>NC_090035.1:9677991-9990491 GCF_037176765.1 Anolis sagrei | reverse complement strand
TCCAACACTCAAACCACTTGCGTCTGCTGGCACTTATTATTGAAACGTCATTCCTGCAAAACCTCTACACAGGGAATGATAGATCTCCGGGCTGTTCTTGCCCATCTGCGTCTCTTCCAAATTACTCATGGTCTTGCATCATTTCTTCCTTACCAGCAATTATTCTCTTACTCTCTAAGGATGCTGTTCTAAACTCAGAGATCTGACTCAGTGGTGACCAAAGCTTGCATGAGACTTGGGAAAGATCATTCTCCTTTTAGCTGGAGTCTGTTTGCCTTCTGACCAACAGTCTTTTATGGTTTGATCCATGAGTTTTCTGGTGAGAAGCCCACTTGGCATGAGTCAGGGGGCTCTTCCAATTGGTCTTTTCACCTGCTCTGGACCTGTCTCTGCTTTCTTCCATGTCCACATTTACCCCCCTGATTGTATATACTGGAAGCTGGTTACTTGGGAAGATAATAGGATGTGAAATGAAAACTTCCAGTCGATAAAAGGAAACCTTGGAGGCTTTTTAGGGCTGGCGGCTGTCATCCTCGGTTGGGATTTTAACTGCAGGCCACTTGACAGCCGGTCGTAAAAACCTCTTCATCTCACCCCCCTCCCCACTTCGCCCGCC
Source organism: Anolis sagrei (assembly GCF_037176765.1). Taxonomy (NCBI): domain Eukaryota; kingdom Metazoa; phylum Chordata; class Lepidosauria; order Squamata; family Anolidae; genus Anolis; species Anolis sagrei. The sequence goes on along the minus strand of NC_090035.1, from coordinate 9,989,875 downwards.
CATCTCTGATGAAATTGAATTAAGAACCATTTAATTTTATCCCGAGGAGATTTCCTTATGCGAACAGTGAGCCGGCCTTTTTACCTGGCAGCTGCGCTGAAGAGACGGGTCACCAGGAGGCTCCTGGATTAAAATCAATGGCTCACTTTTGAGCCTGCCATTGGCAAACAAGCCTAGGTGGAGTGTCCCTTTGTGCAAAATACCTGGGACCTGAAGTGTTCCATATTTCAGATTTTGGAATATTTTCAGATGCATAATGAGATATCTTGGAAGTGGGAACCAGGTCAAAATAATACATTCATTTATGTTTCATATACACCTTATATACACAAAAGGTAAAGGTTTCCCCTAACATTAATTCTAGTCATTTCTGACACTGGGGGGTGGTGCTCATCTGCATTTCTAAGTCAAAGAGCTGGAGTTGTCCATAGACATCTCCAAGGTCATGTGGCCAGCGTGGCTGCATGGAGCGTCATTACCTTCCCGCAGAAGTGGAACCTCGTGATCTACTTACATTTGCATGTTTTCAAATGGCTAGGTTGGCAGAAGCTGGAGCTAACAGCGGGAGCTCACCCTACTCCCAGGATTCAAACTGCCAACCTTTTGGTCAGCAAGTTCAGTTCCCGCAGAAGTGGAACCTATTGATCTACTTACATTTGCATGTTTTCAAATGGCTAGGTTGGCAGAAGCTGGAGCTAACAGCGGGAGCTCACCCTGCTCCCGGGATTCAAACTGTCAACCTTTTGGTCAGCAAGTTCAGAATCCTGTATGTTGTCTCAGTCACAGATATAACAGTGTATAACAGGGGCCCCCGTTATACACACAACCATAATGGTAATTCCAGATACTATATTTATAATACGTTTGTGCATGAAACAAAAGTTTGTGCACATTGAATCACCAGAAAGCAAAGTGCTCGTTGTCTTAGCCACCCATGTGGACAATACTGGAATATTTTGGATTTTCAGATATTTTGAAATACTATATATATACATATATACATAATGGGCCCAGTGTTGCCCGGGTTTGCATTCGGTAATGCTGTTTATTAGAAATACTCAGTGTTCACTTTTCGATTTTCAGGAATTGCCCCTGTTAGAAAATGCATACCCATATAATGGAACCTTTTATAAAATTGTATAGCTGATGGGCTGCAATTCCCATCAGCCCCAGTTCTGCCTGGGCTATGTCTTTGAATGTGACTGGACTACAACTCCCAGCATCCTCTATGAATCCCCAAACCCTGTTAGAGCATGTAAGGAATCAGTGAGTGTGTGTGTCAACTGAAAAATAAGGTGCATGAAGCTGATTGGTTGGGCTATGCCTGGAGAACAGGCTGAGCCTGGGACTTTTGGATACTGCTACATTCTTGTTCAGGCTTGAGCTGTGCAGGTCCTTGGAGAGCAGAGCAGCAGAAAGAGAAGCAGAGAGAGACAGAGTTTGGAGAGTGCTCTCGCTTCATGAGCTGCTGAAGTTTATCCACATGGACAAAAAAAGATCATTTTAAATCTCTCATAAAAGGACGTTATGTGAGTTGATGTAACTGTTCACATTGTACATATGTTGTTCTGAACTACGAAGAGTAAACTACTTGTTCTTTACTGTTTACCTGTGTGGCATATTTTCTTCCTCTGGCAAGGCAGTGTGTGGGCTCATCAAACGTGAACTACACGTGGTTTATTTATTTATTTACAGTATTTATATTCCACCCTTCTCACCCCGCAAGGGACTCAGGGCGGAGTACAATGTACATATTCATGGCAAACATTCAATGCCATAGACACACAACATCTATAGACAGACACAGAGGCAATTTAACATTCCAGCCACCAGGGAGCTGTCCCTTCACCGACCATTTGTGACACTGATGAAGTACTTCCTCATTCTTTGCATGCTTGCTGGAGATTTTTATGGCCTCGTAAATGTTACATTTGTCTCCCCACATGTGCGGTACCTAAATTCCCTACTTGACAGATGCAACTGTCTTTCGGGCTGCAAAGGTCGACAGCAAGCTATACAAAATTGGTCGGAAGCTCACTCCGAACCGGGCTGACTTCGAACTAATGACCTGTCGATCAGTCCTGGCACAGCCACAAACCCCACCAGTGGTTTTTTGGGATCGTGATGGGTATGTGTACCCAGTTTGGCTCAAATCCATCAAGCTGTGTAGGAGCCTTTATGTTTTAAACAAACATACATATAAATAAACATACATACATACTTTGGCACACACGTCTATATATAAATTAGATATTTGGCCCAAGTAGCTATTCATTTGAACTCTTTAGGCAACTAGCTATTTCTCATGTTATTGGTCCTGTCTGTTTCCCTTAAGTGCTGGTGCTTATTTAGTATATTATATATAGATGTATTGTCGAAGGCTTTCATGGCCGGAATCACTAGATTCTTGTGGGTTTTTTCGGGCTATATGGCCATGTTCTAGAGGCATTTCTCCTGACGTTTCGCCTGCATCTATGGCAAGCATCCTCAGAGGTAGTGAGGTCTGTTGGAAATAGGACAATGGGTGTATATATCTGTGGAATGGCTGGGGTGGGGCAAAGAGCTCTTCTCTGCTGGAGCTAGGTGTGAATGTTTCAACTGACCACCTTCATTAGCATTTGAAGGCCTGCCTGAGGCTGGGAAAATCTTTTGTTGAGAGGTGTTAAGATGTGCCTGGTTGTTTCCTCTCTGCTGTTTTGCTGTAGTAATTTCAGAGTTTTTTAATACTGGTAGCCAGATTTTGTTCATTTTCATGGTTTCCTCCTTTCTGTTGAAATTGTCCACATGCTTGTGGATTTCAATGGCTTCTCTGTGTAGTCTGACATGGTGGTTGTGAGAGTGGTCCAGCATTTCTGTGTTCTCAAATAATATGCTGTGTCCAGGCTGGTTCATCAGGTGCTCTGCTGTGGCTGACATCTCTGGTTGAAGTAGTCTGCAGTGCCTTTCATGTTCCTTGATTCGTGTTTGGGCAATGCTGCGTTTGGTGGTCCCTATGTAGACTTGTCCACACCTGCATGGTATACGGTAGACTCCTGCAGAGGTGAGAGGATCCCTCTTGTCCTTTGCTGAACGTAGCATTTGTTGGATTTTCTTGGTGGGTTTGTAGATTATTTGTATGTTGTGTTTCCTCATTAGCTTCCCTATGCGGTCAGTGGTTCCCTTGATGTATGGCAGGAACACTTTTCCTCACATATATAGATGTGATAAATAAATAAATATTATTATCATGATGCGCTGGGCATTGCTTTAACACAGGCACGGACAAACTTTGGCCCTCCTGGTGTTTTGGACTTCAACTCCTACAATTCCTAACAGCCTGCTGGCTGTTAGGAATTGTGGGAGTTGAAGTCCAAAACACCAGGAGGGCCAAAGTTTGCCCATGCCTGCTTTAACATATATAATATGGGCCATGTATCTGCAGGACTAGCTCGGGATGCTTCAGTTACCCACATCTGGTGCTCTCTCTGGGCATTTTCTATGTTCCCCAGCTTCTGATTTATGGGAACTTTATGGTGAACCCATCCTAAACTGTAATTCCCAGGATTCCATAGGATGGTGCCATGATGGAGTTAAAAGTGGAGCCATAATGCTATAATTCTGTAATATGAAACGTCCCAAGGACCGAAATACAACACCGCCTGAGTTCTGCGAGCGCAGCATTTTTCCGAATGAAGCAGAGAGTGTTTGAGGACCGGGACATCCGTAGGGATACCAAGGTGCTTGTCTATAAAGCTATTGTCCTCCCAACCCTGCTATATGCCTGTGAGATGTGGACTGTCTACAGACGTCACATGCAACTCCTGAACGATTCCATCAGCGCTGCCTCTGGAAAATCCTGCAAATCTCTTGGGAAGACAGGCGGACAAACGTCAGCGTGCTGGAAGAAGCAAAGACCACCAGCATTGAAGCGATGGTCCTCCGCCACCAACTCCGCTGGACCGGCCACGTTGTCCGGATGCCCAACCACCGTCTCCCAAAGCAGTTGCTCTACTCCGAACTCAGGAACGGAAAACGGAATGTTGGTGGACAGGAAAAGAGATTGAAAGATGGGCTCAAAGCCAACCATAAAAACTCTGGCATAGACACTGAGAACTGGGAAGCCCTGGCCCTTGACTGTTCCAGCTGGAGGTCAGCTGTGACTAGCAGTGCTGCAGAATTTGAGGAGGCATGAATGGAGGGCGAAAGGGGGAAACGTGCCAAGAGGAAGGCGCGTCAAGCCAACCCCGACCGAGACCGCCTTCCACCTGGAAACCAATGCCTTCACTGCGGAAGAAGATACAGAGCAAGAATAGGGCTCCACAGCCACATACGGACCCACAAGAATATTGGAAGGCAATCATCCTCGGAAAACGAGGGATTGCCTAAGTAGGTAAGCCATGATGGAGTTAAAAGTGGAGCCATAATGCTATAATTCTGTAATATGCAACGTCCCAAGGACCATGACAACTACAAATGCCACCATAACGGGGTACTAAGCCTTGAGGTATCCAGGAATAGGATTTCATTGCGCGAATGGCATTTATATGACACTATAATGCCTCCTCAGTATACTAAACACACAGAGAGAGAGACATAGAGGGAAAGAGAGAGATTCCATTGCTCGAGTGGAGAATGTATGTCTGTTTCCACAATGGGTCCCAGCTGCGAGCCCATCATTGAATGGTGCCTGCAATAACAAACCTTGGAATGGAAATCATTGGGACCGTTTTTGTGCGCTGCATCTGCCGGTTGTGCTTTGGTGAGGGAGCCTTCCGCGAGCACGGCAGATGTATCGAATTTCCCTGACAATGCCAAATGAGCCAGCGTCAACTCTCTTTTATTGGAATTAGCGAGATGTGTTTGTTGTACACAGAGGCGCACCCCATTCCGCATCACACCAAACTGTTGGGAAATGCAGCATCAATAATTTTTCTTTTTTTTTTAGCAGAAGGGAAGAACATTAACAAAAGCAATCTGCTTTGGAAGCCAAAGCGAGTGTAATAGATGTGAAAAAGAAAGAAAAAAGAGAGAGGGAAAAGCCAATTAATTGCTGCAATGGAGTGCAAGCGGAGGACAGAGCTTGGAAAAGTTCCCTTTTGGACTACAGCTTCCAGAATCCTCCAAACAGCATGGCCAATGGTTGACCTGGCCGGAGTATTTTCCACACTGTAACTATGATCTTAGGGACAATGTGTTGCTTTTTAAAAGGGGGGAAACAAAATATAGCAAGTTAAGGGCCAGGAGAATGGCACATTCATGTGGTTCGGACTGATAAGAAAGGCAAAGCCAGAACCCATCACACTGCAGGAAGCTGCTTTATAACATATCAGACAAGGGATAAGATTTTGCTATGGATGCCTCACACACCATTCTATGCATGTAGGACTACAAACACACCATTGAACAGGGGATGGTTTCTAGAGATAGGGGCAGAAACAGGGTTCATCCTGGAAAGAAGTGAGGAGTGGGAGTGCCATAAGCAGGGTTATGTCCTGGGACCAGTCCTGTTCAACGTCTATATTAATGACTTAGATCAGTGGTTCTCAACCCATGGGTCCCCTGGTGTTTTGGCCTATAACACCTAGAAATCTCAACCAGTTTACCAGCTGTTAGGATTTCTGGGAGTTGAAGGCCAAAACATTTGGGGACCCACAGGTTGAGAACCAGTGACTTAGATGAAGGGCTCAAAGGCATGATCATCAAGTTTGCAGATGACACTAAATTGGGAGAGAGAGCCAAGACTCCAGAAGACAGAAGCAGAATTCCAAACTATCTTCACAGATTAGAGAGATGATGGGCCAAAACTAACAAAAGGAAGCTCAACGGAGACAAATGCAAGGTACGCCACTTAGGCAAAAAAAAAAAAAATGAAATGTAAAGATACAGAATGGGGAACGGTGCCTGGCTCAACAGCAGGACATGTGAAAAAGATCTTGAAGTCCTCATGGGGAAGAAGGTGAACATGAGCCAACAATGTCATGTGGTGGCAAAAAAAGGCAATGGGATTTTGGCCTGCATCAATAGGTGTCTACTAGTGCCTAGATCCAGGGAAGTCTTGCTACCGGTCTACTCTGCCTTGGTCAGACCACACCTGGAATCACATTGTGTTCAGTTCTGGGCACAGCAGTTGAAGAGAGATGTTGACTCTTAAGATGGAATGTGTCCAGAAGAAGAGGGCAACCCAAAGGGTCAAGGGTCTGGAGAACAAGCCCTATGAGGAGCAGCTGAAAGAGCTGGGCATGTTTAGCCTGAAGAAGAGATGGCTGAGAGGAGACATGATGTCACGTATCAAAATGTGAGGGGAAGTCACAGGGAGGAGGGAGCAGCCTGAGGGCTGAGAAAAGCAGTATATAAATGAAGAAAATAAATAAATAAATTTTAAACAAGCTAGATGGCTATCTGTCAGGGGTGCTTTGAATGCCATTTTCCTGCTTCTTGGCAGAATGGGGTTGGACTGGATGACCCATAACATCTCTTCTAACTCTATGATTCTATGATTCTACCATTGGTAGGGTTCAGAATGCTCTTTGGTTGTAGGTGAACTATAAATCCCAGTAACTGCAACTCCCAAATGTCAAGGGCTATTTTCCCTAAACTTCACCAGTGTTCACATTTGGTCATATTGAGTATTTGTGCCAAGTTTGTCCAGATGCATCATTGTTTGAGTCCACAGTTCTCTCTGGATGTAGGCGCACTACAACTCCAAGATTCAAGGACAATGCCCACCAAACCCTAACTATAAATCCCAGCAACTACAACTCCCAAATGTCAAGGTCTATTTTCCCCAAACTCCATCTGAGTTCATATTTGGGCATATGGAGTATCTGTGCCAAGTTTGGTCCAGATGCATCATTGTTTGAGTCCACAGTATTCTCTGGAGTGGATGCAGGTGAACTACAACTCTAAAACTCAAGGTCAATGCCCACCAAACCCTTTCAGTATTTTCTGTTGGTCATGGGAATTCTGTGTGCCAAGTTTGGTTCAATTCCCTCATTGGTGGGGTTCAGAATGCTTTTTGATTACAGGTGAACTATAAATCCCAGCAACTACAACTCCTAAATCACAAAATCAATCCCCCCCAGAATCCCACTAGTATTCAAATTTGGGTGTATCAGGTATTTGTGCCAAATTTGGTCCAGTGAATGAAAATTCATCCAGCATAGCAGATATTTATGATTCATAAGAGTAGAAAAATTACAGTAGCAACAAAGATAATTTTATGGTTGGGGGTCACCACAACATGAGGAACTGGATTAAGGGGTCACAGCATTAGGAAGGTTTAGAAACAGTGATTTCAACTGTGTTCAAATTTTAAACTTGAGCTGTTGCTTTTGCTGAGCTGCCTTGGGTTCACTCTGGTCAAAATGTAGCATATAGAAGAAATATGGGGGGGGGGGCACATAAATTCAGGGGCACTTTTGGGATGTGGAGGCTTCTGTCCTGCATCAAGGCTGTTTTCTGTGGTAGATGGAAATCTAAACTCTCCTGAATGAAGAGAGGAGATTCCATCTGAACATGAGGAAGAACTTCTTGACTGTGAGAGCCGTTCAGCAGTGGAACTCTCTGCCCCGGAGTGTGGTGGAGGCTCCTTCTTTGGAAGCTTTTAAACAGAGGCTGGATGGCCATCTGTCAGGTGTGATTTGAATGCAATATTCCTGCTTCTTGGCAGGGGGGTTGGACTGGATGGCCCATGAGGTCTCTTCCAACTCTTTGATTCTATGATTCTAAGACCCTCTCAGTGAGTGACCTTACTGGAGTTCCACTGGGCAACTTATTTCCCTCTTCCTTTTCCAACCTGGCCCTTTTTGGTCATTCATCCCACCTCAACTACCTGCTCTTTGCTCTTCACCCCAAGGCCCTTTGGTACCCTGCTCCTCCTCCCTGGTAGCAAAAGCAAAGGCCTTTCCCTCTAAGAAGGCACCGTCTCCTCTGCTTCTTTGTTGTCCTTTTCATTCTGTGAAAACCCAGCTTCCACCTGAGGTTGTTCTTTCCTGCTGCTCGCTCGCTGGCCCGACTGGCTGCTTAGCATGGAGAGGGTGAGGTGGCTCTCTCTCTCTCTCTTCCTTTCTCTTGCTCACCTTGCCGACAGGCATTCCATCTCCTGTGCAGTGATTGGACTGACGCCGTCGCCATTGCCGTCGTAGGTTGCAATCCAAGGTTGCGAGCAGATCTCCAAAGAGAACTGCTGGAAGCGTGTGGGTTAGAGAAGGCAAAGGCGTCCTTTCAGGTCTGGATTGATCCATGTCTTTCCTGGAGGGGAGCAAGGATTACGGTCAGAAATGGGAAAGTGGGGAGGGTTATAAAGTCTCCTCGTTTCTGAAATGACTTGGGCCGCTCTCCTTTGCTCACCTTATCCCAGATATTCTCTTCTGCTATCTCTAAATATGACCTTTCTTTGGCCTCACCTTATTTATTTATTTATTTATTTATTTGCAGCTTTTATATTCCGCCCTTCTCACCCACAGGGGATTCAGGGCGGATTACAGTGTACACATATATGGCAAACATTCAATGCAAATTTTTGACATACAAACATATACAGACATACACAGAGGCTATTTAACTTTTTCTGGCTGCCAGGGGAGCTGTCGCTTTCATCGTCCATCTGCGATACTGATGAAGCACTTCCGCATTCCCCGCATGCTTCCCCGCTGGAATGTTTTGCTGGAGTCTTCTTTATGGCCTCATAAATCAGTTAATTTAGCCTCCCCACACTTTAAGGTGGTACCTAATTTTCCTACTTGACAGATGCAACTGTCTTTCGGGTTGCAAAGGTCGACAACAGGCTATACAATTGGTTGGAAACCCACACCAACCCGGGCTGGCTTCGAACTCATGACCTTTTTTTGGTCAGAGTGATCTTAATGCAGCTGACACTCAGCCAGCTGTGCCTCTGCCTCCCAGCTGCAATGAGGCTTGAATTGTAAAGGAAATGCTTCAATCAATCAAAATGGAGACTGCATTCAATTGGTATACATTGTAGAGCCCACAGCATCATATCTACCCTATGTTCAGTGGCCGCTGGTGGCTTTTAGAGGTATGCAATTAGGCCAAAAGGCATGCTCTTTTGGGGTCCATTTTTGGCTTAGCCCTCATTCTGTTTACCAGGAAGATACTCTAATCGGGAGGGATGTTGCCAGTTTCATCCGGCAAAGATTCAACCCATTGGCTACAATGGAAAATTTAAAAAGCCCAATCCTCAGTCATTTTAAGGCCTATCTACATGAAACCTACCTCAGTTTTAGACCCCATTTACAATTGTGGGCTTGCCAAGTTTCACCAATCTAGTGATTTTTTAGAATTATTTTAAGTTTTAACCATAACATTTTTCAAAATAAGACACAACACAAGAGATGGTTCTGGGAATTGTAGTCACTGGTTGTGTCCATTCTCAGCTCATCAATGCATGGACACAACTAGGCCTTTTATTGGTTGATAAATAGAGAGAGAGAAAAACTTGCTCTGAGAGGAACAAGTTTTCTTCTCAGTTTTCCTCGCACCGGGATTGTGGCGCAACTGGCTGAGTGTCAGCTGCATTAAGATCACTCTGACCAAAAAAAGGTCATGAGTTCGAAGCCAGCCCGGGTTGGTGTGGGTTTCCAACCAATTGTATAGCCTGTTGTCGACCTTTGCAACCCGAAAGACAGTTGCATCTGTCAAGTAGGAAAATTAGGTACCACCTTAAAGTGTGGGGAGGCTAAATTAACTAATTTATGAGGCCTTAAAAAAAAAAGACTCCAGCAAGCACTACAGCAAAAAGCATGTGGGGAATGCGGAAGTACTTCATCAGTGACGCAGATGGACGATGAAAGTGACAGCTCCCCTGGCGGCCAGAAAAAGTTAAATAGCCTCTGTCTATGTCTGTATATGTTGTATGTCAAAATTGGCATTGAATGTTTGCCATAAAGGTGTACACTGTAATCTGCCCTGAGTCCCCTGCGGGGTGAGAAGGGTGGAATATAAAAGCTGTAAATAAATAAATAACTCAGAGAATTTTCAATACCCACCCCATGCAAGTATTGCTGGGAAAGCGAGTTCCCAGCAGGGCCCTCTCTGTAGATATATTGCAGGTATTTTGTAGACTTAACTCCTTCCTCTCCAAGAACTGATAAAATCTGGCTCCCATAATCCGTCTTGCTGGGCTTTGCAAACTCCCTCTTCCCCGTTCTGTTTTTGGAAATTATATAAAATGGACCACTGAATATTACAAATTGTTTTCATTCAAACTGATTCGGGCCCAAGCCTAGTGGTTTCCATGCAAGTGGAGCAGTGAATCAGCTCCAGAGTTGGATTCTGATACTGAACGACCTCTCCAAGGTGCTGAATCACACCTTGAAATTGGTTCCAATGCCTTGGAGAGCTCTTTTGACTCTTGAACCTGAACATGGAACAAAGTCACAATTCCACTGGCATGGAAACTCTTGCCACAAATCAGTTCCTTTGCCATTCCTTTGCTGTCTTGCTGGCTGTACATTTTCTTTACTGCCCATTTCTCTCCCTTGGAGATACGGCACCATCTCTCCGGCCATTACGCCCATCGCAAGCCATGATTGATGCCTGCTGTTTGTTTTCCGGAGGCTTTGCAAGGCTATCCCTCTCTGTAGCCTTGTGCCTGTCATCCTTATCGTCCTCAAGAAGACGGAGCCCTATCGCTGCCGCTTCCGCTCTTGAGCATCCGATTAAAGAGCTTTGACAGTTCGAACTATAGCAAAGCAGCTGCAGGGGATGAGTTAACAGGATACATGCCACTCCTCCCAGTTGGCACCAGAGGTGGGCAAAGGGGGGGGGGATCGGTGGCACCCTAAGGGTCTCTAAGTGTTTCTCAAACACCCAGTTTCTGTGGTCTCTCCTTCTGTTGGCACATTAAATCATTTTTATGGGGGCACGTTTTTGCAAACTGACCAAGATGGGCACACAAAATTAAATATGCAAAACCATTCAAAATCTCATTCACTAGGGATGAAACTTTGGGATTTTCCTCGCTTTCTTAGAAAAAATGAAAGGAGTATTGATTTACACCCACAATAAAGTCTTCACTCAGTTATTTGTGGCTCTGACTTCAAGCCGACTCTGACCTATGGTGACCTTTCTTGGTAAGTGTTCTTCAGAGGAGTTGGTCACTGTCTTCTTTCAAGGCTGAGAGTGTGTGACTTGCCCAGGGGTTCTGAGCTGGGATTTGAATCCCAAGTTTTCAAAATCATAGTCCACCACTGCATTGTGCTGTCTCTTAGTTCAAAGACAGACCAAGCTTAAAACATGGAACCATTAAATGTCATATGAAGAAGTATAATGTCCATTACATCAGGTTGGCTGAAAGACTCACCAGCAAAATGTAGGATCGGAGAAACATCAAGTGGAAGAGAGTTCCACAAGCAAGAAGCTCTTACCAAGAAGGGAAGATGTTTTGTCTGAGTGACAACAAAGCAGGCTGGACAACATGGAAGGGATAATTCAATGTACCTGAGATAAAGATTGTATCATGCCTCTCATCACCTCCTTAACTTGCTTCTGTGGAATCTGCTTCAGGTTTATACCTGAACTTTAAAGGGCCTAGCCCATGCAGCCACATCTCAATACAGTTCCTCATGTTTGGTGACCCCCAACCATAACATTATTTTCGTTGCTACTTCATAACTGTCATTTTGTTCCTGTTATGAACCGTAATGTAAATATCTGGTATGCAGGATGTATTTTCATTCACTGGTCCAAATTTGGCACAAATACCCAATACACCCAAATTTGAATACTGGTGGGGTTGTGTGGGGGATTGGTTTTGTCATTTGAGAGTTGTAGTTGCTGGGATTTATAGTTAACCTACAATCAAAGACCATTCTGAACTCTACCAATGATGAAATTGAGCCAAACTTGCCACACAGAACTTCCATGACCAACAGAAAATACTGGAAGGGTTTGGTGGGCATTGACCTTGAATCTTGGAGTTGTAGTGCACCTACATCCAGAGAGCACTGTGGACTCAAACAATGATGGATCTGGATCAAACTTGGCACAAATACTCAATATGCCCAAATGTGGACACCGGTGGAGTTTGGGGAAAATAGACCTTGACATTTAGGTGATGTAGTTGCTCAGATTTATAGTTGACTTACAATCAAAGAGCATTCTGATCTCCACCAATGATAGAATTGGGCCAAACTTCCCACACCTTGAAGGGACTCACTAGTGTGAGCCTCCCTCCAGCCTTGCATGCTTTCCCTCACCCCTCACATGCTTACCACGCTGCCATGCTTGCTCTCCCCTCCCCACTTGGAGTCTCAAAACCAGCCCTCCTCTTGATTGAGAGGCCAGCTAATCACAGCGGAGGGGGGCTTTTGGTGGAAGGATTTGCAGTCTGTTTCCAAAAAGGAAGAGAATGACAGTCAGAGAGATCTTTAGCCTTCTCTGCCAAAGGGGCCCCAAAGACCACCAGAAATATATGTTTTCGATAGTCTTTGGTGACCCCTCTTGCGTCCCGACCCCCAGGTTAAGAAGCGTTGGCCTAGCCAATGTCCTGAACTTATGATGGAAGGTAGAAATTGTCCTTTTGAACAGGTCCTTCAAATTCCAGTTCAGCACCCATTCATTTACTAGAAGATAATGAAATGATAGGTCAATATAATTCCAGGGGAAGCAGCTTCAGGAAGGTATGCAATCCAGTTGAGTGTTTCTATCATAGTGTGTTCTGTCGCCACTGGGCCTGTATTTGGTTGGCTTTAAATATAGGATGTGTAACCTTTGCCCAGCAGGAAGCCAGGGGCCTAAGAAGAAATTCTCAGAGGTTTCCACTACAAAAGAATCTTCATATGGCTTGAAAATACAACAAAGTCCTTTATTAATGAATCAAACAGGTAATCAAACAGGTACTTCAAAGCTTTCTTGATAAAGAATTAGTTTTCTCAATCTTGCCCACAGGGGACAGGCACTATCTTCAATAACTTTCTTTAAATGAAAATTCCCCTTTTTAACTTCTCCCAAGGCTGACTAAAATCCAACCCTCACTGGTGTGGGTTCCACTGCCAGGCCGAACTGCTTCTCAGGCACTGAGAGGACCTACCAGCAAGGCAATGGATGTTCTCCAGTTGGAGTTCTTTAGACCTTAAGACTGTCTTCCTGGAAACTCTCAAGGCTGTGGGAAGGCTTCCCTGGAGTTCTTAGGAGACACTTAAAGCTGTTCTCCCCTGGAGATTCTGTTAGAGTTTCTGTAGGTTCTGTTGTAACCCTGGAAATTCTTAAATGTTGAAGCCTTTGTACAGGGGAAGTAAACACATCCTATACATTGGTTAACCTGGCTGAGACTAAACACAAAATGGCTCGCTTCCCTACCAAAGCCCAAAAAAGGGGGCGGGACTAGGGAACCTAAGGATAATTGACAAGCAGTTGACCCAATAACTGCAAAATAAGGAGAGCCATCTAACTGCAAAAGCATATAACTTCAAAATACCTGCAGCAATGAACAAATAGCAAGATAAGCTGGAACTCCTGGTGCGGCTGTACCAAAGCATAGTGTCGCCTTCATGCCAGGTTTAGGTATGGCTTGACAAAGTCCCCTGTTTGGATTTCCACTTCTGGAATGACTGCTAGATATGTATATTCTGGTTAGGTTATCCATTCACTCTCTCAAACTCCGAATATGGCCTATATCCCGAGATGCCCTTTCCATTTTTCATGGCATGTCAGAGTGTGATCCAGAAGCCTACAAACCTGGCATGTCCACCCCATTTCTCCACTTGGAAGATGCTGTTCATTTCACAAGGGGAAATACCACGATGCCAAGAAAGAAGCAAAACTGTAACCAAATATTTTTTTAAAAAAATGCTGCCTCCTGTTCCAACACCCTATGTAGCCTGAGCTGCCAAGTCTCCCAACAGATCCAACCAGTAAAAGCATTTGCACCATGGGAAATTGGAGCAATGATGTGCACCGGCACTCAGATGGAGTGCATTCAAACGAAACGCTCGGATCCAGAAAGAGAATTTCCTCTCCTTGTGAACAGAAAGCTTGGCAACCTTTCCCCCCTCAAATGTAAAATATCTTGGCTGTTTGCAAAACAGCTTTTAAATACCATAAGGCATAGTCCACTTAGAAGACTAACAGCCTGTAAAATGTCATCGGGTTTTTTTTTTCCAAAACAAAAATTTCCAATTAAGCCTGATTGCGCATATATACACAAACACAACAGTTTTTAAAAGGCATTTCAAATATGTAATATTGGGAAGAGGTGGCGAGGAGGGGAAGCTATTTTGGGAAGCTGCCAAACTTTCTTGCTGAGTAGAATAATTCATTATTATTCATTTCATTATTCCGTAATGCAATTCAAGATATCATGAAAATGGAAGGTTTCCGGGTAGAAATTGATGTTGAAATGGATGTACTGAGCTTCTCTTCCTCCCACGACTGAGTTGTTAAATCTCAAGTTGTTGTTATTATTGTCTTCCTCCTCCTTCCTTCCTTCCTTGCTTCCTTCTTTCCTCCTCCTCTTCTGTTTTTGAAGAAATTTAAGGATTTGGGACAAAGGTTTGTTGTGAGTTTTCCATGCTGTATGGCCATGTTCCAGAAATATTCTCTGGGAGGCAAACTCATACAGACAAGAGTTTTTTCTCCCACCCTGGACATTATTCCACAGATATATAAACCCCAATTTCCTAGTTTCCAACAGACCTCACTACCTCTGAGGATGCCTGTCATAGATGCAGGTGAAATGTCAGGAGAGAATGCTTCTCGAACATGGCCATACTCACAACAATCCATTGTCCCAAATCCTTAAATTTCTTCAAAAATTAGGTCCAGGGCCATTGTTGGTGGGATTCAGAGTGCTCTTTGATTGCAGATAAACTATAAATCCCAGTACCTACAATGACTATAAATGAAGGTGAATTCCCCCCAAACCTCTCCAGTGTTTTTCTTAGTTCACGAGGGTTCTGTGTGCCAAATGTGGTCCAGTTCCATTGTCAGTGGGGGTGACAGTGCTTGACTTGATGCAGGGTGAACTACAACTTCCATTGTGTGGAGTCAATCTCCCTAACTGCTCCAGTATGTTTAGTTGCTGATTTGTTCTGCTCTGTTTGTTGTGCAGACAGAGTTGGAAAGAGCAGGGAATGGTTAAAGGAGAGGCAATGGATGGGATCATGCAAATTTCACACCAATGGAAAGAGTAAGAAACACTGAGATGCCTGTGATGGAGGAAACACGTAAGATCTAGGGTGAAATTCTCCCTGAATGAAAACAGTTCTTGGGTGGTGGGTAATATGGTGTTTGGGGAGGACATTGGCAGCATTTGGGATACATGTTCATGGCACTCGCTGTAACCTCCAATGTCAGTTGAGGGAGTGTCTTTGAAGGCTTCTCAGAACTTGGAACTATAGAGGTGGGAGACTGTCCGTGTAAGTGACACCCCCACCACATACACACATTCACACTTATGTGCATAGATAGATTAGATAGATAGATAGATAGATAGATAGATAGATAGATAGATAGCTATAGATGTTGGAAGTATTACTCCATTTATTCCTTTTTGTTCCCAATCAGGTCCAGCACTTTGGATAGCTCCTCTAAGAGTAGAATAATAGAATCCTAGAGTTGGAAGAGAGGTCCCATCCAGTCCAACCCCATTCTGCCAAGAAGCAGGAAAATTGCATTCAAAGCACCCCTGACAGATAGCCATCCAGCCTCTGTTTAAAACCCTCCAAAGAAGGAGCCTCCACTACACTCTGAGGCAGAGAGTTCCACTGCTGAACAGCTCTCACAGTCAGGAAGTTCTTACTAATCTTCAGATGGAATCTCCTTTCTTGTAGTTTGAGGCCATTGTTCCACATCTCCAGGGCAGCAGAAAACAAGCTTGCTCCCTCCTCCCTGTGATTTCCTCTTACATATTTATACGTTACTCCTCCTCATGTCTCCTCCACAGCCTTCTCTTCTTCAGGCTAAACATGCCCAGCTCTTTAAGCCACTCCTCATAAGGCTTGTTCTCCAGACCCGTGATCATTTTAGTCTCCCTCCTCTGGACACCTTCCAGCTTGTCAACATCTCTCTAGTTGTGGTGCCCAGAATTGGACACAGTATTCCAGATGTGGTCCAACCAAGGCAGAATAGAGGAGTAGCATGACTTTCCTGGATCTAGACCAGTGGTTCTCAACCTGTGGGTCCTCAGATGTTTTGGCCTTCAACTCCCAGAAATCCCAGCCAGTTTACCAGCTGTTAGGATTTCTGGAAGATGGAGGCCAAAACATCTGGGGACCCCAGGTTGAGAACCACTGATCTAGACACTATACTCCTATTGATGCAGGTCAAAAATGCTCACGTAGGTAGTCAAGACTTGGAATGAGCACATCATCCTATTGTGGTGGAAGCCATCACCCAAAGAAAGTAGCTTTCCCAAGTTCTTCCTGCCATCCATGACTTTACACTGGGTCAGGTCAGAAACCAGTTTTGGCCAGCCCTTTCGCTGGACAGCCAACTGCCCTCTTGATGGCATTTTCAAAAAAGATATTGCTATTTATGACTTAAATTATTGATGATCTCTCCTTTAATTTATTAATGAGCCCGGCTGATCCAGTGTCAACAGGCTTCGCTTTGGTTTTGGTGACCCGTGGTTGTCACCCATGATTTTTTCATGAGCCAACTCCACCGTTGGGTCCGGTTTCTGGTTTGATCATTTAAAGGGTCATTATCGGCAGCAGAAAAGCGGCGTTGTTTAGGGTGACCTTGGAAGGGACACCGAAGCCAAGTCTCGCTGGTGGCCGATACACCGTCTCCTCCATGGATGCTTATTAGTGAAGAGCGCCTGAACACAAAAGAAGCGCAGGCGCAACCTCACACAGATATACACTCACACGCCTTCTTCACACATTACTCTTTAAAAGCCAAATCTTTCTTCTCGGTGTGGAGGAAAATATAGATCTATTCTTCTGGCTTGTATTGGAAAAGGTGACTCCTGGGTCTCATTATTTTTATCTTGAGGATACCCAATTTGAACACATTCACAGTGTAAGGAGAAAATGATGTGCTATTGACCAGAAACGATAGACTGATGAACCGTATGGGGGTGTTTCGTGAAACGGTGGGAGAACTGATGCTCGCAGATGACTTGCAGATGCAAACTGTCACTAGGGTTGCTGCATAATCTGTATTTTCTGCATGGGTGTGTCAGGCAAAAGTATTTACCCACCACCACACATAAAAACATCAGGTTAGCTTCAAAAATGACAACTATTGAAAAAACCCTGAAATTGCAGTGCAGGATTAAGAATACATAGGCCAATGTGTCCTTCTATGGCAGTGGTTCTCAACCTTCCTTTAAGATCCTTTAAAGTTCTTCATGTTCTGGTGACCCCCAACCATAACATTATTTTGTTGCTACTTCATAACTGTAATTTTGCTACCTTTATGAATCATAATGCAAATATATGATATGCAAGATGGATTTTATCCACTAGGGGTGATTGACCTTGGCATATGGGAGTTGTAGTTCACCCGCATCCAAAGAGTACTGAACCCATCTGATGACAGATCTGGACTAAACTTCGCACACAGACCCAACATGGACAACTGTGACTACTGATGGGGTTTGTGGAGGTTTGACTCATGATTTTGGGAGTTGTAGTTCATTTTCTAATGGGAGCATTAATATTCCATCTGAACATGAGGAAGAGCTTCCTGACTGTGAGAGCCGTTCAGCAGTGGAACTCTCTACCCCGGAGTGTGGTGGAGGCTCCTTCTTTGGAAGCTTTTAAACAGAAGCTGGATGGCCATCTGTCAGGGGTGATTTGAATGCAATATTCCTGCTTCTTGGCAGGGGGTTGGACTGGATGGCCCATGAGGTCTTTTCCAACTCTTTGATTCTATGATTCTATGAAAACAAAAGTAAAGACTGACATTTCCTAATATGTAGTCTTACAAATTACCTAAGCTTATTCTACTGCTGCTCCTCCTCCTGATGCTGCTGGACCACTCTCAGTCCCACATCATGTGGGAGCTTTTCCCCCTGCCTTGAAGGGACTCGCTGGCGCAAGCCTCCCTCCAGCCTTGCACGCTCTCCCTCAACCGTGCACCATGCTGCAGTGTGCTGAGCATGCCTGCTCTTCCCTCTCCACTTGTAGTCTCAGAACCAGCACTCCCCTTGGCTGAGAGGTCAGCTGAGAGGTTGGCCAATCACAGCAGGAGGAGGGCTTTTGGTGGGAGGATTTACCATCTGTTTCCGAAACAGATGAGAAGGACAGGCAGAGACTTCTTCAGCTTTCTCTGCCAAAAGTGTTCCCAAGACCATCAAAAATAGGTGTTTTTGATGGTCTTTGGTGACCCCACTGAAACCCCCTCGTGATCCTACCAGGGGTCCCAACCCCCAGGTTGAGAAACATGTTTCTATGGGTTCGTGCTATTTCTTCCACAAACCCATTAGTACATCTTTAAAGACTCTGGAGCAAGGCCTTGGTTGCTCCAAATGGTCTTCATACTCTAAAGGCACTAGATCCTCCTCTTGGCTGAGAGGTCAGCTGAGAGGTTGGCCAATCACAGCAGGAGGAGGGCTTTTGGTGGGAGGATTCGCCATCTGTTTCCAAAAAGGAAGAGAAGGGCAGGCAGAGGGATCTTCAGCTTTCTTTGCCAAAGGTATGCCTAAAACCAGCAGAAATATATGTTTTCTGATGGTCTTTGGTGACTCCACTGAAACCCTCTCGTGATCCTCCTAGGTTGAGAAACACTGTTCTATGGGTTCGTGCTATTTCTTCCAGAAGCCCATTAGTACACCTTTAAAGACTCTGGAGCAAAGCCTTGTTTGCTCCAAGTGGTCTTCATACCCTAAAGGCATTAACTCCTGTCTGATATTGCAGGTTAAGCAGGGTCAGCCATGGTAAGTTCTTGGATGGAAGACCACCAAGTATTACAGGTTCTCTTTTAGAGGAAGGAACCAGCCAAAACACCTTGCTTCAGGAAACCCTATGGAGATCATGGAGTTGTCATAACTTAATACATGACTTGAAGACTTATATGCACATGCCCAAGAGGCAAAGAGTATGACTGTCCACATTGAGCCTGTTTTGGATACTAAGGACATGTCTTGATAACAGAAGAATCAGATGGGAAGACATTTTGGTGAAGGAAAATCAAAGTTATGTGAACCAATCAGTGAATAAATATAAGGAAAGGCAGAATGCACAGAATGAGTGTGTTTGCTGGACTAGATCAGATGTCCATCAATGTCCTTTCCCCTTCCAAAGATATGGTCAGAGAAGCCATAAGTCATGGATGTTAGACAGGTTTGGGAACTGTTGTTCTGCAGCAGTGAAATGGCCTGAGCTCTTTATAGTGAACAGTTCATCCACACAGCCGGCTTCATAAGCTCAGCATCCTTTATTTAAGGTGGAGCAGGGCATTGACTGACCTTTTGCTCCTGGCACTTTAATGTAAATCCTGCAATGGCTTGAAATATCTCTGTGTTCCCCTTCCAGTCTGGAGATCTTTTCTGGGGTGGAACATACTCTGCCTCTGCTGATGTTAGGACTGATAGACATCTCCATTTCCAACTGAAGCCTGTCATCCTGGCTCTCCTCGTCTCCTTTTTCATCCAAAAGTCCTCCTCCAGTTAAGACATGACCCTGGCAATGGGGACAGACATTGGCCCCGGCTTCTCTCCCGCTATGCCAATCTCTCTCTCTCGCTCTTGAATGTAACTGCCTTGGTTTGCCCTCAGAAGGTGATGCAGGTGCTGACAGCCATGCTACCCTATTTCCCGCTGTGCCTCCAGATAATTGGGCAAAACAGCCAATGTTTTATTAACCGGCTTCTCTCTGCTTTGCCTTGTTAGACCTTCTCCCAACCTGCTGTGTCAACAGTGTGTCTGTCAGGCCATAAAAGAGACGTGTCAATCAAAGGGCTCCTCGCCTCCTCTCTCAGGAGATACCGTCTTCGCTGGACACTAATGGGCAGGCATCTTCCAATCAATCCAGGCTATTCTTTTTTATATATTTTACTCCTTCCTGACTTTAACACAATTATCAGCATCTGTTTTAGATTGTGACTAAATATAGGGCTCGAAGCCGCAACGAACCCTTGGCATTTGATATGGACAAATGCACTTGATTTGTAAATGTGTTCCTTCCTGTGATAGCTGCTGTCCTTCTAGCTTGTATATTTATTTTATGAAAATGTGAGGAAAGGAAACACTGCAGAGCCTAGATCAGGGTTCCTCAACCTGGGGGATCAGGACCCCTGGTAGTCGTGCCAAGTATTTGCGAAGGGGTGTCAGAGGGGTCGCCAAATACAATCAGAAAATAGAGTTTTTTTCTGTTGGTCATGGGGGTTCTGTGTGGGAAGTTTGGCCTTATTCTATTGTTGGTAGGTCCAGAATGCTCTTTGATTGTAGGTGAACTATAAATCCTGCCAACTACAACTCTCAAATGTCAAGGTCTATTTTTTTTCCCCAAACGCCGCCAGTGTTCACATTTGGACATATTGAGTATACGTGCTAAGTTTGGTCCAGGTCCATCATTATTTGAGTCCACAGTGCTCTCTGGATGTAGGTGAACTACAACTCTCAAACTCAAGGTCAATGCCCCAAACCTTCCAGTCTTTTCTGTTGGTCAAGGGAGTTCTGTGTGGCAAGTATGGTTCCATTCAATCGTTGGTGGAGTTCAGAATGCTCTTTGATTGTAGGTGAACTATAAATCCTGCCAACTACAACTCCCAAATGTCAAGGTCTATTTTTCCCCCCCAAACGCCGCCAGTGTTCACATTTGGGCATATTGAGTATACGTGCTAAGTTTGGTCCAGATCCATCATTATTTTAGTCCACAGTGCTCTCTACATGTAGGTGAACTACAACTCCAAAACTCAAGGTCAGTGCCCCAAACCTTCCAGTCTTTTCTGTTGGTCATGGGAGTTCTGTGTGGCAAGTCTGGTTCAATTCCATCGTTGGTGGAGTTCAGAATGCTCTTTGATTGTAGGTGAACTATAAATCCCAGGAACTATAACTTCCAAATGACAAAATCACTCCCCACTCCACTACCACGAACCCCACCAATATTGAAATTTTGGCGAATGGGGTATTTGTGCCAAATTTGGTCCAGTGAATGACAATCCATCCTGCTTATCAGATATTTACATTATGATCCATAACAGTAGCAAAACTACAGTTGTGAATAATGTTAAGGTTGGGGGGTCACCACAATATGATGAACTGCATTAAGGGGTCACGGCATTAGGATGGTTAAGAATCACATCATTCTTGAGGAGTGTAAATCTATACTCACATAGTTAAGTGCTGACTGTACTATACATCTCAATGTTGTGTTGTTGGTGATGAAGATTTTTTTTTTTGTCGTGTCAGGAGTGACTTGAGAAACTGCAAGTCGCTTCTGGTGTGAGAGAATTGGCCGTCTGCAAGGACGTTGCCCAGGGGACGCCCAGATGATTTGATGTTTTTATCATCCTTGTGGGAGGCTTCTCATATCCCTGCATGAGAAGCTGGAGCTGATAAAGGGAGCTCATCCACCTCTCCCTGGATTTGAACCTGCAACCTGTTGGTCTTTAGTCCTGCCGGCACAGGGGTTGTACCCACAGCGCCACCGGGGGCTCCACAGGGGTGATGAAGATGATTGCCATTGAGTTGACTTTGACATATGCCAACCCTAAGAATGAGAGGACCTCAAGTCACTCTGTTATCCTCAGCTCTCAAAAACTCTTATGGCTTCCTTTAATGTTTACCTGCAGTGCCCCCTTTCCTACTCCTTTCCACCTGATCGAGCATTGTTGCCTTTTCCAGGGCCCCATCTCTTCTCCCGAGTCTCATTTCAGTCATCTTGGCTTCTAAGGAGAGAGACTCTTACAATCCTCTTCCATGTGTGGCTTTGTTGGGCAGGGTTAATATTTCCTCATTCTGAGTCAACACAAATTACTTCTCTTTCTATATTATCCATTCACAAAGTGCTGCCATAATATTTACTACCCCCACAAATGCAGTCTTTCTCAGTGTTTTGATTCTTGCATGTTCAATGCATATCTCCTTCAGATAGCTCCGTGTGGTCGATGTGGGCCGTTGAGCCCAATCTGCCAAGGACATCCTACTGCCAAGGTGAAGAGATGGCTTAAAGGCATGTAGACTCAGAACACGCATGAGTTCACACATGTGCTCTGAGAGCCTACCAGGGAATGGGATGTCACCGCTCCAACTTCTTGGAAGCCAGAAGCTGCCATCTTGTCACCCAATGGGAAGGTTTCCAGAAAGAGAGGGTCATCATTCCCTTGCTCTGTCTGGGGTATCCTGGGAAAGGAAGAATTTGAAGCTATTCTTCCTTTGTCATTGGCAGTGAACAGAGTCAGGCAAAATCAGAAGGGAGATCAGATCTTTCAACAAATATATGACCCATGGAAGCCTATACTTGGCAAGGAAGCCATTTGGATACGTCTCATCAGAATCTCAGAAGGTCCCTGCACAATCACAGTGTCTTCTCTAAAGAAAGAAAATGCAATCCAAAGGGGTCAAGCAATGCAAGAAATAGTGTGTCCATAGGGTCATGGGAACATCGAGAGACCAAAGGATTATAGGCAGTGGTGTCAATAGGCTTGGTGTCACCGATAACCTCGTAGCAATGTCACTGAATATAGCTTTCTTGTGCCGTTGCGCCTGGGGGCTATAACTCTTAATGAGAGAGGCATCTTTCCCCAGGGGATTGCTTCTTGCCCTCCTATGGGAAACTGGAACTCCCAAAGACCAAAACACAACAGATAACTCGAAATTGTATTTATTGTATTCTCGAAGGCTTTCATGGCTGGAATCACTAGGTTCTTGTGGGTTTTTTCGGGCTATAGGGCCATGTTCTAGAGGCATTTCTCCTGACATTTCACCTGCATCTACGGCAAGGATGCTTGCCATAGATGCAGGCGAAACGTCAGGAGAAATGCCTCTAGAACATGGCCTTATAGCCCGAAAAAAACCACAAGAACCTATTGTATTTATTGTTCACAATGAGTTATCTTTCTCAGGCATAAGCTTGATGTTTCAACAGGGATAAAGGAAATATACTTTACAATCTCTGAAGTCCAAGGTGTTTGTAGCTGAGAAGCTTTTCCTGTTTCCTCTTTCCTCAATGGCTGTGAATATCAGAATAAACGCAACCCCAGTCCAATGGCCTATGTTGAAGGGACAAGACTTTCCTCTGGTGCCAAAAGAACCGGTTTGAAGGCGCTTGGGTCTCCTCAATGTTGTCCAGGACGATCTGGACATAAAGCATGAGTCCCAAGGGTAAAAAAACCTTAGAATTGGTGCTGAGAGGTAATTTAATCAGGGGCTATTAGAGCCAAGTCTCTTACTCACGTCCATCTGATAGAAACTCATGGCAGAATGAAAAAAGGGAAGCACTCCCCCCCCTCCAGGAAGAGGTGGAGCCAAACAACTGAGCTTGAGAAAGCAATTCAACTGGTGCAAACAACACTGATTGACAGCTATAAATAACCAATCAATTCAACTATACATAAGCAGGGTAAAAAGGCAGGATTAACCATGATACAACAGTTTAAATCTTGCAACTAACAGTTCTACACATAGGTGGCACCACTCGTGCCATCACATTTCTCTAAAATGGCAAAATCAGGGCTTTCTTTTTCTATCCATGGATTATTGAATCCATGGATGCAATATCTGTGAACATGGAGGGCTGGCTATACCCTTTTTAACTTTTGTATTTGGCACAGGTTGGAGGGATACAACAACAACAACAATTACTTTCTTTTGGTGTTGTCTCAAACTGTTGTTAAGCCACTTTGAGTCTCAAAGTGGGAAAAAGTGGAAGAGGAAGAAGAAGGAGAGGAATAGGAGGATGAAGACGAGGAGAAAGAGAAGACGAGAAGGAGGAGGGTAGGAGTAGGTTATGATGTTGCCTACAACAACACAATAACCCCCGGTGGCGCAGTGGGTTAAAGCACTGAGCTGCTGAGCTTGTTGATCGAAAGGTCGCAGGTTCAATTCCGGGGAGCGGCGTGAGCTTCCACTGTCAGCCCTAGCTTCTGCCAACCTAGCAGTTCGAAAACATGCAAATGTGAGTAGATCAATAGGTACCGCTCCGGTGGGAAGGTAACGGCGCTCCATGCAGTCATGCCGGCCACATGACCTTGGAGGTGTCTACGGACAACGCTGGCTCTTCGGCTTAGAAATTAAGATGAGCACCACACCCCAGAGTCAGACATGACTGGACTTAATGTCAGGGGACTACCTTTACCTTATAGTTTGAAAGCATTGTTTCCAATAAATGGAAGCCAGGGAACTGTAGGGAACCTACCAACTACACATTCCTGAACATATAATATTTTTTCGGCCTTAGAAGAAAGCAAGAGCAAACTTTCTCCAAAAAATTCTGCCAAGAAAACCTCAGGATAGGCTTTGCTTTAAGGTCACCCTGTGTCAGAAATGACTTGAAGGCTCACAACAACAGCCACAAGCCAATAGTTTGGCTTGAGCTGCCCTTTGGAACTAGCCAGATCCGCATCCCTCCCTGGTAAAATCTAGCTGGGGCTTCTTGTCCCTCCTTTGACCTTCTTTAGTGCCCCTCCCCATTTTAATTGACTGTGCTGCTCCATCTGACAGCCCTCTTTCTTTTTTTTTATATAAACTTTATTATCGGTTTCAATACATATATAAGAACAATAGAAAACATTGGAAAACACAAGGGTCAAGGAATAGGGAAGGGGGTGTGTATGGGGAGGAGTGTCTGGGAAAGGAGGGGGGAGGAAGAAAAAAGGGGGAAGATGAGGAATGGGACGACGAGGGTGGGGGGGAATAGGGCAGGGGGGGAAAGGACGGTTAAAATCAGACATACAAGGAGTGGATGGGTTTACAAGTACTTCCAGGTTGAGCAGACAGATCAATTTTCATTTAAACATATATTATAACTGATAACATACCTATCAGATTCTATTCTAATACATTGCCAGGCTACCGCTTAAATTTATCCTTTAGAATTTATCTCTCTATGTCCAGGTACTCCAGAACTTTTCCCCAATCGGTATGTTTCTTCTTCTCTTCATTATCTGATAGTCTCCGGGTCAAGAGGTCCATATTCATAACATCATATATCTTTAAAGTCCACTGTTCAATTGTAGGGATTTCTCGAGATTTCCAGTAACGGGCCAGTTGGATTCTGGCCGCTGTCGAAAGGTGGAAAAGGATCTTACTATCATTGCTGTCCATGTCAGATTTAGTTATTCCTAACAGAAAAAGCTCAGGTTTTAAAGGGAATTTCTTTTGTAATATCTTTTCACATTCTTTGTGAATTGCTCGCCAGAAAGTGTTCACCTTTTTACACCCCCACCACATGTGCCAGAAAGTTCCACTAGTTCTTTTACATTTCCAGCATCCACTCCCCAACTTTCCTTTACTAATTTTGGCCAATTGTGTTGGAGTTAGGTACCATCTGAAAAATAATTTGTACCAATTCTCCCTGTAATCATTTGAATATACACATTTTATTTTTCTGGACCAGATTTCTTCCCATTCCGAGAAGTGTATTGGGCGGCCTAGGTCTTTTGCCCATTTCACCATATTGTTTTTCACTAGCTCTTTTTCTGTTTCCCATTTTAATAACTGCTGGTATAGTTTCCTTATGTGTTTGTTCTCGGATCGTATGATTCTGTCCCAGAATGATTCTTCCATTTCGAACCCTGTCTTTTTATCTAAGGAGAAGCACTCTTTGATCTGGTGATATTGGAACCATGAAAGAGTTGGGTCATAGCTCTTTAGTTCCTCCTGGGTTTTAAGTATTGGGTTCCTCGTATTACCTTTTAAGATTTCCTTATAAGTCAGCCACTTCTCTCTACCGGCCCCTCTAATTTGGCTGGCTTCGTTTGGAGAGAACCACCTCGGAACTTTGGTGTGAAATTTATCTTTATATTTTTCCCAAATTTGAATAAGGGGAGCTCTAACGAAGTGATCATTAAAATTTCTTTCTTTCTTTGCTGTTCCTCTCCATAGATATTTATGCCAGCCTTGCATTAAGTCGTGGCCCTCAAGTGCTAGTAATTTTTCTTCCTTAAGGCTGATCCACTCCTTAACCCAGCACAACGCGGCTGCATCGTGATACAGGCGCAGGTTCGGGAGAGCCAGACCTCCTCTTTTCTTGTTATCACAGAGGTTGGTGAAACTGATCCTGTGCCTGCCTCCCTTCCAGATGAATTTTTGGATATCCTTATGCCAAATTTCGAATGTTTTTTTAGTTTTGATAATTGGGAGGGTCTGGAACAGATAGAGTATATCCGGGAGTATACTCATTTGAATTGCAGCTATTTTACCTAAGAGTGAAAGTTTTAATGGTTCCCACCTTTTCATTTTCTCTTTGATTAGGGGCCATTTCTTTTCATAATTGTTCTTATATAATTGGGCATTTTTAGCTGTTAAGATGACTCCCAGATATTTCACTTTCTTGGTCACTTTGAGTTTTATTCTATTTTGTAGCTCGTCTTCTTTCTTTTTGGAGATGTTTTTTGTCAACATTTGAGTTTGACAGCCCTCTTTCTGTCTATAGCAGGCATAGGCAAACTTTGGCCCTCCGTGTGTTTTGAACTACAACTCCCACAATTCCTGGCCTCAGGCCCTTTCCTTTTCCTTTTTCTAATACTTTGAATCAATTATGCTGGGGAAAGTGGAAGGCAAAAGGAAGAGGGGCCGACCAAGGGCAAGATGGATGGATGGCATCCTTGAAGTGACTGGACTGATCTTGAAGGAGCTGGGGGTGGTGACGGCTGACAGGGAGCTCTGGCGTAGGCTGGTCCATGAGGTCACGAAGAGTCGGAGGCGACTGAACGAATGAACAACAACAACAAATACTTTGAATTTTTTTAAAAAAATCTTTTCCTAAGCCAGGACAATCAAATAGAGAAGGCCTCAGTGTGAGATAAGGCCTCAGTGTGAGAGAAGCCTCAGGTTGAAGGCTGCTGTGTGTAAAGCTCCTGTGTGAAGCTCCTTTGTAAGTTCGGTGTGAGAAGAGCCTCTGTGAGAGTGATGCTGTTTATCTGCATGAGAAGGTAGCCCAACATGGAAGCAAAGAAGGAAGTATAAAGAACTTCATTTGTGTTGTGGAAACCTTATTCTTGTGAATAGTACAACTATATTATTTTGCTATAAAGAAAAACCTCCTCTGGAAGAGATAACATTGGTCTGTGTGTTTTTGTTCTTTTTATCACTTTGGGCTACTGGTGCTGGGTCACGCTGCTTCTAATAAGCTATTCTGCTGTACATTTATGAGAAGGGTCTTCTGTCAATAAGCCTACTTGCCCCAAAAGGAGCTTCACACATGATGGCCTTCAACCTGAGACTTATCTCACACTGAGGTGTTTTCTCACACTGAGGTCTTCTCTATTGGATTGCCCTGGCTGAGGAAAAGAAGCAGGAAAAGGAAGGGGCCTGAGGCCAGGAATTGTGGGAGTTGAAGTCCAAAACACCTGGAGGGCCAAAGTTTGCCCATGTCTGCTCTACAGGCCCAGCTAGGAGTTGGAGACCAAATCCAACTGGTCCTAAAATAATCTCCTCTTTGTCTGACAATCTCAGTGTTGGGCATTTATTTATTTATTTACTTACTTACTTACTTACTTACAGTATTTATATTCTGCCCTTCTCACCTCACACGGGACTCAGGGCAGATTACAATGTACATATATATGGCAAACATTCAATGCCATAGACACACAACATATATAGACAGACACACAGAGGCTATTTAACATTCCAGCTTTTTCATGAGGTTATTCTGGCCAGCAGGGGAGCTGTTGCTTCACCGTCCATTTGTGACACTGATGAAGTACTTCCTCATTCTTTGCATGCTTGCTGGAGATTTTTATGGCAGCTTAAATTAGCCTCCCCGCATAAGCGGTACCTAAATTTCCTACTTGACAGATGCAACTATCTTTCGGGCTGCAGAGGTTGACAGCAAGCTACACAAATTGATAGGATGCTCACTCTGGCCAGGCTGGCCAGCAGGGGAGCTGTCGCTTCATCGTTCATTTGTGACACTGATGAAGTACTTCCTCATTCTTTGCATACTTGCTGGAGATTTTTATGGCATCAAAAATTAGCCTCCCCGCATAAGCAGTACCTAAATTTCGTACTTGACAGATGCAACTATCTTTTGGGTTCCAAAGGTCGACAGCAAGCTACACAAATTGATTGGAAGCTCACTCTGGCCAGGCTGGCCAGCAGGGGAGCTGTCGCTTCATCGTCCATTTGTGACACTGATGAAATACTTCCTCATTCTTTGCATGCTTGCTGGAGATTTTTATGGTGGCTTAAATTAGCCTCCCCGCATAAGCAGTACCTAAATTTCCTACTTGACAGATGCAACTATCTTTCAGGCTGCAAAGGTCGACAGCAAGCTACACAAATTGATCGGAAGCTCACTCTGGCCAGGCTGGCCAGCAGGGGAGCTGTCGCTTCATTGTCCATTTGTGACACTGATGAAGTACTTCCTCATTCTTTGCATACTTGCTGGAGATTTTTACGGCATTAAAAATTAGCCTTCCTGCATAAGCAGTACCTAAATTTCCTACTTGATAGCTGCAACTATCTTTCGGGCTGCAAAGGTCGACAGCAAGCTAAACAAATTGATCGGAAGCTCGCTCTGGCCAGGCTGGCCAGCAGGGGAGCTGTCACTTCATCGTCCATTTGTGACACTGATGAAGTACTTCCTCATTCTCTGCATACTTGCTGGAGATTTTTATGGCATTAAAAATTAGCCTTCCTGCATAAGCGGCACCTAAATTTCCTACTTTTTTTTAATAATTGATTTTTATTAAAGTTTTCCTTTTAACATCGAAAAAGTGGGAACAATCTCAGTGATAGTAAAGTGGGAAGATAGTTGAAGTGGGGGTTCGAAGTGGGGGCAGGTTGGGAAGAGATTGGGTAAAGGAAAGGGGAAAAAGGGGGGAGAAGGGGGGATGAAGGGGGGAGAGGGAAGGGTTAGAGAGTAGTAGATCTCTGGTAACTTCCGTTCGGTCCACAGAGGTTGTAGTTTCCAGTTTAGATGCTTCTTTTTGGTCTTGTTTTAATTCGTTACTCTGGATGAGTCTTGTAATTTAATGTTATATACTGATTATATTTTTTGTTTTTAAGTATTCTTTAAATTGATTCCAGTTGATTGGGTTCCTCTTGTCTTGATTTTCCAGTAGGCACGCAAGTCTGTCCATGTCCATAAAGTCTATAGCCTTCCTTATCCAGTCGTCATTTGAAGGTGTTTCCATTGTCTTCCATTTTTGGGCTATTAGTATTCTTGCAGCTGCTGCCAGATAGAAAAGAATCTTTTCCTCATTTCTCTTCAAATCCAAGTTTGTTATATTTAGTAGATAATATTTGGGTTTCATATCAAACTTCGTTTTTAGTATATTTTGTACATTTCCTACTTGACAGATGCAACTATCTTTCGGGCTGCAAAGGTCGACAGCAAGCTACACAAATTGGTTGGAAGCTCACTCCGATTGGGCTGGCTTCGAACTCATGACCTTTTGGTTAGTAATGATCTTAATGCAGCTGACTCCCAGCTAGCTGCACCACAGTCCCAGTGCCATGCATTTGGGACATATGGAATATCCTTCCCAGACTTGTTTTCATTAAGATAAATACATTTTTAAAATCTGTGTTGCCATTTGGAGAAGTGCCACCATGTGTCCGCTGTCATGTGACCACTCATTTTTATTAGATGGCCCTTCCTTTCTCGGCTCTCTGGCTGTGTGCCCTTTAATCCCACTTTAACCAGAATCCCCTCTCTGGTTTGAGGTCTTCTTTGCAGATAGAGCAGCAACCTGTCAATCTCCCGGTCCTTTTAAGGCCGAGGTTAATGTTCCAAAACGTACGACTTTTGCTTCGAATGATCTTTTCTGCATTCTGTTTGGATGAGTTTTGGAGAACACAGACACCAGAACGCCAGATTGTTAATTTCCTAAAAGGATAAGAGTAATGGAGAGGAAAGAAACCTTTTATTTCCGGATTCAAATGCCCGTTAAAGTGTTTTACTTTATCTTGGCTCACGTTTCTATCTGCCGTTTGTTGCTATAACTTAACACATATGAATAAGCCCCGATGGAAAATATGGACGATGAGGAAAATGGGGGGCAATTATTCATGGGACACCTCACTCGGCTAATCCCTGTTTTCTTTCCGCTGCTGAGCTCTCAAAGAAGTGCCTTTGTCGATTCACAGCAGCTACAATAACCGAGCGGGGAAGAATTCTAGGTTCGGAGGTGACCTTATCTGTTGGTATTTACCTTTCAAATCTGAATGCAGGCTTCTGAATGAATGCAGATCCACACTCCTTGCCATGTGATTGAAGGACACAAAGCCCCCTACCATCAAACTGAATAGAACATCACAATCCTTTGAATATGTGTGTGTGTGTGTGTGTCTGTCCTTACATTTGTGTTTTCCTCAGCCAGGGCAATCAAATAGTCAGTAATATTCTTGTGCGTGACTATCTCACATTTCCTGTACTAATGTGATGTGGCGGCAAAAAAAGCCAATGCGATTTTGGCCTGCATCAAGAGGACCCTAGTGTCTAGGTCCAGGGAAGTAATGCTCCCCATGCTCTATTTTGCTTTGGTTAGACCACGCCTGGAATATTGTGTCCAATTCTGGGCACCACAATTCAGGAGAGATGTTGACAAGCTGGAAGGTGTCCAGAGGAGAGCGACTAAAATGATCAAGGGTCTGGAGAACAAGCCCTATGAGGAGCGGCTTAAGGAGCTGGGCATGTTTAGCCTGAAGAAGAGAAGGATGAGAGGGGATATGATAGCCATGTATAAATATGTGAGAGGAAGTCACAGGGAGGAGGGAGCAAGCTTGTTTTCTGCTTCCTTGGAGACTAGGACGCGGAACAATGGCTTCAAACTACAAGAGAGGAGATTCCATCTGAACATGAGGAAGAACTTCCTGACTGTGAGAGCCGTTCAGCAGTGGAACTCTCTGCCCCGGAGTGTGGTGGAGGCACAAAGAAACATGCCTTTGAAGACTGTCCGGAAGCTTCATAGGGTCCAATGAACTGCACCCAGATTGCTAACAGGAGCGGCGTTCAGGGAGTGTACAACTCCTCTGTTGCACCGGTTCCACTGGCTGCCAGTTTGCTACCGGCACAATTCAAAGTGCTGGCTTTAGCCTATAAAGCCCTAAATGGTTCTGACCAAAATTATATGTCCGAACGCATCTCCCCTTATGAACCATCTAGGACCTTAAGATCATCTGGGGAGGCCCTGCTCTCGTTACCGCCTTCGTCACAAGTACGTAAGGTGGAGACGAGAGACAGGGCCTTCTCGGCGTTGGCCCCTCGACTGTGGAATGCCCTCCCTATAGATATTAGATCGGCCATCTCCCTTTTAACATTCCGGGAAAAAGTCAAGATGTGGCTTTTTGAACAAACATTTCCAAATGCAGAGTAACTGACACAGGAAAATGGAACGACGACAAAGAGACCGGACAATTTTTTTAACGAGGAGACACTATGAATTTATATTTTATTGATATGTATAATTTTTATTATGTGTTATGTTTTTAATTGTATTTATGATATTGCAAGCAATGAATTTTTCCCTGTTAACCTCCTTGAGTCACCTACAGGCTATTATTTTATTTGTCGTGTCAGCAGCAACCAGACATTTGTATTACATTTTTAACAAAAACAAACAAACAGACAAAACACAAATTTTGCAAGCTTGGTAGTTGGTTAAATGTCCTTTGACCAGTATCTGGCCACTTGGAGTGCCTCTGGTGTTGCTGCAAGAAGGTCCTCCATTGTGCATGTGGCAGGACTCAGGTTGCATTGCAGCAGGTGGTCAGTGGTTTGCTCTTCTCCACACTCGCATGTTGTGGATTCCACTTTGTAGCCCCATTTCTTAAGGTTGGCTCTGCATCTTGTGGTGCCAGAGCGCAGTCTGTTCAGCGTCTTCCAAGTCGCCCAGTCCTCTGTGTGCTCAGGGGGGAGTCTCTCATTTGGTATCAGCCATTGATTGAGGTTCTGGGTTTGAGCCTGCCACTTTTGGACTCTCGCTTGCTGGGGTGTTCCAGCAAGTGTCTCTGTAGATCTTAGAAAACTATGTCTTGATTTAAGTCGTTGACGTGCTGGCTGATAGCCAAACAAGGGATGAGCTGGAGATGTCACTGCCTTGGTCCTTTCACTATTGGCCACTACTTCCCGCTGCTGCTTCCTGTTGGATGTCAGGTGGTGCAATACCGGCTAAACAGTGTAATTTCTCCAGTATTGTAGGGCGCAGACACCCTGTGCTAATGTGGCACATCTCATTAAGAGCCACATCCACTGTTTTAGTGTGGTGAGATGTGTTCCACACCGGCGTGTCTATGCCCCACACCATTGGAGAAATTATATTGCTTAGCCGGTATTGCACCACCTGACATCCGGCAGGAAGGAGCAGCCAATAATGAAAGGACCAAGGCAGTGACATCTTCGGCGCATCCTCTGTTCAGATATCATCCAGCATGCCAGAGATACTTGCAGGAACACCTCAGCAAGCAAGAGTCCAAAAGTGGCAGGCAAAAACCCCGAACCTCAATCAGTGGCTGAGACTCGATGAGAAACTCCCTCCTGGGCACACAGAAGACTGGGTGACCTGGAAGGTGCTGAACAGGCTGTGCTCTGGCACCACAAGATGGAGAGCCAACCTTAAGAAATGAGGCACAAAGTGGAGTCCACAACATGTGAGTGTGGAGAAGAGCAAACCACAGACCACTTGCTACAATGTGGCCTGAGCCCTACCACATGCAAAACGGAGGACCTTCTCACAGTGACACCAGAGGCACTCCAAGTGGGCAGCTTCTGGTCAAAGGACATTTAGCATAATGCCATAAACTCACCTTTGGGCCCTTCTTGCCTAAGAAAACCCTATACATTCATGGGAATCACCATAAGTCCACAGGTGACTTGAAGCCCCATCGCAAGAAAGTCTTAGTTCAGTGGTTCTCAAGCTTCCTAATGCCGTGACCCCTTAATACAGTTCCTCATGTTGTGGTGACCGCCAACCATAACACTATATTTGTTGCCACTTCATAACTGTAATTTTGCTATTGTTATGAATCGTGACGTAAATATCTGATATGCTGGATGTATTTTCATTCACTGGACCAAATTGGGCACAAATCCCCGTTATGCCCAAATTGGAATGCTGGTGGGGTTGGGGAGGGATTGATTTTGTCATTTGGGAGTTGTAGTTGCTGGGATTTATAGTTCACCTACAATCAAAGAACATTCTGAACTCCACCAATGATGGAATTGAACCAAACTTGGAACACAGAACTCCCCTGACTAACAGAAAATACTGGAAGTGTTTGGTGGGCTGGGGAATTGATTTTGAGTTTTGGAGTTGTAGTTCACCTACATCCAGAGAGCACTGTGGACTCAAACAATGGTGGATCTCGACCAAACTTGGTATAGATACTTAATATGCCCAAATGTGAACACTGGTGGAGTTTGCAGGAAATAGACCTTGACATTTGGTAGTTATAGTTGCTGGGATTTATAGTTCACCTACAATCAAAGAACATTCTGAACTCCACCAATGATGGAATTGAACCAAACTTGGAACACAGAACTCCCCTGACTAACAGAAAATACTGGAAGTGTTTGGTGGGCTGGGGAATTGATTTTGAGT
Organism: Anolis sagrei; assembly: GCF_037176765.1. NCBI lineage: Eukaryota > Metazoa > Chordata > Lepidosauria > Squamata > Anolidae > Anolis > Anolis sagrei. The sequence continues at coordinate 9,956,278 of NC_090035.1, read as the reverse complement.
TTTGGAGTTGTAGTTCACCTACATCCAGAGAGCACTGTGGACTCAAACAATGGTGGATCTCGACCAAACTTGGTATAGATACTTAATATGCCCAAATGTGAACACTGGTGGAGTTTGCAGGAAATAGACCTTGACATTTGGTAGTTATAGTTGCTGGGATTTATAGTTCACCTACAATCAAAGAACATTCTGAACTCCACCAATGATGGAATTGAACCAAACTTGGCACACAGAACTCCCATGACCAACAGGGTTTGATGGGAACTGACCTTGAGTTTTGGAGTTGTAGTTCACCTACATCCAGAGACCACTGTCGACTCAAACAATGGTGGATCTCGACCAAACTTGGCATAGATACTTAATATGCCCAAATGTGAACACTGGTGGAGTTTGCAGGAAATAGACCTTGACATTTGGTAGTTGTAGGTCCTGGGATTTATAGTTCACCTATAATCAATGAGCATTCTGAACCCTACAGATAGAATTGGGCCAAACTTCCCACGCAGAACTCTCATGACCAATACAAAATACAGTTTTTTTCCTGATGGTCTTTGGCGACCCCTCTGAGACCCCCTCGTGACCCTCCCAGGGGTCCTGATCCCCAGGTTGAGAAGCACAGGCTTAGTTGGTTGTGAAGCAACTGGACACTGAACGCTTGTATTTTGCTTTAGGCCTTGGTCAAGTTACAAAAACAGGAAATAATAATAGTGCATTAATATGACAATGTATAACAATGTACTGTATCTGGCTCCTTTCACACCCGGACACTGTGGGTTTGTGGGTCTTTGTGTTGTTGGGACCAAGATCTTGCTTTCCCGAGTCCCTTCCTCCTGGCTGGAAATGGATCCCTGAACTCTCATCTATTATTGATTGCATTATAACATTACCTTATAATAATAATCACCAGCCCCGCAATATTGAATTGCTTCTGATGGAAATAACACAATCATAGAAGCAGAATTATAGTCCAATAAAGTCATGGAAAGAATTCGTTTAATAATCATAGTAAGGACCTGCAGAAAGCGTCAATAATGTTCGTACTAATATTATAAATATTGATCGCAATATGATTAATAATAAATACCACTATTATTATTATTATGGACTTAGGACTCTTCTCATAGAATCAAAGAGTTGGAAGAGACCTCATGGGCCATCCAGTCCAACCCCATTCTGCCAAGAACCAGGAATATTGCACCCCTGACAGATGGCCATCCAGCCTCTGTTTAAAAGCTTCCAAAGAAGGAGCCTCCACCACGCTCCGGGGCAGAGAGTTCCACTGCTGAACGGCTCTCACAGTCAGGAAGTTCTTCCTCATGTTCAGATGGAATCTCCTCTCTTGTAGTTTGAAGCCATTATTCCATTGCGTCCTAGTCTCCAGGGAAGCAGAAAACAAGCTTGCTCCCTCCTCCTCTCTGTGGCTTCCTCTCACATATTTATACATGGCTATCATATCCCCTCTCAGCCTTCTCTTCTTCAGGCTAAACATGCCCAGCTCCTTAAGCCGCTCCTCATAGGTTTTGTTCTCCATACCCTTTATCATTTTAGTCGCTCTCCTCTGGACACATTCCATATGTCTGTTTCATATTCAGAAACAGACATTTTAATGCAATTGGAATGCCATTTGTGAGACGTCCATGAACTACAACTCCCACTTGCTTAACTACAACTCCCATAATGACTAGTATGAGTTGGAATAGGGAACAGGAGAAGCAAAAATGCTAAGAAAGATACAAAGACTCTGAGCTGAGGACCTGGGCTGGGATTCAGAGCCAAAGCTCGATGCCAGGAAGTTGGGGGTTATGGGATTTGTAGTTTTTAAAAAGCTGAAAAAAGAGAAAGCGGATATACACGCAGAAATACGGTAGTGGGCGCTGGCTCCGCCCATTTAGGCCCCGCCCACTGCTGGTCTGGGGCCAGGAAGGTTCTTAAAGGGAGAGCACAAGATAAAGGAGAGGAGGCGGCTGTGCTTCCTCCTCTTCCTCCTTCAAGGCTTTCAGGGGATGGAACACTAAAATAAATAAAGCAAGAGTGTCGCCCACAGGCTTGAGGCTCCTGGTGGATCTACACCGGAGAATGGATGCGGTTGGGCTGGCACCACTTGAATTGCCCTGGCTCAATGCTCTGCAATAGTAGTAGTAGTAGTATATTTCCCCAAAGTTTCCTGACATTTCATGGGGAGGGAGGGCGAGGATGTGAAAATGGGGAGGGAGAAGCCAAGGCAAAGCCTGGACAGAGAGGAGGGACTCCTGGGAGAAGGAGTGGCAGGAAGGAAGGAAAGGGGGAAGGAAGGAAAGAAGGAAGGAAGGAAAGAAAGTAAGAAGGGAAGGAGGAAAGAAGGAAGTGGAGAAGGAAGAAAGGCAGGGAGGGAAGAAGGAAGGGAGAGAGGAAAGAAGGAAGAAAAGGGAGGGAGGAAAGAAGGGAGGGAGGGAGGAAAGGAAGAAAAGAAGGAGGGGAGGGAGGAAAGAAGGGAGGGAGGGAGGAAAGGAAGAAAAGAAGGAGGGGAGGGAGGAAAGAAGGAAGGAAAGAAAGGACGGAGGAAAGAAGGAAGGGAGGAAAGGAAGTAAAGAAGGAGGGGAGGGAGGAAAGAAGGAAGGAAGGAAAGAAGTGAGGGAGGGAGGAGAGGAAGAAAAGAAGGAGGGGAGGGAGGAAAGAAGGAAGGAAAGAAAGGACGGAGGAAAGAAGGAAGGGAGGAAAGGAAGTAAAGAAGGAGGGGAGGGAGGAAAGAAGGAAGGAAGGAAAGAAGGGAGGGAGGGAGGAGAGGAAGAAAAGAAGGAGGGGAGGGAGGAAAGAAGGAAGGAAAGAAAGGACGGAGGAAAGAAGGAAGGGAGGAAAGGAAGTAAAGAAGGAGGGGAGGGAGGAAAGAAGGAAGGAAGGAAAGAAGGGAGGGAGGGAGGAAAGGAAGAAAAGAAGGAGGGGAGGGAGGAAAGAAGGAAGGAAGGAAAGAAGGGAGGGAAGAAAGAAGGAGGGGAGGGAGGAAAGAAGGAAGGAAAGAAAGAAGGGAGGGATGAAAGAAGGTAGGAAGGAAAGAAGGGAGGGAGGAAAGAAGGGAGGGAGGAAAAAAGAAGGAAGGGGAGGAAAGAAAGAAGGGAGAGAGGAAAGAAGGAAGGAAGAAAAGGAAGGGGAAGGGAGGAAAGAAAGAAGGGAGTAGGGATGGAAAGAAAGAAGGAAGAAAGGCAGGAAAGGAGGAAAGAAGGAAGGAAGAAAGGGAAAGAAGGGAGAGAAGGAAAGAAAGAAAGAAAGATGGAAGGAAAGAAGGACGGAAGGATAGGAGGAAAGAAGGAAGGAAGGAAGGAAGAAGGGACAAGAGAAAGGAAGTTAAAAGGAAGGGAGGGAGGAAGGATGCGAGAGAAGGAAAGAATGGAAGATGAAATGGAGGAAGGAAGGAAGTAACGAAAAAGAAAAGGAAGGGGGAAAGATAGGAAGGAAAGGGAGACAAAAAGGAAGAAGAGGAAGCAAAGAACGGGCAAAGGAAAGAAAAGGAAAGAGAGAAAGAAAAAAGCGAGAGGGGAGGGAAGGAAAGAAGGGATGAAGGAATGGAAAAAGAGAGAAAAGGAAAGAAAGAAAGACAGAAAAAAGGAGAGATAGAGAAAGGAAAGGAAGGAGAAAGAAGGGGAGGAAGGAAGGAAAGAAGGGAGGAAAAAAGAGAAAGAAGAATGGAAGCAAAGAAGGAAGGAAGGAGGGAAACGAGGAAGGGAAGGGGGCGAAAGAAAGAAGGCGAGGCTGGCGGGAAGGGCAGGCTGTAGCCGGGGTTCCCCGCGCGAGGCTCTTCCTCTCTCTGGCGCGGAGACCCACGCAGGCGCGCCTTCCTCTCCCTTCCCTCATTCACACACACACACACACACGAGAGAGAGAGAGAGAGAGAGAGAGAGAGGGAGAAACACGCGCCCCTCCCCGGCCCCTCCCTCCCTTCTCAACTCTCCTTCTTCCTCCTCCTCTTCCTTCTGTTCTTCCTCGACTCCCTCCATTCCTCCTCGGATCGCGCGGGGAGCAGGACCGGCGCCGGGCTCGCTCCTTGTCTGCGCCTTGTGTGTGTGTGTGTACGCGTGAGTGTTTGTGGGGAGGGTCTCCTTCGTCTTCCATCTATCTCCCCCCTTCTTCTCCTTCTCCGTCTCCGTTTCGTGGCCTTTCCCCCCAAAAGAAAAGGAGTGGAGAAGACTCGCGAGAGGGCGGAGGAGAAAGGAAGCCAGGAGCAGAAGCAGGATCCAAGATCGGAACCCGGAGCCGGTTCAGTGGGGAGGGGACACTGACCCACACACTCTCTCCCCCACCAAGGCGAAGGGAGCCGGCAATTGACGCAGTGGCGGCCGAAGGATTTGACGGAGAGAGAGAGAGAGAGAAAGAGGAGGAGGAAGAGGAAGAGGAGGAGGAGGAAGAAGACGAAGGCTCGCCCGCCCGCCTCCCGCGAGAGAAGGAGGAGGAGGAGAAGAAGAGAGGGAGCGCGCCAGGCAGCCAGAAGGAGGAGAGAGAAGAAGAGCAGGAGCCGGTTCTCTCCTTCGTGGAGGCAGGTAGGAAGAGCCGGCGGTTGGATTTTGCTATGATGATGATGATTTCATGGTGCAATTGTCTCTTTCTTCTTCCTTCCCTTCTCAAGATAATCCCCTAATTCCTCTTGGTGGGGAGGGGAGGGGGAGAGGAAGAAGGTTTCCACCTTGGTTGTGTCTCCTGAAGAGTGGAAGGGAGGCATTGTCGGAAACCCAACAGAGCATGGAGGGCATGCTTTCCCTTCTCCCCAGAACACACACCCCTCTCCGGAGCCATTTGGAGAGAGACTTACACGAAGGCATACACACAGAGCCATTCTCCACGCAGGGCTGGACTGTAAAGAGTGGGCTGTTTGGGGGAGACGGAGCATGATTGAGGGGATTGAGGAGACCGACCTCTCTCCCTTCCTTGCCTCAAAGCCAACTCGCCTCTCTCCTTCCCCACCAGACTTGGCGGCTCCCAAACTTTTCAATGCCCAGATCAGGACTTTTCGTTCTGGGGGGTGCTCTGTGGAAATTGTGGGGGGCTTAGCTCGCCTTTGTGGACATCCTTTCTCTCCCCTCCCCACTACCAAAACGGAGTCTGGATTGAAGGAGTTACTCTCAGGAAGCTGCGAAGGGAATGGAGTCAGTTTCAGCACCAAGGAGAGCTGGACAGCTCCGCCTGAGCGGAGTGGCTCCCAATCCCTTTCCCAACCGATTTCTACTATTTTAAAGGACTGAAGGGAGGGAGGGCTCTGGAATGATTGAAATCCCTTCCCTTGCTATCTCTCCCCACCTTTTTCCCCCTTAGTTCCCTGACTGGTTAGCCTTCCAATAGCTTCCCTGCAGAAGGAACTTCCAGAGTTGCCCAATTTACTTCCATCATTTGAGAGGAAAGAACTCTATCTTCTCTCAGTTCTTGTGGGTTTTTTCGGGCTATATGGCCATGTTCTAGAGGCATTTCAGAGGATGCTTGCCATAGATGCAGGCGAAACGTCAGGAGAAATGCCTCTAGAACATGGCCATATAGCCCGAAAAAACCCACAAGAACTGAGTGATTCCAGCCATGAAAGCCTTCGACAATACATTAAATCTATCTTCTATCTATCTATATATAAAATGCTCTGTGCATAATGAGTAGCTTAAAAACAAAAGAACCAATGAACGAAATCACCTCCAAATTTGGCAACAAAACGTCTCACAACACGTCTCAAAAAATTATGATTTTGTCATTTGGGAGTTGTAGTTGTTGGGATTTATAGTTCACCTACAATCAAAGAGCATTCTGAACTCCACCAACGATGGCATTGAACCATCGTTCCCCTGACCAACAGAAAACACTAGAAGGTTTTTCCGGGATATATGGCCATGTTCTGGAGGCAGTTTTTCTCCTGACGTTTCACCTGCATCTATGGCAAGCATCCTCAGAGAGACCTCACTACCTCTGAGGATGCTTGCCATAGATGCAGGCGAAAGGTCAGGAGAGAATGCCTCTAGACCATGGCCATATAGCCCGAAAAAACCTACAACAGCCCAGTGATTCCAGCCATGAAAGCCTTCGACAAAACACTAGAAGGGTTTGGTGGCCATTGACCTTGGGTTTTGGAGTTGTAGTTTACCTATATCTAGAGAGCACTGTGGACTCAAACAATGGTGGATCTGGACCAAACTTGGCACGCATACTCAATATGCCCAAATATAAACACAGATGGAGTTTGGGGAAAATAGACCTTGACATTTGGGAGATGTAGTTACTAGGATATATAGTTCACCCACAATCATAGAGCATTCCAAACCCCACCAACAATGACATTGGGCCAAACATCCCACACAGAAAATTCTGTGTTTTCTGGTGGTCTTTGGTGACCCTTCTGACACCTCCCTGGGAACCCCCCCCCCCCCCCGGTCTTGATTTCCCAGGTTGAGAAATGCTGCCTTAAGGCCATCCAGTCCAACTCCCTTCACCAGGGCAAGAAAACATAATCAAAGTCCTCCTGACAAAGAGCCATCCAGCCATTCACACACACACACATGTATATGACAGTTGCAGTATCAAAGATTTGAAAGAGACCCCTAAAGAAGGACAATTATATGTTGCATGTTCCAGAGTAGGCAAACCAGACAATCTCCACATCAACACTGGCAAAGAAAAAGCAAGAAATACTGCTTGCCCACACGCATAAAGACATTACATATATTAGATACCAACACTTTTTCATCACTTTATTTTCCGGATCACCAGACTGGGCCACAGCAACGCATGGCAGGGGACCGCTAGCATAAATAAAAATGTAATATTCCTTTGTGGGATTAACATAACTCAAAAACCACTGGGCGAATTGACACCAAATTTGGACACAAGACACCGATCAGGCCAACGAGTGACCATCACTCATAAAAACACTGAAAAACACAGTGGAAGGGACTTAAAAAGCCAAAAATGCACAAAGCCACACACACACACATATACACACACACATGCAAACACACATATATACACATATATGCAAATACACACACACACACATACACGTATATACATACACAGAACACATATACACAGACTGGACCGCAGCAATGCATGGCAGGGGACGGCTAGTAATAATATAAAAATTATATATTATATATCACATGTAATATTACTAATATACACACACATATGCAAGCACACATATATACACAAATATATACACACACACATACACATATATACATATACAAAAGACATATACACAGACTGGACCACAGCAATGCATGGCAGGGGACGGCTAGTAATAATATAAAAATTATATATTATATATCACATGTAATATTATTAATAATATTTCAGTATAGTGGTATAGTACAATATAATACTAATATTGTGCTATGCTAATAATATAAAATATTGTGTGTACATATAACTTGTAAGCTGCCCTAAGTCCCCTTTGGAGTGAGAATGGTTGGGATATGAACATAGTAAATAAATAAATAAGTAAATAAGGAGGAGGGGGTTTCTACTATTATTTAATCCCCTCCCTTTGTTATTTCATCATCCCCCCCCCCCCCCTTTTTTTTTTACTCTAAGCTTCCTGACTGGTTATTCTTGAAATAGCTTCCTCGCAGAAGGAAGGAAAAGACAAATTAAGAGTTGGCCAACCTATTATTTTAGGGGAAAGAATGGGTGGGGGTCTACAATTCTTTAATCCCCTCCCCTGATTATCCCCTGCCCTCATTTTTTCCTTAGCTTTGTGACTGGTCATCCTTCAAACAGCCTCCTTGCAGAGCGTAGAGTTGGCCAACCTATTTCCAGCCTTGCAGAGCATAGAGTTGGCCAACCTATTTCCAACCTATTTTCCCATTATTTTAGGGGAAGGAAAGGTGTTGGGGGGTTTTCAACTATTTATTCCCACCCCCAAAGGTCAATATTTCCCCTTCTCCAATGCTTTCACATCCATGTCTTACCTCTCTGACTGGTTGTCTTGCATGCCTTCAAGTAGCTTCCATATAGCAGGGCGACTTAGGGTTGGCCAACCTATTCCCAACTTATTTTCCATTATTTTAGGGTAAAGAAAAGTGGTGGGGGTTTTCAACTATTTATTCCTACCCCCAAAATTCAGTCTTTTCCCTTCCCCAACGCTTTCGCCTCTTTGACTTACCTCCCTGACTGGTTGTTTTGCATGCCTTCAAGTAGCTTCCATTTAGAAGGAAGGCAACTTAGAGTTGGCCAACCTATTCCCAACCTATTTTCTATTATTTTAGGGTAAAGAAAGGTTATGGGGGTTTTCAACTATTTATTCCCACCCCCAAAGGTCAGTCTTTCCTCTTCCCCAATCGTTTCACCTCTCCTTACCTCCCTGTCTTACATGCCTTCAACTAGCTTCCTAATAGAAGGAAGGTGACTTAGGGTTGGCCAACCTATTCCCAACCTATTTTCCATTATTTTAGGTGAAAGAAAGGTTATGGGAGTTTTCAAGTATTTATTGCCACCTCAAAGGTCAACATTTCTGCTTCCCCAATGCTTTCACCTCTTCATATCTCCCTGACTGGTTGTCTTGCATGCCTTCAAGTAGTTTCCTCATAGAAGGAAGGCGACTTAGAGTTGTCCAACCTATTCCCAACCCTTTTCCATTACCTTCAGGAAAGAAAGGGAGGTCCACAACTATCTCACTGCAACCCCAAATGTCAACTTTCCCCCTCTTTAGATATCCCCCCTTTTATTTTATTTTATTTTTTGGCTCCTGGTTGGTTATCCTTCAAATAGCTTCCTCACAGAAGGAAGGCGAGGGAAACTTAACAGAGTTGGCCAACCTATTTCCAACCTATTTCAATCATTTTAGGGGAAAGGAATGAGGGGGGTCTACAACTATTTACTTCTACCCTCTAAGGTCACTCTTTGGCCTCCCCCACCCCTTGCTTGGCTCCCTGATTGTTTATCTTGCAGTAGAAGGAAGGTTAGGTCAACTGTTGTCCTCAAGAATCTGCCCCGACTTGGGCCTAAAGGGTGTTTTGGTCCCTCCAAGGTGTATCTTGGCATCTCTTGGGGCCAAAGGTAGGAGATGGAGCTCAGCAACCCAAGCAAAAGTCTCCAAATGGGAACAATTCGGTTCCAAGGAGCCCAAGCTCTGTGTTCAGGGAATAATCCGCGGAATGTGTGTAAATGGAAGGGGTGGTTCACTCTGATATGGTCTAGTTTTGCGCTTTGGGGTCTCAGAAGAAAGGAAGGGAGAAGCCTATCATTTGGAGGGTGAAGAGAGGAGGGTTTTGGGTCCTGAAACAAGGCTCGAAATCTTCCTGGCAGGTTAACTTGTGCCTTAAATAAAGCTGTTTACTGATCGCCGGAGAACTTGTCGAAAATGATGAATGACCCTGATTGTTAAAGTATCTTGCACAGAGAGAGACTGAGAGAGAGAAGGAGAGAGATGTGCCCAGGACTAGGAGTTCAATTGAGTTTCCCATTCCTTCAGCTCTGCTGCCACTGTATCTGATACTATGCTGCCAGCAAACTCAGCCTGGCCACATGGTTTGAGGGCTGGGCTTTGGAGACCTGGGTTCAAATTGTGGGAACCCACTGAGCGGCCTTTGGGTGAGTCACACTCTCTCAGCCTCAGAGGGAGGCCAAGGCCCAACACTCCCAGAGAAGCTTTGGAGGCACACAACCAGAACATATGCCCAGGTCCCAGGGGCTTTGGAAGGTCCCATGGAAATGACTTCAGCGGAGGTATCTCCAGGAATGGTGAGATCTGAAGCCAGGTTTAGATTATATAAGGCAAATGAGGGAATCACCACAACTGGCTAAAGGCTGGGTCAAAACCAGAAGGGAAAAGACCAGAGTTGGAGACCCAAAAGATGCTGAACTAAGAAAGAAATTGTCCATCCAAGTCTTAGAATGTAGTTTTGGATTTAAACCCCACAGAACTTCACTGTCACCTTGGTCCTTTTTGGTTTGATCTATTTATCCATCCATCTATTTATTTATTTATTTCGGACATTTATATCCCGTCCTGTCTCGACCTCCACAGAGGGATGCAAGGCGGCTAACAACCGGCACAACATGTGCCTACAACAAAAAGCATAATCTATAGCTATCTATTCATCTATCTTTTCATCCATCCATCCATCCATTTATCCATCTTCGTTCCATCTATCTTTGTTTATTCATACAGTCACTTCCGACTCTTCGTGACTTCATGGACCAGCCCTATCTACTCATCTATTTATCAATCTTATTTGTCCATCTATCCATTTATCCATCTTTTTATTTATCTATTCATCTATGTATCCATCTATATCTATCTATTCATCTATGTATCTATCTATTCACCCATCCATTCATTCACTCATTTATCTATTTATCCATCTTTTATCTGTTTGTCTAGCTATCTAACTCTAGTCATTTATTTATCAGTCTATTTGTCCATCTATGCATCTATTTATTTATCCTTTTTCTTTCTATATATTCTGTGTATCCGTCATTCCATCCATCCATCTTTCTATCTATATCTATCCCCGTATCTGTCCTTCTGTTCATCCATCCATCTATTCACTCATCTATCTATCTATCTATCTATCTATCTATCTATCCATCCATCCATCCATCCATCCTCCATCCATCCATCCATCCATCCATCCATCCATCCATCCATCTATCTCTATTCATCTATTTATCAGTCCGTCCATCTATCCATCTATTTATTTATCTTTTTTCTATTTATCTATTCTTCTATCCATCCATCCTTCAATCCATCTATCTATATCTTTCTAGTCATCTGTTTATGTAGCTGATTTATCCAACCATCTCTCTCCCTATTCATCTGTCCATCCATCTATCCATCCATCCATCCACCCAGCTATCTATTTATTCAGTTCTCTGTATATCTATACCCTCCCTTGTCCTTTAGAAAATAGGAAAAAGAAGGAGAAGGAAGAATATAAACTTCTCCGACTCGGCAGTCATCTCCTTTTTTAATTAAAATCTCCAGACACACAAATGGCCTCGCAACACTTCTTTTCACTCTTCCTGGGCTCAGTAATTTTGCTTTAGTTGAAGATTGTTAGTGTGCTTCTAGGTAGCCTCACAACTTATGGCAAGCTATGAATTTAATATGGTTTACTTAGGCAAGCAAGGATCAGAGGCGGTTTTGATAGTTTCTTCCTCTGAAATGCAGCCTTGACAGCATTGGTTTGTCTCCCATCCAAGCCAGGACTGGCCCTGCTTGGCTTCCAACATCAGTTGGGGTTTGGTGCCTTGGGGATGTTCAGACCCTCTGACCCAGCTAGATTTAGCTAGATCTTCAGGTGGAAGAGTTATAATTTGCTGTGATACATTTCCTGAACTGATTTTCTTAAATAGCAAAATCACCGTCATCGTCATTGACCTCGGCAAGTAAACTGCTTTCTCTCATTCCCATTGGGAATCCAGACTGGTCTGAAGTTGAATTTAGTGCGGAACTGGATCCCTGGAACTTCCCCAACCCCCTAAATTCTCCTTCTACTAGTTTGTATGACTTGGTTTGATATATTTATCTATCCATCTATCCATCTCTCTACCTACCTATCTATCCATCAATCCACCTGTTTATCTATCTACCCATACATCTTCTGATCTATCTGTCCATCCATCCATCCATCCACCAAGCTAGCCAGCAATAGATACATATACCTACTTTCCCGTCTCTCTCTCCATCTATCCATCCATGTATATGTTTGTCTATCAATCTATTTATCTCTCCATCCATCCCTCTATCTATTCATCCATCCATCTCTCTTTCTATCTGTCTATCCATCTATCCAGCCACCCACCCATCCATTTATCCATCCTTCTATCTTTCTCTCTGGATGGTGTGTGATGCTGGCCGGGGAGTGCCTTGCAGCTCTAATTAAAATGACAGATGTGGCCATCGAGTTGCACCGAATTAATGCTAAACACGGGAGGGGGAGCTTGCCAATCAAGGCGGCTATTGTGGAACAGCCAAGGGTTTTTTCCTTCCCCCTGCTTTTTTTTTTTTTTTTGGCAAGGATCCCTGATTGCCTTTGAATGAAGCCCAGCCAAGGAGGCGGCCTTGCCCAACCCTACCACCCAGCTGGGTTGCAAGGCCGAGAGGAAGGATAGACATACGAAGAGGAGTGATCGGCTTTCTGTAAGGGTTGCCCCCAACCCTGAGATTTAGGGAGACCCCATCATAGAATCATAGAATCAAAGAGTTGGAAGAGACCTCATGGGCCATCCAGTCCAACCCCATTCTGCCAAGAAGCAGGAATATTGCATTCAAATCACCCCTGACAGATGGCCATCCAGCATCTGTTTAAAAGCTTCCAAAGAAGGAGCCTCCACCACACTCCGGGGCAGAGAGTTCCACTGCTGAACGGCTCTCACAGTCAGCAAGTTCTTCCTCATGTTCAGATGGAATCTCCTCTCAATGAGAGACCTCCAAGCCACTATAAGCTCAAGCCATGCAAAGTCAGAGTAGGTGGAATCAAGGGGCTTGTGATCATGCTTGATCCCAAATTGTGACACTTTAAACATGGTTCTACAGAAGAGAGATCCATGTCCTTATCATCTTCTATGTCACTGGTTTCCAGCCATGGTTCTCCAGGCGTTTGGAGCTTCTGGGAGCCATAGTCCAAGGACAATTATGGAGTCCCATTTGTATCAACAGATGTCCTGACATCAAACACATGAGAATCAGAAGAATCCTCTTGAAGCCCACCAGCAAAATGGGTCTGGAAGCCTATCAAGACCTTGAAGGAGAGGTCTTAAGAGGCTTACAAACTAATAAGTCCAGAATTCCATCTGATGCAGACATAGCATTTAAGGTAGGACAAGAGCCCCATTGTTGTGTCACATAAAAGGGCTTCAAGTTGGAAAGAGACTAGGATCCAGTCTTATGTTGTGTGCCTTCAAGTCGTTTCCACATTATGGTGGTCTTAAGGCAAACCTATCATTTTCCCCCCTGAGGCTGAAAGTGTGTGACTGGCCCAAACCCATGCACCAGGAATCAAATCTTGTTCTCCAGACCATTACTCAATACTCAAAGCAATACTGGTTAATCCTTCAAATAGGAGAGGTCTTAAGAGGCTTACAAACTAATAAGTCCAGAATTCCATCTGATGCAGCCATAGCATTGAAGGTAGGACAAGAACCCCATTGTTGTGTCATGTAAAAGGGCTTCAAGTTGGAAAACGTAGGCTGGGATCCAGTCTTATGTTGTGTGCCTTCAAGTCGTTTCCACATTATGGTGATCTTAAGGCAAACCTGAGGCCAAAAGTGTGTGACTGGCCCAAACCCATGCACCCGATTTTCATGGCCAAGCAGGAACCAAATCTTGTTCTCCAGACTATTACTCAATACTCAAAGCAATACCGGTTAATCCTTCAAATAGCTTCCCTGCTCAAAACATTGGTTTTTGTGGGAGTGGCTGAGTTCTTCCCATCAGGTGCAATGGAGGTTGACTTCTTCTGGATCCAGCCCCTTATCTTGCAAACCTAGTTAATGAACTTAAGTATAAGATACGACTCCATGTGCTTTTGATATGGGATAACTTTTTCAAAAACCAAGGTGGTCAGATACTAGATCTATGGACGTGTGGGAAGCTTTTTCATAGGTGGTTTCCATTCACAGTGTTCCAAGGTAGTTCTCATTGAACAAGAAGGAGAAAATGGAGTTTAGATCCTCCAAGAAATCCTTCCAAACGTTTAGGTAGAATCTCTTTCTTCAACATTCAAATTTGCTGCCGACTTCATTTTCTACCTAATATCCCTTCACGTGTTTAAAAAGATCTATGATGTCACCTTTCTTGTCTTCTGTCCTCCAAGCTAAACATATCCTCCTTCCTAAAACTTGATTTCTAAACGTTCACATATCTTCTCTAGATGGCTCATGAAGTGGAAGAGACCTCATGGGTCATCCAGTCCAACCCCCCACCAAGAAACAGAAAAATTACATTCAAAGCAAACCCAACAGATGGCAATCCAGCCTCTGCTTAAAAGCCTTCAAAGAAGAAGCCTCCACCACACTCCGAGGCAGAGAGTTCCACTGTTGAACAGCTCTCACAGTTAGGGAGTTCTTCCTCATGTTCAGGTGGAATCTCCTTTCCTGTTGGTTGAAGCCATTGTTACATTGCGTCGTAGTCTCCAGGGAAGCAGAAAGGAAGCCTGCTCCCTCCTCTCTATGACTTCCCCTCACCTCGTGATCCATGGCCATCATGTCTCCTCTCCTCATATCTCCTCCCAGCCTTCTCTGAAAACATTTCAGGCTTATCAACAATATACTTAAGTTCTTTCTTTGTGTCCAGATCTTGGCTCATCTTAGTTGATATGTCATCTTTCTCTGGATGCAAGCAGTTTCCCAGCTCAATGCTTCCAGAAATTGAGATATTATTATTATTATTATTATTATTATTATTATTATTATTTCTTGCATTTCTATCCCATCCTTCTCAACCCAGGATGGCTTACAATGGGCCCCATTCCAAAGCCATTATATAACAAATTACCAAATTAAAACCACAATTAGATATAAAAGCATAATTAATAATACATAAGCCATCATTAAAACAGTAAAACAGTCTCATCAGCCAAATCGTCATTCCAGTCATATTCCCTTAAAGTGCTACTTGCATCTATTGTCCCAAAGCCTGGTCCCAAAATCATGCCATTAGTTTCTTTCGAAAAACTAGGAAGGAGGTGGCTGATCTTACCTCAGTTGGGAGTGTGTTCCCTAGGTGGGGGGCCACCGCCAAGAAGGCCCTGTCTCTCGTCCCCGCCAGATGAATTTGTGCTCTTGACAGGAGCGAGAGCAGGGCCTCCCCTGATGATCTTAGGTTTCGAGGTGGAACATAGGGGTGGATGCGTTCGGACAAGTAAGCTGGGCCAGAACAATATAGCAATTTATAGGTCAAAACCAGCACTTTGAATTGGGCTTGGAGGTGGACCGGCAGCCAGTGGAGCTGGCACAACACCAGTTAGTAGTCTGGCTGTTGACCGTTGAACTAGCTGAAGTTTCCGAACCATCTTCAAAGGCAGCCCCACGTAGAGCGCATTGCAGTAATCTATTTGGGATGTAACTAGAGCATGGACCACCGTGGCCAAGTCAGACTTCCCAATGTCCTTCCAATGTCCATTCCCTGTTGTTTTTTGGAGCTGAGAACAAACCTGTCATAGTTTCTACATGATATGTCTACATGATATGTCTATAAATGTAAGTGCCTTCAAGTCAACAGCCAACTTAAGGTGACCCTATGCCAGTGGTTCTCAACCTGGGGTCCCCAGATGTTTTTGGCCTACAACTCCCAGAAATCTCATCCAGTTTATCAACTGTTAGGATTTCTGGGAGTTGTAGGCCAAAAACATCTGGGGACCCCAGGTTGAGAACCACTGCCCTATGCATTTCAGGATGGAAAGGTTGCTTTGCCAATTTCCTCCTCTGAAATAGAACTATAGTCCTGAGTCTTCCTTTGTGGTCTCCATCCAAATACCAACCATGTCTGGCTCTGTTTGGTTTCCAAGATCAGATGGGATCCGTTGCCTTTATGTAGGTGCTTCTCCATGATATCTCATCAGTTATTTAAAGAGAGCTACCATATTGTCTTTGGATGTCTTTCTCCAAAGTAAACCGGCTTTGCTTCCAGACCTTTGATTGTCTTGGTCAAATCCCAGTCTGAGAACCTAACTTTGCTTCATGATGGAGGATCACAGAGTTGCAAGAGACCCCAAACATCAAGACCACCCCCTTGCCATGCGGAAAGACACCGTTCAAGTTCTCCTAAAAGATATCTTCAGAGAAGGAGACTCTATTGCAGGCATGGGC
Organism: Anolis sagrei; assembly: GCF_037176765.1. NCBI lineage: Eukaryota > Metazoa > Chordata > Lepidosauria > Squamata > Anolidae > Anolis > Anolis sagrei. Next base: position 9,940,525 of record NC_090035.1, on the reverse strand, counting down.
AAACTTGGGCCCTCCAGGTATTTTGGACTACAACTCCCACAATTCCTAACAGCCTACCGGCTGTTAGGAATTGTGGGAGTTGAAGTCCAAAACCCCTGGAGAGCCCAAGTTTGCCCATGCCTGATCTACACTGTAGGAGGAATGTAGTTTGCGACCACTTGAACTCCCTTGACTCAATGCCCTGGAATCCTCACATCAACCCTCTTTGATGTGAGGATGGTGGAGAAGACTCAAGAGCTGGCAAAACTACAAATCCCATGACATTGAACCTATAAGCATCCAAGTGGTGTCAAACTGCATTCATTCCACAGTGTAGATGCTCCTTGTTTGGTGTTTCTCCTTGAGCCAAACCCACCCCAGTGCTGAGGAAGGCGTACATTGAAGGAAGGGATTCTTGTTCGGAGAGGAAATGAGGAGGAGTCCCACTCCCCTCCACTTGATGCATTTCTTGCCTGTTTGCAGCAAATTAAATATTCAAACGTTTGCAGTGGTGAATAAAGAGATCATTAATATAAATTGATTCCAGTGTTTCAAAGGCCGGGAGGAGGGAGGCAAGGCAGCGGCCCTCACTGAGTATGGATGACGTCTATTAAGGGAGGGTTGAAAGGGTATTTTTCATGGAATCCTTCCTTCCTTGAGTGAATGTTTTGAAAGGAAGGACAAACAGGTCAGAGAGGAAATACAACTCAAGAGATGGGAAGGGGAAAAATAACATGGCGGCATGGGCATTGTCTAATCAGGCCTGTTGAAGGTCTTTCCCTCTTGGAGAATGTTGATGCCACCAAGTTAATAACACTTCTTATTATCACCACCATCACCATCATCATGGATATTGGACTGCCAAGCGTCCAGGAAATCCTTCTTCCCTCTTTTCTGGCCAGGAAGTTGGAGGCTGCCTCTCAGGTTTACTCCTTATTTGGGTGGGTTTCTTTCCTCGGTTTCCAGTCATGTCCCTTCCTTTTCTCTGCCCCCCTGAAAGGGAAGTTGGGGGTCCCCATTCTCTCCCTCCTTCTTTCTCTTCTGTTCTCCCTCTTCATCTTTCTCTTCCTCCTCGTCCGTCGTCTCTTCTGTTCTCTTCCTCTTCCTCTTAGTTTTCTTCTTCCCCTTCCCCTCTTCCTTTTACTCCTCCTCCTCTCCCCTATCTCCTCCTCTCTTCTCTTTCCTTTCTTCTTCCTCCCCTGCTCCTCCTCTTCTGCTTCCTCGTCCTCCATTTAGTCTCCTTCTTCCCTCTCTTCCTTTTCCTCCTCCTCTTCCTTTTCTTTCTCCTTCTTGTAGTCTTCTTCCCCCTCTTCTTCCTTTTTTCTTCCTCCTTCTTCTCTTCTCCATCTTTTCCCTCTACATCCTCTCCTCCTCCTCCTCCTCTTCTGCTTCATCTTCCTTCTTTTGGTTTCCTTCTTTCCCCTCTTCCTTTTCCTCCTCCTCCTCTTCTTTTTCTTTCTCCTCCTTTTAGTCTTCTTCTTTCCCCTCTTCCTTTTCCTCTTCTTCCTCCTCCTCTTCTCTGTCTTTTCCCCCTACCTCCTCCGCTTCTCCAACTTTTCTTCTGCTTCATCTTCCTCCTTTTGGTTTCCTTCTTCCCTCCTTCCCCATCTTCCTTTTCCTCCTCCTCTTCGTCTTTTCCTGTACCTCCTCTTCTGTTTCCTCCTCCACCTTTTAGTCTTCTTCTTTCCCCTCTTCCTTTTCCTTCTCTTCCTCTTCTCCACCTTTTCCCTCTACCTTCTCCTCTTCTGCTTCCTCCTCCTCCTTTTTGGTTTCGTTCATCCCCCTCTCCCTCTTCTTTTCCTTCTCTTTCTCCTCCTTTTACTCTTCTTCTCCCCTCTCGCTTCCCCATCTCCCTTTTCCTCTTCTTCGTCTTTCCCTCTACCTCTTCCTCTCCTCCTCCTCTTCTGCTTCCTCCTGCTGCTTTTGGTTTCATTCATCCCCCTCTTTCCTTTTCCTCCTCCTTTTTCTTCTCTTCCTCCTCCTTTTAGTCTCCTGCTTCCCGTCTTCCTTTTCTTCTTCCTCCTCCTCTACTTCTTTCTCTTTCTTCTCCTCTTAAATTTCTTCTTCCTTCTCTTCTCCCTCTTTTCCCTTAATTTCCTCTCCTCTTCTCTTCTCCTTTTCCCTTAATTTTCCCTTCTTCCTCCTCTTCCTCTTCTCTGTCTTTTTCCTCTATCACCTCTTCCTTCTCCTCTTCTCTTCCTCCTCCTTTTAGTCTTCTTCTTCCTCCTCTTCTCAGTCTTTTTCCTCTACCACCTCTTCCTTCTCCTCTTCTCTTCCTCCTCCTTTTAGTCTTCTTCTTCCTCCTCTTCCTCTTCTCTGTCTTTTTCCTCTATCACCTCTTCCTTCTCCTCTTCTCTTCCTCCTCCTTTTAGTCTTCTTCTTCCTCCTCTTCTCAGTCTTTTTCCTCTACCACCTCTTCCTTCTCCTCTTCTCTTCCTCCTCCTTTTAGTCTTCTTCTTCCTCCTCTTCCTCTTCTCTGTCTTTTTCCTCTATCACCTCTTCCTTCTCCTCTTCTCTTCCTCCTCCTTTTAGTCTTCTTCTTCCTCCTCTGCCTCTTCTCTCTCTTTTTCCTCTACCACCTCTTCCTTCTCCTCCTCTCTTCCTCCTCCTTTTAGTCTTCTTCTTCCTCCTCTCCCTCTTCTCCGTCTTTCCCCTCCTCCTCTTCCTCCTCTTCGCTCTTCCTTTCCCAGTCCCAGCTTTCAAGGCATCTCTGGAGAGTGGGCGCCCGCAGATCCCGCCGAGGTAGACGCGTGTTCGCCCGCAGGTTGTCGGAACCCGCCTTCCCTCTTTTCCTCCCAGTCTGGAAACCAGGCAAGTGCAAAGGCGAGAAAGCCGGATGCCTGAACCTCGAAGGTGGCGAGGGCATATTCAACCAGAGCGTTGGGAGAAGAGAAGACGGAGAGAATGACCCTTGAGAGCCCTGTTTCGAGATCTGATGCCCCATTGAGGAGAGGGCAAGCTGTGGGATGGGGAGTCTCCTTCTCTGTCGGCTTGAGTTCTAGCCTTGAGGTTCTAGCCCTGCCCTTGGATTCCCTAGATGTCGTCCAGGGGGGTCTATGGAAGGGAGACCCCCCTGTTTCCCCCTCCCTCTCTCCGCTCTCCCTTCTTCCCTGGGCTGCTTTTCTCCCCCGGCTTTCCAAGGCGAAATGTCATTAGCGCGCTAAATCGAAGAAACCAGCGTGGAGCCTTTCCTGCCCCCGGCATCGATTCGGACTGAGAGCGAATGGCATCTCCGTGCAGCTCCAGGGGGGCGGAGGGGGGGGGGGGGGCTTCCGTGCCTTCCTTCCTCTGGGCTGCAAGGAAGCACCGAGTGGGAGGAAACGTGGGGGCAAGGGTGGGCTTCCTGTTGCCAGAGGTCGAGCAGCATCGCCTTCGTGCCTCTCCTGCTCCTGATTGGAACCAGAAGTGCTGCAGACTTGGGGCAACCCTACTATGCACCGAGGGAAGGGAGGATTCAGAACTCACCACAAGGAACTTGGGGATTTGAGGTTTTCCGGCTACTTGGAGGGAAAAAAGGAGCAACCGTGGTTGTTTTGTGTGCTTCTCACTCTTTTTCAGACTTAGGAGGATCTCAGGTGACTCCCCATTGCAAGGTTTTCTGAGGTTGAGAGTGTTTGGTTTGTCCAGGAAGGCTCTGGAGTCATGGTTCAACCTCCTTGCTCTCTAGAGTTGTAGTTTAACGTTCCTTAGTCTCTAGAGTTGCAGGTCAATGTTCCCTGATTTCTAGAGTTGTGGTTCAGTGTTCGTTGGTATCTATGAAGTTGTGGTTCAACCTTTCCTGGTCTCTATAGCATTGTAGTTCCACCTTCTCTTGTCTCCAGAGTCATAGTGTAACGTTCCCTGGTCTCTAAAGTTGCAGGTCAACATTCCCTGGTTTCTAGAGTTGTAGTTCAGCATTCCCTGCTCTCTAGAGTTGTGGTTCAATGTTCTCTGGTCTCTAGAGTTATAGTTCAACCTTCCCTGCTCTCTACGGTTGTAGTTCAACCTTCCCTGCTCTCTAGAGTTGTAGTTTAATGTTCTCTGGTCTCTAGAGTTATAGTTCAACCTTCCCTGCTCTCTACAGTTGTAGTTCAACCTTCCCTGCTCTCTAGAGTTATAGTTCAACCTTCCCTGCTCTCTACGGTTGTAGTTCAACCTTCCCTGCTCTCTAGAGTTGTAGTTTAATGTTCTCTGGTCTCTAGAGTTGTGGTTCAATCTTCCCTGGCCTCTATAGAGTTGTAGTTCAACCTTCCTTGGTCTCTATAGCATTGTAGTTCAACCTTCTCTTGTCTCCAGAGTCATAGTGTAACGTTCCCTGGTCTCTAGAGTTGCAGGTCAACATTCCCTGGTTTCTAGAGTTGTAGTTCAGAATTCCCTGGTTTCTAGAGTTGTGGTTCAGTGTTCTCTGGTCTCTAGAGTTGTGGTTCAACATTCCCTGTTCTCTAGAATTGTAGTTCAGCATTCCCTGCTCACTAGAATTGTAGTTCAGCATTCCCTGTTCTCTAAAGTTATAGTACAATGTTCCCTGGTCTCTAGAGTTGTAGTTTAGCATTTCCTGTTCTCTAGACTTGTAGTTCAACCTTCCCTGCTCTCTAGAGTCGTAGTTCAGCATTTCCTGGTCTCTATAATTGTAGTTCAACCTCCTCTGCTCTCTAGAGTCATAGTTCAACCTTCCCTGCTCTCTAGAGTTGTAGTTCAATCTTCTCTGGTCTCTATAGCATTGTAGTTTAACCTTCCCAGATCTCTAGAGTTGTAGTTCAACCTTCTCTCGTCTCTAGAGTCATAGCCCCTGGTCTCTAGAGTTGCAGGTCAACATTCCCTGGTTTCTAAAGTTGTAGTTCAACATTCCTTGGTTTCTCTAAAGTTGTAGTTCAGTGTTCCCTGGTCTCTAGAGTTGTGGTTCGGCGTTCCCTGGTCTCTAGAGTTGTAGTTTAATGTTCCCTGCTCTCAAGAGTTGCGGTTCAATGTTCTCTGGTTTCTAGAGTTGTAGTTCAATCTTCTGTGGTCTCTATAGAGTTGTAGTTCAGCATCCTGTGGCCGCTATAGAGTTGTACTTCAATGTTCCCTGGTCTCTAGAGTCTCAGTTCAGCATTTCCTGGGTTCTAGAGTTGTTCAGCCTTCTTTGGTCTCTATAGAGTTGTAGTTCAACATTCCTGGTCTCTAGAATTGTGGTTCCACATTCCAGGGCTCTAGAGTTGTAGTCCAATGCTCAATCTATGGTGCTACATTGACTCCTAATTCTTTTCATTAGATGTTGTTACATTCTGACTTCAGTGGCAACCTTTCCTGCTAAGAGTTCATGAGATCAGGCATCCTCTAAGGCTGAGAGAGTGTGACTTGGGCAAGATCAGCCAGTGGATTCTCACAGCTGTAATTAAGGATGCAGATCCTTGTCTCCCGGAAGCCTTGTCTGCTGAAAGCATCTTTGAGTTGACTCTGATTTGTGGGCACTTTCCTATGATTTTCTTAGCAGGACTTATTTGAACCACGTCTTCCTTTGCCTTCCTCAGAGGCTGAGAGAGTGTGACTTTCAATGGCTTTCCATAGTTGAGCAGGGATTAATACCCTGGCCTTCTAGAATCCAGTTCAACACTCAGACCCCTATGCCATGCTAGCATTCAGTTCCTTTCACGGGGAGTTATTATACCTGGAAAAACATCTCCTCCTCTGTACTAGCTCCTTCCTTGGAGGCTTTTAAGCAGAGTCTGGGTGGCCATCTGTCAGGGGTGCTTTGATTGTACTTTTCTTGCCTGACAAGGGGTTGGACTAGATGGCCCACATGGTTTCTTCCCAACTCTGTGATTCTATGACAGCAAACCACTGACAAATGTCTATGACAGAGCCTTCTTCTCCTTCCCATTCTCTGTTGATGGGTTACAATTCCCATCATCCCTAGGTAACCTAGGCTGTTGGATATGTAGTCGGGTTGGGTAATGATGAGGAGTGAATAAAGGGCTGTAACATTTGCAGCATCTCATTGCAAGAGGCACAAATGGATCTAGAGCAGTGTTTCTCAACCTGGAGGGGGTCACAAGGGAGTGTCAGAGTGGTCACCAAAGACCATCAGAAAACACAGTATTTTCTGTTGGCCATGAGGGTTCTGTGTGGGTGGTTTGGCCGAATTCTGATGTTGGTGGAGTTCGGAATGCTCTTTTAATGTAGGTGAACTGTAAATCCCAGCAACTACAACTCCCAAATGTCAATGGCAATTTCCCCCAAACTCCACCATTGTTCACATTTGGGCATATTGAGTATTTGTGCCAAGTTTGGTCCAGATCCATCATTGTTTGAGTACACAGTGCTCTCTGGATGTAGGTGAACTACAACTCCAAAACGTAAGGTCAATGCCCAACAAACACAGTATTGTCGAAGGCTTTCATGGCTGGAATCACTAGGTTCTTGTGGGTTTTTTCGGGCTATAGAGCCATGTTCTAGAGGCATTTCTCCTGACGTTTTTCCTGCATCTATGGCAAGCATCCTCAGAGGTAGTGAGATCTGTTGGAATTAGGACAATGGGTGGGGCAAAGAGCTTTTCTCTACTGGAGCTAGTATTTTCTGTTGGTGATGAGAGTTCTGTGTGCCAAGGTTGGTTCAATTCCATCATTGGTGGAGTTCAGAATGCTCTTTGATTGTAGGTGAATTATAAATCCCAGCAACTACAACTCCCAAATGACATAATCAACCCCCCCCCCCAACCTCACCAAGATTCAAATTTGGGCATAACGGGTATTTGTGCCACATTTGGTCCAGTGAACGAAAATACATCCTGCATCTCAGATACTGACATTACGATTCATAGCAGTAGCAAAATTACAGTTATGAAGTAGCAATGAAATAATGTATTGTCAAAGGCTTTCATAGCTGGAATCACTGGGTTGTTGTAGGTTTTTTTTGAGGGGCTATATGGCCATGTTCTAGAGGCATTCTCTCCTGATGCAGGTGATACGTCAGGAGAGAATGCCTCTAGAATATGGCCATATAGCATGAAAAAACCTACAACAACCCAACGAAAATAATGTATGGTTGGGGGTCACCACGACATGAGGAACTGTATTAAGGGGTCGCAACATTGGGAAAGTTGAGAAATACAGATCCAAATAACAATGTCCTTATTTCCTTTATAGTCACACAACGTTTACGTCCCCATATTCTGTGCAAAATACAGAATAATACTGATTTCACAGCCAGCTTCAAGCGATTTGTTCTTGGTTTGCTGTAGGTTTTTTGGGCTGTATGACCATGTTCCAGAAGCATTCCCTCCTGACATTTCATCTGCATCTATGGCAGGCATCCTCAGAGGTTGTGAGAACTAATACATGGGGAACTGTATTAAGGGGTCGCGACATTGGAAAATTTGAGAAACACAGATCCAAATAGCAATGTCCTTATTTCATAGGGGATTTTTGGGAGTTGTAATCACAAAAAGTTTACTTCTCCACAATCTGTGCAAAATACAGAATAACAGTGTATTGTCGAAGGCTTTCATGGCCGGAATCACTGGGTTGTTGTAGGTTTTTTTGGGCTATATGGCCATGTTCTAGAGGCATTCTCTCCTGACGTTTCACCTGCATCTATGGCAAGCATCCTCAGAAGTAGTGAGGTCCGAGAAAACCTACAACAACCACAGAATAACAGTGATTTCACAGCTTCAGATGATTTGTTCTTGGGTTGCTGTAATTTTTTGGGGCTCTATGGCCATCTTCCAGAAGCATTATCTCTTGAAGTTTCACCTGCATCTATGGCAGGCATCCTCAGAGGTTGTGAGGATGCGTCTCATAGATGGAGGCGAAATGTCAGGAGAGAATGCTTCTGGTAGATGGCCATACAGCCCGAAAAACTTACAGCAACCCAGTGATTCCAGCCACGAAAGCCTTCAACAACACATTGATTTGTTCTTGTTTCTGCAATCAAGCGCAAGGATTAGATGGCCTTCCAGATGTCGGACTACAAAACCCAGCATTCCTCCTCCTTGGCTCTTCTGGCTAGGAGTTGCAGCCTCAGAACATATCCAATGCTGTGCTTTGCTTTATGATTTTCTGATGAGGAATTCTGATCGCAAACATTCTCCATTGATTTTGGAGGCTTTTTGAAAAAGGACAACTGGATTTTGTTTGTGGAAGCACGGAGCATCTCCAAGGCTGCGCCATTTTTATTCATGCTCTTCTCCCATCTTTGAAACCTCTTTGATGGGGAAATGCATTGATCAAAACACCGCAGCGACGACGACGACGAAGCATAGGCTGCATCAAGGAAGGGAAAACTCTCGGCGTGCCGTGATTTTGACAAGGGTGAGCTTTGGGGTTCGTTTGCCAAGTTCCTAGTTGGAGAATTCGCTTTTTAAATGACTTAAAACTTTAACAAAATATATACTTTTTCACAATGAATTCCAGAAAGAAAAAATAGATTTGGCCCCAGGAGAGAAATTTTCAGAATGGCGACCAGAACATACTAAGAAAAGTTATCGAAGGGTTGTTGGAGGTTGTTGGAGGTCCTCACTACCTCTGAGGATGCTTGCCACAGATGCAGGCAAAACGTCAGGAGAGAATGCCTCTAGACCATGGCCATATAGCCCGAAAAAACCTACAACAACCCAGTGATTCCGGCCATGAAAGCCTTCGACAATACAGTTATCGAAGGCTTTCATGGCCAGAATCACCGGGTTGTTGTACGTTTTTCGGGCTGTCTGGCCATGTTCCAGAAGCATTCTCTCCTGACGTTTCGCCTGCATTTATGGCAGGCACCCTTAAAGATTGTCTGGTCTGGTGGAAACTAAATGAGGTTTATATATTTGTGGAATAATGTCCAGGGTGGGAGAAAGAACTCTTGTCTGTTAGAGTTAGGTGTGAATGGAGAAACTAGCCACCTTGATTAGCTCTTAACAGCATAGCAGTTTCAAGGTGTGGCTTCTTACTGTCTGGGGGAATCCTTTGTTGGGAGGTGATTAGCTGTCCCTGATTGTTTCAATGCTTCTGGAACATGAACCCACAGCTCGAAAAACTTACAACTCAGAAAAATTACTTCGTCTGCAATGTTTCCAAACTGTTCGTGCTCAGAACAGTTCCGATCTCCAATTTCAAATTGGGGCAGGGCTCAAAAACATTATACACACACACACACATACATATACATATACACACACACACATACACGCACACACACACACACACACACACACACATATATACACACACACACACACACACACATACATATAAACACACACACACACACACTGTATTAATGTATTGTTGAAGGCTTTCATGGCTGGAATCACTGGGTTGTTGTAGGTTTTTTCGGGCTATATGGCCATGTTCTAGAGGCATTCTCTCCTGACGTTTCGCCTGCATCTATGGCAAGCCTCCTCAGAGGTAGTGAGGTCTGTTGGAACTAGGAAAATGGGTTTATATATCTGTGGAAAGACCAAGGTGGGACAAAGGACTCTTGTCTGCTGGAGCTAGGTGTGAATGTTTCAACTGACCACCTTGATTAGCATTTGATAGCCTGGAAGTGCCTGGAGCAATCTTTTGTTGAGATGTGATTAGATGTCCCTGATTGTATTTTTCTACCAACATTCTCAGCCCAGGGGTGACTTATATATATTTGCACTATAGTCCCAAGTACAGTAGAATGATGCTCAGAAAAGTTACTTTTTCAATTATTGGGGGAAAAACATACTTTTTCTGACTGTAATTGCGAATGGGTTGTTGTGAATTTCCTGGGCTGTGTGGCCATGTTCCAGCAGCATTCTCTCCTGATGTTTTGCCTGCATCTATGGCAGGCATCTGCATTCACACCTACTTCAAACAGACAAGAATTCTTTCTCACACCCTGGACATTCCACAGATATGTAAACCCCATTTTCCTAGTTTCCACAATTTTTATATTTTATGCTAAATGTTTTAACTGTATTTTATTATTGTTTTACTTGATTATAATTGTTGAGGCATTAAACAATACATTAAATTGTTGCCAACTGTGAACCGCCCTGAGTTGCCTTTGGCCTGAGAAGGGTGGTATACAAATATGGTAAATAAGTAAATAAGTAAATAAAGAGCAACACTCAAAAAACAGGGGAATTCCAGACAAGAATCAAACAGGGCCAGCTAATACCCCCCAACAAAAGATCTTCCCAGGCAGCAACCAGCCAGGCTTTGAAGCTGCAAGGCAATTCAATTCTAATCAAGCTAACCAACTGCAACATTCACACTTTCCTCAAGCAGATAAGAGGTTTTTTTCTCCCACCCTGGACATTCCACAAATATGTAAACCCAATTTTCCTAGTTTCCAACAGACCTCACAACCTCTGAGGATGCCAGTCATAGATGCGGGCGAAATGTCAGGAGAGTATGCTTCTGGAACATGGCCATACAGCCCAGAAAACTTACAACAACTCAATATAAACCTCACTTGCCTAGTTTCCAACAGACCTCACAACCTTTGAGGATGCCAGCCATAGATGCGGGCGAAATGTCAGGAGAGCATGCTTCTGGAACATGGCCATACAGCCCAGAAAACTTACAACAACTCAATATAAACCTCACTTGCCTAGTTTCCAACAGACCCCACAATCTTTGAGGATGCCAGCCATAGATGCGGGTGAAATGTCAGGAGAGCATGCTTCTGGAACATGGCCATACAGCCCAGAAAACTTACAACAACCCAATATAAACCTCCCTTGTCTAGTTTCCAACAGACCTCACAACCTTTGAGGATGCCAGCCATAGATGCGGGCGAAATGTCAGGAGAGCATGCTTCTGAAACATGGCCATACAGCCCAGAAAACTTACAACAACCCAATACAAACCTCACTTGCCTAGTTTCCAACAGACCTCACAACCTTTGAGGATGCCAGCCATAGATGTGGGCAAAATGTCAGGAGAGCATGCTTCTGGAACATGGCCATACTGCCTGGAAAACTCACAACAACCCAGTGATTCCAGCCATGAAAACTTTGACAATACATACAATTGCAAGTCTTTGGGGAAGTTTGGGAGTTGAGTCAAATAATCGATGACTATTTTATATTGAAAGGAGGAAACCATGAAAATGAACAAAATCTGGCTACTAGTATTTAAAAAACTCTAAAAATTACAACAGCACAACAACAGAGAGGAAACAAACAAGGACATCTAATCACCTCTCAACAAAAGTTTGCTCCAGGCACTGTCAGGCCATTATATGCTAATCAAGGTGGTCAGTTGAAACATTCACACCTAGCTCCAGCAGACAAGAGTCCTTTGTCCCACCCTGGTCATTCCACAGATATATAAACCGTTTTTCCTAGTTCCAACAGACCTCACTACCTCTGAGGATGCTTGCCATAGATGTAGGCGAAATGTCAGGAGAGAATGCCTCTAGACCATAGCCATATAGCCCGAAAAAAACTACAACAACCCAGTATTATATACTGCTTCTTAATTGCGTCTTTCCTGGCGATGCTTCAAAAACCTAGCGAGGATGGGCAATGATTCCAGTGAATGGTGGGGACCATATAAACAGGGGAACGTCCTCTTAAATCTTTTTTTCCATCTGCAGCCAATACAAAAAGATTGGAAAGGATTTGACAGCATTTGACAGAAATGCGCACTTGCCCATCTCTTCTCAATCAAAGCAAGTTCATCTCTGACCAGCATCGGAGAGAGGCGAAGGAATTGCAATGTCTGAAACCACCTCTAAAGCGTTTGACAGGAAGCAGTTCATATCTGACAGTATTTCCACACAAAACTGCCAACATGAAAGGGCGTCTAATAGAGATTTGGGAACCCGGCTCAGACCACTTGATATTAAACTCGGTCTGTCACAATGTGGGCGCCGCCGGCCCTTGAGTCCGGAAAGCCCGTGGAATCAAAGTTTGAGCTTCAAAGCTGAGTGGTTTCTTTTCTCTGAAGCTGAAGAGTGACATTGGAAAACCTTTCATGATTTGAGGCTTTGGACAAAACGTCACTCTGACTGTTCGCTTGCAAAATGGACGGCAAATAAGTGCTGTGATTGATTGTTGTTGTTGTTCTTGAGTTGTTTCCAACTTATAGCCACCCTCTCATGGGGTTTCCATGGCTAGATCTTTGTTCAGAGGGCAGTTGGCTTTTGTCGTGAGGTTGAGAGAGTGTGATTTGAGCAAGGTGGCTCTGGTTGGTTTAAAAATCCCAGCAACTGCAACTCCCAAATGTCAAGGTCTATTTCCCTCCAAACTCCACCAATGTTCACATTTGGGCATATTGAGTATCTGTGCCAAGTTTGGTCCAGATCCATCATTATTTGAGTCTCTGGATGTAGGTGAACTACAAATCCAAAACTCAAGGTTAATGTCCACCAAACCCTTCCAGTCTTTTCTATTGGTCATAGGAGTTCTGTGTGCCCAGTCTGGTTTAATGCCATTGTTGGTGGAGTTCAGAATGCTCTTTGATTGTAGGTGAACTATAAATCCCAGCAACTACAACTCCCAAATGACAACTTCAGTCCCCCTCCCCCAATCCTACCAGTATTCAAATTTGGCGGTATCGGGTATTTGTGCCAAATCTGGTCCAGCGAATGAAAATCCATCCTGGATATCAGATATTTACATTACGGTTCATAGTAGTAGCAAAATTATAGGTTGTTGTAGGTTTTTTCGGGCTATATGGCCATGTTCTAGAGGCATTTTCTCCTGATATTTTGCCTGCATCTATGGCAAGCATCCTCAGAGGTAGTGAGGTCTATTGGGACTAGGAAAAGGGGTTTATATATCTGTGGAATGACCAGGGTGGGGCAAAGAACTCTTGTCTGTTGGAGCTAGGTGTGAATGTTTCAACTGACCACCTTGATTAGCATTTGATGGCCTGGCAGTGCCTGGGGCAATCTTTTGTTGAGAGGTGACTAGATGTCCCTGATTGTTTTCCCTCTGTTTTGCTGTTGTAATTTTAGAGTTTTTTTTAATACTGGTAGTCAGATTTTGTTTATTTTCATAGTTTCCTCCTTTCTGTTGAAATCAATTAGGATTGTCATACTTTGGCCCTATCATGAGAAAATGGTTATCTAGAAACAACAACAACAATACATAAGGCAATAGAGCAAGTTTAGTATAGTAGTTTGAGTCTTGAACTACAACAATGTGAGAGGAAGCCACAGGGAGGAGGGAGCAAGCTTGTTTTCTGCTTCCCTGGAGACTAGGACGCGGAACAATGGCTTCAAACTACAAGAGAGGAGATTCCATCTGAACATGAGGAAGAACTTCCTGACTGTGAGAGCCGTTCAGCAGTGGAACTCTCTGCCCCGGAGTGTGGTGGAGGCTCCTTCTTTGGAAGCTTTTAAACAGAGGCTGGATGGCCATCTGTCAGGGGTGATTTGAATGCAATACTCCTGCTTCTTGGCAGGGGATTGGACTGGATGGCCCATGAGGTCTCTTCCAACTCTTTGATTCTATGATTCTATGATTCTAACTGTGGAGGTCAGGGCTTGAATACCCACTTGGTCATGGAAACCAAATGGGCAACTTCAGCCAAGCTGCACTCTCTCATCCTCAGAAGAATGCAAAGCCATGCCTTCTCTATACAAATCTTTCACCCATAAGCTAGCAAGAATTCAGGATTGTTGATACAAAGGCAACCCAAGAGTCCTCCATTCATAGGATAATGATAAGTTGAAGCCAACACGATAGCAACTACTAACAACAACATAGCAACTAATATGTTGGATGGGCATCGTTCAGGACTGCTTTCATTGTGTTTTCCTGCACGTAGGGCGTTGGATGACATGACTTTTTTTGGCTCTGAGATTCTTTGCTGCACATTTCCTTGCAGATTTGGCCGTGTGTTCAATTGCACAACATTACCATTCAGCACCAGAGCTCCACGGCGTAATGAGAGCTCAGCTCTGCGCAGGGAGATTTATGCCGTGCAATCCCAATGTGGGAGCTGGGCTCAGATTGACAACCCTCACCTTTGCCTTTTTTTTTGCAAGATACAGCCGAGGGACCTAACACAGCCAGAAGAAAAATCCACTTTGGTCAAAGCAAGCAAAGGGGGGATTTGCTATTCCTCTTCCTGCATTTATTCATCTTTCTTCTCCGGCATCCTTTCACATTTGCCAAGCGGGCGATCACCATGTTGTGGGCACGGTGAGTCCATTCTGGACTTTAATATGAATTGTCATTGGAAATAGCCAGGATAAAGAATCCTAAAAGTAAAGGTAAAGATTTTCCCTTGACATTAAGTCTAGTCATTTCCAACTCTGGGGGGTGGTGCTCATCTCCATTTCTAAGCCGAAGAGCTGGCGTTGTCCACAGACACCTCCAAGCTCATGTGACCGGCATGACTGCAAATAGCCAGGGTAAAGAATCCTAAAAGTAAAGGTAAAAGTTTCCCCGTGACAATAAATCTAGTCGAGTCCAACTCTGGGGAGTGGTGTTCATCTCCATTTCTAAGCCGAAGAGCCGGCGTTGTCCATAGACATCTCCAAGGTCATGTGACCAGCATGACTGCAAATAGCCAGGGTAAAGAATCTTAAAAGTAAAGGTAAAGGTTTCCCCTTGACATTAAGTCTAGTCGTGTCCAACTCTGGAGGGTGGTGTTCATCTCCATTTCTAAGCTGAAGAGCCGGCGTTGTCCATAGACACCTCCAAGGTCATGTGTCCAGCATGACTGTAAATAGCCAGGGTAAAGAATCCTAAAAGTAAAGGTAAAGGTTTCCCCTTGACAATAAGTCTAGTCATGTCCAACTCTGGAGGGTGGTGCTCATCTCCATTTCTAAGCCGAAGAGCCGACGTTGTCCCCAGACACCTCCAAGGTCATGTGACAGGTATGACTGCATGGAACGCTGTTACTTTCCCACAAAAGTGGTACCTATTGATCTACTTACATTCTTGCGTGTCTTCAAACTGCTAGGTTGGCAGAAGCTGGGGCTAACAGTGGGAGCTCACCCTGGTCCCCGGATTCAAGCCGCCGACCTTCTGATCAGCAAGTTCTGCAGCTTAGTAGTTCAACTGCTTTGCTATCCTATTCTCTTAATATCTTCAGGATCTTGGATAATGCCTTTGAAACAAGACCCAAAATCCCCCAAAGAAAAGGGACATTTCCTGATAATCTGGCTACCAGTATTAAAAAACTCTAAAATTACAACAGCAAAACAGCAGAGAGGAAACAACCAGGCACATCTCAACACCTCCCAACAAAAGGTTTTCCCAGGCTCAGGCAGGCCTTCAAATGCTAATGAAGGTGATCAGCTGAAACATTCACACCTAGCTCCAGCAGAGAAGAGCTCTTTGCCCCACCCCAGTCATTCCACAGATATATAAACCCACTGTCCTATTTCCAACAGACCTCACTACCTCTGAGGATGCTTGCCATAGATGCAGACGAAACGTCAGGAGAAATGCCTCTAGAACATGGCCCTATAGCCCGAAAAAACCCACAAGAACCTAGTGATTCCAGCCATGAAAGCCTTCGACAATACATTTCCTGATACTTTGCATGCCAAAGGTTCCAAGTTAAATCCCACCCGTCTTGCTTTTTCTCTTCGGGCTTTGCTGCCATTCCGGTGCCTGATTTACAAGCCTTTGGTGCCCGGCGAAGGCATAACTTTTTTAATTTGTGTAACTTCTCAGTCTACCTTTGTAATGGAAATTGTAATTGAAAATTTTATTGCTGGCTTTTATTAGGGCAGTTGGGTATTCTTTTTTTTTTTTTAATGCTGTGTGTTTCCTTTTCAAATAACTTTTCCTTTTGCTTATATTGCACCCTGTCCTGGGAGCTTAAAGGATGGAGAGTGGAAGAGAAATGATAGCATGCCCTCCAGATGTATTGGTTGTATTAGTATAGAATCATAGACTCCTAGAGTTGGAAGGGACCTCATGGGCCATCCAGTCCAACCCCATTCTGCCAAGAAGCAGGAATATTGCATTCAAATCACCCCTGACAGATGGCCATCCAGCCCCTGTTTAAAAGCTTCCAAAGAAGGAGCCTCCACCACACTCCGGGGCAGAGAGTTCCACTGCTGAACGGCTCTCACAGTCAGGAAGTTCTTCCTCATGTTCAGATGGAATCACCTCTCTTGTAGTTTGAAGCCATTGTTCCGCGTCCTAGTCTCCAAGGAAGCAGAAAACTAGCTTGCCTCCACCTCCCTATGACTTCTGTTCACATCTTGATCCCTGGCCCTCATCATGTCTCCTCTCAGCCTTCTCTTCTGCAGGCTAAACATGTCCAGTTCTTTAAGCCGCTCCTCATAGGGCTTGTTCTCCAGACCCTTGATCATCTTAGTCGCCCTCTTCTGGGCACATTCCATCTTAGAATCAACATCTTCCTTTAATTGTGGTGCCCAGAATTGGACATAATGTGAGTCCACGTGTGGTCTGACCAAGGCAAAATAGAATAGAGGGGTAGAATGACTTCCCTCAAAGGCTCTTCCACACAGCTTTATAAAATCTACATTGAACTGTATTAAAAGGCAGTGTGTGCTCAAAAAATCCAGTTCAAAGCAGATATTGTGGATTATCTGCCTTGATATTCTGGGTTATTTGATTCTGTGGAAAGGCTCTCAGTCAAAGGAGAGAGGGAAGTGAGGGTGTGAGAAGGAGGGAAGGGATATAATGGAGGAATGGTGGGTTCCAGAGAGAGATGAAGGAAGGAAGGAGAGAAGAGAAGAGAAGCCGAGGCAGAAGCCAGGGGAAAAAAGGAAGGACAGAAGGGAGGAATGAATGAAGGAAAGAAAAAGCTGAGGCACAAACCAGGGAAGGAAGGAAGGAGAAGAGAAGAGAAGCCAAGGCAGAAGCAAGGGAAGGAAGGAAGGAAGGAAGGAAGGAAGGAAGGAAGGAAGGAAGGAAGGGGAAGGGGAAGAGAAGAGAAGCTGGAGTGAAGAAAGGAAGGAAGGAAAGAAGGAAGGAGAGAAGAGAAGAGAAGCCAAGGCAGAAGACAGGGAACAAAGGAAGGAAGGAAGGAAGGAAGGAAGGAAGGAAGGAAGAGGAGAAGGTGAGGCACAAACCAGGGAAGGAAGGAAGGAGAAGAGAAAAGAAACGAAGGCAGAAGCCAGGCAAGGAAGGAAGGAAGGGGAGAAGCTGAGGCACAAACCAGGGAAGGAAGGAAGGAAGGAAGGAAGGAAGGAAGGGGAAGAGAAGAGAAGCTGGAGTGAAGAAAGGAAGGAAGGAAGGAAGGAAAGAAGGAAGGAAGGAAAGAAGGAAGGAGAGAAGAGAAGCCAAGGCAGAAGACAGGGGAAAAGGAAAGAAGGAATGAAGGAAAGAAGAAGCCGAGGCACAAACCAGGGAAGGGAGGAAGGGAGGAAGGGAGGAAGGGAGGAAGGGAGGAAGGAAGGAAGGAAGGAAGGAAGGAAGGAAGGAAGGAAGGAGAGAAGAGAAGAGAAACTAAAGTAGAAGCCAGGGAAGGAAGGAAGGAAGGAAGGAAGGAAGGAAGGAAAGAGAAACAAAAGTAGAAGCCAGGGAAGGAAGGAAGGAAGGAAGGAAGGAAGGAAGGAAAGAAGGAAGGAAGGAAGGAAGGAGGGAGGGAGGGAGGGAGGGAGGGAGGGAGGGAAGGAAGGGGGAAAGGGGAAGAGAAGAGAAGAGAAGCTGGAGGAAAGGAAGGAAGGAAGGAAGGAGAGAAGCCAAGGCACAAACCAGGGAAGTAAGGAAAGAAGGAAGGAGAGAGGGAAGAGAAGAGAAACTGAGGCAGAAGCCAAGGAAGGAAAGAAGGAAGGAGAGAAGAGAAGGGAAGTGGAGGCAGAAACTGGGAAGAAAGGAAGGAGAGAGGTGAACTTGTCTACACTGACAAGCTGAAGGTCTCCAGAGCTTGAAGGGGGACATTTTCCTGAGCTCTACTAGGAGATCCCTGATAGTCTTCCATCTGTAGTGATCTCCCATCCTTCTACTCTGGCCTGGCTTAGCTTCCAAAATTAGATGAGATGTGTTTATGGTGGCATATGTTCTGATTTGGGGGAGGTAATTCCAGAAGCCATTTTTCCTAGCCGAATTTTGATGATGAATGGAGCTAGGAGAAGAGAGGGCAAGCTGACCAGTAAAGCCTTCTTTCAAAGAGTAGCTTTACAAAATAAAATGTAGTGACAGGTGGAAGATTCCGCTTCCTCTTGATTTATCTCAAAATGGAGTCATAATATAGGATAATGGGAGTGGCAGTCCAAAAACTTCCATCTGGTTCCCAGGAAATCTGTCTTTGAATTCCCCAGTTCCTTTCCTTCCTGACTCAGTCAGAGCGTTGGCTGAATAAGGGCTTGATTTCTCTCTCTCTTTATTTTATTTTGAATTGTGATTATTTTCTTGCCTTGGAGATACAGCCAGATAAAACTCTGGATTTGGCTGTTTTCAAGGAGCCGAGGAGAGAAGGGGAAAAAAGAAAACATTGCAGTACCAGAGATCGGAGCTGTGATAAGACGTGGCTCTTCCCTGTCTGGTTGGAGAAATCCTGTTTTATCTTTCGGAGGGACAAGATCTAAGGCCTCCCCTGAAGGGAAGATTAGCACGGAAAGGTCAGGTTGGGAAGGAGGAGGGTGCTGTTGGTACAAATTTATTTATTTTGAACACACAGGGGCAGAGGGGGATCACGCTGCTAAAACAACCGAGACGGTAATCCCAGCCTTGCAAAAGAGAGAGCGAACCAAAAAAGG
The DNA here is from genome assembly GCF_037176765.1 of Anolis sagrei. Classification (NCBI taxonomy): domain Eukaryota; kingdom Metazoa; phylum Chordata; class Lepidosauria; order Squamata; family Anolidae; genus Anolis; species Anolis sagrei. The sequence goes on along the minus strand of NC_090035.1, from coordinate 9,921,988 downwards.
CCTTTCTGTGGTGAGCATCCCTTATCTGGAATGGCAAAATGCTCCAAAAATTCTCCATATATGTGGCTGGGAGAATGATCCCTTTACTTTCGGGTGCTGTGACAAAACAGGCTTTGCGTCATGCACAAAAGGGTTCAAAAACACCTCCAAGCTACATATTTCAGGTGCCTACGTAGCATAAACAAACATCGGCACTTGACTCAGGCCCCATCTCCAAGGTGGCTCGTGATGTGCACGCAAGTATTCCACAATCTGGAAGAAAAGGTGCAAAATACGATATATTTCTAGTTCCAGGTATTTCAAATAAAGGATCCTCAACCTGGATGGGGAAAATATGCTTTCTTCCTACTCTGCTTTTGCATTTTATGGTTGCTCTTTTTCTCTCAGCCACTAAGAGGTCTCTCTCAACATTGCAGCGGTTGACGACTCCCATGTCAACATGATGATACAACAGACATGGGAAAACTTGGGTCATCCTTCCAGGTGTTTTGGACTTCAACTCCCACAATTCCTAACAGCCTCAGGTCCCTTCCTTTCCATCCTCAGCCACTAGACCCTGAAATCTTGGGGTGCATCGACATTGTCGAGATAATGTAGTTTGACATCACTTGAAGTGCCATGGCTTGATGTGGCATGATTCTGGGAGTTGCAGTTTTCTAATCCTTTGCCAAAAAGTGTTGGTTCCTCACCAAACTGCAACTCCTGGGGTGTCATAGCACTGAATCTTATCAAACTACGTTAACTCTGGGCACCACAATTCAAGAGAGATATTGACAAGCTGGAATGTGTCCAGAGGAGGGCGACTAAAATGATCAAGGGTCTGGAGAACAAGCCCTATGAGGAGCGGCTTCAGGAGCTGGGCATGTTTAGACTGAAGAAGAGAAGGCTGAGAGGAGATATGATAGCCATGTATAAATATGTGAGAGGAAGCCACAGGGAGGAGGGAGCAAGCTTGTTTTCTGCTTCCTTGGAGACTAGGACGCGGAACAATGGCTTCAAACTACAAGAGAGGAGATTCCATCTGAACACAAGGAAGAACTTCCTGACTGTGAGAGCCGTTCAGCAGTGGAACTCACTGCCCCGGAGTGTGGTGGAGGCTCCTTCTTTAGAAGCTTTTAAGCAGAGGCTGGATGGCCATCTGTCAGGGGTGATTTGAATGCAATATTCGTGCTTCTTGGCAGGGGGTTGGACTGGATGGCCCATGAGGTCTCTTCCAACTGTATGATTCTATGATTCTATGATTTTGCACCTTTGAAGAGCTGTTTCTATGTAACCAATGGTGCTATTTCATGCCAGGCTTGTCCTTTGGTTCTTGCTACCTATGATGATATGGAGTTGAGTTTTACCTGGGTTCAAATGACAGAAAGGAGAGCCCATCTGAACATTAGGAAGAACTTCCTGACTGTAAGAAGAGCTGTTCAGCAGTGGAACTCACTGCCTCAGAGTCTGATGGAAGATCTTTCCTTGGAGGATTTTAGACAGAGACTGGATGGCCAACTCTTGAGGGAGCTTTGATTGAGTTTTTCCTGCTTGGCAGATTGGGGTTAGACTGGATGGCCCTGTGGTCTCTTCCAACTCTGATTTTGTCTTTCTTCCAAAGGGAAAAGAAACTTGGAGAACCTTGTCTTATGTGTTCTTAAGTGGCTGAGGGGAAAAAGAAAGGGGTCTAAGGCTGTTAGGAATTGTGGAAGATGAAGCCCAGAACACCTAGAGGGCCCAAGTTGGCCCATTCCAAGTCTAAGAGGCACACAAAGAATTTTAAAATCCAGGCAATGGAGTCCAGACTCCATTAGCAACAATCAAAGTAACTTCCCTGGACAGCCAAGTTGTTTCTGTCCTGGATGGAGCTACCTTCTCCTTTCTGAGGTAGAAAACAATGAATTGTCCCAGTGCATCTGGAAAAGCTTTGGATTAGGGCAGTGTTTCTCAACCTGGGGGTCAGGACCACTGGAAGGGTTGTGAGGGGGTGTCAGAGGGGTCACCAAAAACCATCAGAAAATACTGTATTTTCTGTTGGTCATGGGGGTTCTGTGTGGGAAATTTGGCCCAATTTTATCATTGGTGGGGTTCAGAATGCTCTTTGATTGTAGGTGAACTATAAATCCCAACAACTACAACTTCTAAATGTCAAGGTCTATTCTCCCCAAACTCCACCAGTGTTCACATTTGGGCATATTGAGTACTGGTGCCAAGTTTGGTCCAGATACATCATTGTTTGAGTCCACAGTCCTCTCTGGATGCAGGTGAACTACAACTCCAAAACTTAAGGTCAATGGCCATCAAACCCTTCCAGTATTTTCTGTTGGTCATGGGAGTTCTGTGTGTCAAGTTTGGATCAATTCCATTGTTGGTGGAGTTCAGAATACTCTTTGATTGTAGGTGAACTATACATCCCAGCAACTACAACTCCCAAATGTCAAGCTCTGTTTTCCCCAAACTCCATCAGTGTTCGCATTTGAATATTCATGCCAAGTTTGGTCCAGATGCATCAATGTTTGAGTTCACAGTGCTCTCTAGATGTAGGTGAACTACAGCTCCAAAACTCAAGGTCAATGAAAATAAAATAAAAATAATAAAAATAAAATTTCATAACATAACTCCTCCCCTCCTTCTCCCTCTCCCTCTTGGTGCAACTGGATGCACACTACCTCTAATTCCAAAATTCAAGGTCAGTGCCCACCAAAGCCTTCCAGTATTTTCTGTTGGTCATGGGAGTTCTGTGTGCCAAGATGGTTTCATTTCCATCGTTGGTAGAGTTCGGAATCATAGAATCATAGAATCAAAGAGTTGGAAGAGACCTCATGGGCCATCCAGTCCAACCCCCTGCCAAGAAGCAGGAATATTGTATTCAAATCACCCCTGACAGATGGCCATCCAGCCTTCCAAAGTAGGAGCCTCCACCACACTCCAGGGCAGAGAGTTCCACTGCTGAACGGCTCTCGCAGTCAGGAAGTTCTTCCTCATGTTCAGATGGAATCTCCTCTCTTGTAGTTTGAAGCCATTGTTCCGCGTCCTAGTCTCCAAGGAAGCAGAAAACAAGCTTGCTCCCTTCTCCCTATGGCTTCCTCTCACATATTTATACATGGCTATCATATCTCCTCTCAGCCTTCTCTTCTTCAGGCTAAACATGCCCAGCTCCTTAAGCCACTCCTCATAGGGCTTGTTCTCCAGACCCTTGATCATTTTAGTCGCCCTCCTCTGGACACATTCCAGCTTGTCAATATCTCTCTTGAATTGTGGTGCCCAGAATTGGAGACAATATTCCAGGTGTGGTCTAACCAAAGCAGAATAGAGGGATAGCACGACTTCCCTAGATCTAGACACTATGCTCCTATTGATGCAGGCCAAAATCCCAAAATCCCTTTTTTTGCCACCACATCACATTGTTGGCTCATGTTTAACTTGTTGTCCTCGAGGACTCCAAGATCTTTTTCACACGTACTGCTCTCGAGCCAGGCGTCCCCCATTCTGTATCTTTGCATTTTGTTTTTCCTGCCAAAGTGCAGTATCTTGCATTTGTCACTGTTGTGCCAAATTTGGTCCGGTGAATGGAAATACATCCTGCATATCAGATACGGTATTTACATGACGATTCATAACAGTAGCAAAATTACAGTTGTGAAGTAGAAACAAAAATAATTGTATGTTTGGGGGTCTCCACAACATGAGAAACTGTATTAAGGGGTTGCGGCATTAGGAAGGTTGAGAAACACTGGATTAGGGGAAATAAAGGTGTGCTTAAGAACAGCAGGGCGAGAGGAAAGGATGCCGGAAGCGACTTGGTTTTTTATTTTGGGTGTGTGTGTGTTTGTGTGGCCATCCGGGCTGCCTTCCCCTTTGCTTGTGAGAGATCACACTTCAGCAGAACATCCAGTTGGGGACAGATGCCAAGGAGGAGGGGAGCGGCTGAGTCATCAGAAGCACAGAAGCAGCAGCAGCTGGGAGCTGTTTGGGCAGATGAGATCACTTAGCCCCTGAAGATCAGGCAGGGAGAACAAGAAGAAGGTGAGAGAGAAGGAAAGAGAGATCCAGACAGAGAGGAAGGAAGGAGTAGGGAAGCCGCATTGAGGCTCACCATGGGCCTTGCACACTTGCCGGGAAATGCTTCCTCCGAGCGGCTCAAAGTTATCGCTTGCAGAACTCATGGAGACTCGCTTCTGGGAAGGATGAGATCTCTTCAGGGGGCAGGAAATCCCCACCACAATAAATGAGAGTGGGATCCCTGCAAACTCCAGCTGGATTTCCATGGAAAGGTAGGGAAATTCTCCTTTCTCAACGCTCCACTTTGGCTCTTGAGTTGGAGGTGGTCTGGTGTATTCTGCAGTTCTTTCCAAGGTATGTTTGCAAGGATGGCTTTGGTAGGAGAATCTAGGGATCTGTATAGGGAAATGGAAGGAGTGAAAACTCTAGCAGCTAACTCAGAATATTGTCTAGGTCAGGCGTAGGCAAACTTGAGCCCTCCAGGTGTTTTGGACTTCAACTCCCACCATTCCGAACAGCCTACCGGCTGTTCGGAATGGTGAGTGTTGAAGTCCAAAACACCTGGAGGGCCAAAGTTTGCCGATGCCTGCTCTAAGTTGTGCTTATTTCCCTTTGATCTGACTTTGGAGGAGGAACATCTTGCCGGAGAAAGGATGCATCTCATATGAAGAAAAAAAATCAATACAATCCTGGAGGCATCAGGGAAAAAGCTGTACAGTCGTTCTCAACCTTCCTAATGCCGCGACCCCTTTATATAGTTCCTCATGTTGTGATGACCCTCAACCATCAAATTATTTTTGTTGCTACTTCATAACTGTAATTTTGCTACTGTTATGAATAATCATGTAAATATGCAGGGTGTATTTCACTGGACCAAATTTGACACAAATACCCGATGTGCCCAAATTTGAATACTGGTGGGGTTGGGGGGATTGACTTCGTCCTTTGGGAGTTGCAGTTGCTGGGATTTATACTTCACCTACAATCAAAGAGCATTCTAAACTCCAACAACAATGGAATTGAACCAGACTTGACACACAGAACTCCCATGACCAACAGAAAATACTAGAGGGGTTTGGTGGACATTGACCTTGAGTTTTGGAGTTGTAGTTCAGCTACATCCAGAGAGCACTTTGGACCCAAACAATGATGGATCTGGACCAAACTTGGCACTGATACTCAAAATGCCCAAATGTGAATACTGGTAGAGTTTGGGGGAAATAGACCTTGACATTTGGGAGTTGTAGTTTCTGGGATTTATAGTTCAAAGAGCATTCTGAACCCCACCAATGATAGAATTGGGTAAAACTTCCCACACAGAACCCCATGAGCAACAGAAAACACTGTGTTTTCTGATGGTGTTTGGTGACCCCTCTGACACCCCCTAGCCACCCCCAGGTTGAGAAACGCTTCTGTAGAAGGAAAAGTACAGAAAAATCCAGACCATGTTGGAAGGGATGTGCCCAACAGTCAGCCTCCCAAAAAACTCAGCAGGAGTAGGTCTTTTGTAAAGCCAGTGGGTCTTATTGATCGACCACAAGACCAAAGCCTTACAAAACTGCTTTGCGTTCGAATATATTGTTGACAACTATACATGTTGAATATATGATTGTGAAAATCATTTCAATGTATATCCTTATTTAACTATGTATGTATGTCTACATGGCATTGGATTGTTACCTAAATGTGTAAGCTGCCTTGAGTTTCTCAACTTGGGGGTTGGGACCCCTGGGGAGGTCGCAAGGGGGTGTCAGAAGGGTCGCCAAATACCATCACAAAACACAGTATTTTCTGTTGGCCATGGGGGTTCTGTGTGCCAAGTTTGGTTCAATTCAATCAGTGGGATTCAGAATGCTCTTTGATTGTAGGTGAACTATAAATCCCAGCAACCACAACTCCCAAATGTCAAGGTCTTTTTCCCCCAAACTCCATCTGTGTTCATATTTGGGCATATGGAGTATCTGTGTCAAGTTTGGTGCAGACGCATCATTGTTTGAGTCCACAGTGCTCTCTGGATGCAAGTGAACTACAACTCCAAAATTCAAGCTCAAAGCCCATCAAACCCTTCTATTATGTTCTGTTGGTCATGGGAGTTTTGTGTGCCAAGTTTGGTTCAATTCCATCATTGGTAGCGTTCAGAATGCTTTTTGATTGTAGGTGAACTATAAATCCCAGCAACTACAACTCCCAAATGTCAAGTCTATTTCCCCCCAAATCCATCAGTGTTCACATTTGGGCATATTGAGTATTCGTGCTAAGTTTGGTCCAGATCCATCATTGTTTGAGTCTCTGGATGGAGGTGAACTACAACTCCAAAACTCAAGGTCAATGCCCTCCAAACCCTTCCAGTATTTTCTGTTGGTCATGTGAGATCTGTGTGCCATGTTTGGTTCCATTCCATCGCTGGTGGAGTTCTGAATGCTTTTTGATTGTAGGTGAACTATAAATCCCAGCAACTACAACTCCCAAATGACAAAATTGGTTATTTGTGCCAAATTTGGTCCAGTGAATGAAAATACATCCTGCATATCAGATATTTACATTACAATTCATAACAGTTCTGAAGTAGCAATGAAAATAATTTTATGGTTGGGGGTCACCACAACATGAGGAACTGTTTTAAGGGGTTGCAGCATTGGAAAGGTTGAGAACCACTGATGTATATTGAATACATTGTGAAAATCTCTGCTTTTCTACCCGACTCATGAGGACTGCTGCTAAGTTTTTGGGAAATCTATAAGGATGGATGTAGTCCTTGACGGCTGTTGGAAAGCACCTAGTGCTCTGAGCTTGAGCTATATGAAAGTGATCCTTTAATAGCGGAAGAAGAAGAAAATAGAGCTGGTGTCACTTGCCAAAGCCCTTTTCCATATACATAATACTATAATAATAATAATAATAATAATAATAATAATAATAATATAACAACAACAACAACAATAAGCAGTGTGCAAGCATCTTCCTCTGCTACCCCCTCCCCACCCATTTCGACTGTAGGTTGGAGAAGTATGGTTTACTTGCCATCCCCTGTCATGCGTTGCTGTGGCCCTGACTGTGTATATGTATGGGTTGTTGTAGGTTTTTCCGGGCTATATGGCCATGTTCTGGAGGCAATTTTTCTCCTGACGTTTCGCCTGCATCTATGGCAAGCATCCTCAGAGGTAATGAGGTCTCTGAGGATGCTTGCCATAGATGCAGGCGAAACGTCAGGAGAAAAATTGCCTCCAGAACATGGCCATATAGCCCGGAAAAACCTATAACAACCCATGGATTCCGGCCATGAAAGCCTTCGACAATACATTGTGTATATGTATTTTGTGTGTATGTATGTGTATAAATGTGTTTTTGCGCATGTGTTGTCGTGTAATTTTTATTTTTTGGCTTTTAAAGTCCCTTCCACAGTGTTTTTCAGTGTTTTAATAAGTGATAGTCACTGTGGGTGTATGTATGTGTATATGTGTATATAAGTGGTTTTGCGCATGTGTTGTCATGTATTTTTTTTTTTGCATTTTAGGTCTTTTCTACAGTGTTTTTCAGTGTTTTTTTGAGTGATGATAACTTGGCCTGATAGGTGTCTTGTGTCCAAATTTGGTGTCAATTCACCCAGTGGTTTTTGAGTTATGTTAATCCCACAAACAAACTTTACATTTTTATTTGTATAAATTCTGCAATTTTTTCAAGGGAACGATAAGCTTTGTTTGTTGTGTTAGAAGTAAATTGAGCAAGTCGCTTCTGGTGTGAGAGAATCAACCATCAACTGGGACATTGCCCAGGGGACGCCTGGATATGTGACCATCTTGTGGGAGGCTTCTCTCATGTCCCACATTAGAAGCTAAAGCTAACAGATGGGAGCTCACTCCCCCGTCCCTGGATTTGAACCGCCGATATTCTGGTCAGCCGGCACAAGGGTTTAACCCATTCTGCCAACGCAGCTCCCTCGACAGAAGGGAGCTTACTCCGCTTCCCGGATTTGAACCGCCGACCTTCAGGTCAGCAGTTCAGCCGGCACAAGGGTTTAACCCCTTGTGCCAACGCAGCTCCCTTGACAGAAGGGAGCTCACTCAGCTTCCCAGATTTGTACCTTCGACCTTCAGGTCAGCAGTTCAGCCGGCACAATGGTTTAACTCATTGTGCCAACACAGCTCCCTCGAATGTGATTAGAGACACCCTGTAGCTTGGAATATGGGGCAGTGTGTGTAGTAATAGGATGATGATGATGGTGACTTCCCTTTTCTCTTTTGATTGAGTTCCAAGGTGGTTTGCAACTCCAAAAAACACATTTCTGTGGTCAACTTTGGCAACCAAATTATTCATTTTGCCATCGTTTGTGGGGATAACAAACGACTTCTTCCTATCCCTATCTGAGATATACCTGAGTCTCCTTAGAAGAGCTCTCTCTGTGTGTTCAATGCATCTTGTTTTCCCGAAGATTATATTGCAGGCAGGATTATTATTATTATTATTATTTTGGGGCGTGCTCAGCAACCATCGCTGTCTTTATATTTCTCAATGTTTGATAGTTACGACACTTTGTCTGTTTTTGCTGGATTATTTTGAGAGTCCGGTGTCCCCCTGAATCCTGGGATTTGTGGTTTGGCTAAACCACTGCTTAGAATCGCAGACTCAGAAGAGACCACATGGATCATCTAGTCCAACCCCCTGTCATAATAAGATTTTGGTATTGCGGGTCTTGGTGATTTGTTGTGTATCTAAACTGAGGAATTAATGCAGTTTGACACAAGATGAGATATTTCCTGGCTCTTTGCAACTTTTGCTGGAATGAGCCAAGTTCCAGCCGTTGCTCCTTACTCTAATTGATTGGCTTCTCCTGTGTCTTTTGGGGCTTTCCCTGGTTTTCCAAAGTGACGTTTGATCCTCAGCTTGGATTTAGTTCAAATCCGGGGATTGGGGTTGGCTTCCATCTGTTAGCTCCAGCTTCCAATGCAGGGACATGAGAAAAGCTTCCCACAGGATGGGCACACATCCCTTTGTGTAACCAAGGAGGAACAGAATAGCAAGAATTGGGGTAAGGTAAAGTTTTTCCCGTGACATTAAGTCTAGCCGTGTCTGACTCTGGGGGTTGGTGCGCATCTCTAATTTCTAAGCCAAAGAGCCAGCGTTGTCCATAGATGCCTCCAAGACCATGTGGCCAGAATGACTGCATGGAGCACGATTACCTTCCCACAGAAGCGATACCTATTGATCTACTCACATTCACATGTTTTTGAACTGCTAAGTTGGCAGAAGCTGGGGCTAACAGTGGGAGCTCACTCCTTCCCGTAGAAGTGGTACTTTTTGATCTACTCACATTTGCATGTTTTTGAACTGCTAGGTTGGCAGAAGCTGGGGCTAACAGTGGGAGCTCACTCCGCTCCCCACATTCAAACCACCAATCTTTTGGTCAGCAAGTGCAGCAGCTCTGTGGTTTAACCCGCTGCACCACCAGGGTCTCCCAAGAATCGAGACTAAGATGCAAAACATTGGCTTCTCTTATTGAGTTGCTTTTCTATGTCCAAGTCAGACCAATATGGTGATTTATATTTCATTTTTGGCCCATTTGTTCAAGGCTTGAAATGTGGAGAGCTTTGTTTTTGACTTCTTGGCATTGTTCTCCACTCATGGCCCATTTTGCACAACAACTCCCAGAATCCAGAAAAGACAATATAAACCCAAATTACTTTCTCGTGGGAGTTATGGATTTTAAAAATGGAAATTTCCATCACTCCAGGTAGGGGTTTGTTTGGACCAAGGCTTTCAACACGATAGAATGAATGCAGATCGATTTCACATTAATTGCCATGGCTCCATGCTATGAAATGCTGCAGCACTGCTGGTCTCACCTGACCTCCAGTTAGAGCACTCAAAGGCCAGGGCTTCCCAGTTCTTGGTCTGGTGTCTTGGTGGTGGGTTGGTAGGTGGCTGTGGGGACCTATTCTTGATCTGCATGTTCTTCCACAGTGAGGACATCAGTTTCCAGGTGGAAGGCAGTCCCGTTCAGGGTAGGCTTGACGTGTCTTCCTTTTGGCACGTTTCTCCCTTTTGCCCTCCATTCGTGCCTTCGAATTCTGCAGCACTGCTGGTCACAGCTGACCTCCAGTTAGAGTGCTCAAAGGCCAGGACTCCCCAGTTCTTGGTCTGGTGTCTTGTTGGTGGGTTGGTAGGTGGCTGTGGAGCCCTATTCGTGATCTGCATGTTCTTCCACAGTGAGGACATCGGTTTCCAGATGATAGGCAGTCCCGGTCAGGGTAGGCTTGATGCATCTTCCTCTTGGCACATTTTCCCCTTTTGCCCACCATTTGTGCCTCTTCGAATTCTGCAGCACTGCTGGTCATAGCTGACCTCCAGTTAGAGCACTCAAAGGCCAGGGCTTCCCAGTTCTCGGTCTGGTGCTTTGGTGTTGGGTTGGGAGGTGGCTGTGGAGCCCTATTCTTGATTTGCCTCTTTGAATTCTGCAGCACTGCTGGTCACAGCTGACCTCCAGTTAGAGTGTTCAAGGACCAGAGCTTCTCAGTTATTGGTGTGTATGCCACAGTTTTTAAGGTTGGCGTTAAGTCCATCTTTGGATCTCTTTTCCTGTCTACCAACATTACGTTTCCCGTATTGTCAAAGGCTTTCATGACCGGAATCACTGGGTTGTTGTAGATTTTTTGGGTTATATAGCCATGTTCTAGAAGCATTCTCTCCTGACGTTTTGCCTGCATCTATGGCAAGCATCCTCAGAGGTTGTGAGGTTGCTAGTACTCCTTGCTAGGAGTTCCGAGTTGACAGTCCTGCTAGCAGGGAGTACTAGCATGCAGCCCCCAAGTTAGAAAGTTAGCCCTCACAATCTCTAAGGATGCTTGCCATAGATGCAGGCAAAATGTCATAGAATCATAGAATCATAGAATCGAAGAGTTGGAAGAGACCTCATGGGCCATCCAGTCCAACCCCCTGCCAAGAAGCAGGAATATTGCATTCAAATCACCCCTGACAGATGGCCATCCAGCCTCTGTTTAAAAGCTTCCAAAGAAGGAGCCTCCACCACACTCCAGGGCAGAGAGTTCCACTGCTGAACGGCTCTCACAGTCAGGAAGTTCCTCCTCATGTTCAGATGGAATCTCCAATCTTGTAGTTTGAAGCCATTGTTCCGCGTCCTAGTCTCCAAGGAAGCAGAAAACAAGCTTGCTCCCTCCTCCCTGTGGCTTCCTCTCACATATTTATACATTGCTATCATATCCCCTCTCAGCCTTCTCTTCTTCAGGCTAAACATGCCCAGCTCCTTAAGCCGCTCCTCATAGGGCTTGTTCTCCAGACCTTTTATCATTTTAGTCGCTCTCCTCTGGACACATTCCAGTCAAGAGAGAATGCTTCTGGAACATGGCCATACAGCCCGAAAAACCTACAACAACCCAGTTACGTTTCCCATTCTTGAGTTGGAAGTATAGTAACTGCTTTAGGAGACATGTATGTGTGTATATTTGCAGCTATAACCATGCAGTCCTTATATACTTATATATACTTATATACTTCTATATGTTCTGGTTCCCAATTGTCCGTGGTTTGGGATAGACGAGAAGACTTTCCCACCCAGAGGCTATTAATTCAATTGCACACTTTTTAATAACAATGTTCCGAATGGAGCGTCCTTCCTTAATTAAAACGCCTTGCTTTTTTTTCTTTCTTTTTTGCAATTCTAAGGCCCTTTTATTTATTTGTTCTCTTATGTCTCGGCCGGGTCGGCTCCTCATTCTCTCTTTTTCTCGGTATCTTTGTTGGCTGTTTCGGTTTTGAATTTCCTCGCTGCTTCGTCAGACTCATAATGCACAGCTGTGATGTTTCTTGGATGCTGCTCCTTTGATATTATCTCCGTTATGTATTATGAATGTTTTTAATGCTCGCAGGCTGTGCGGCATGAAGCAAATCCGATAATAATTAGAGAGGAAAAGCGAGAGACCGATCCATCTTGCAGTCGAAGCGATACGGGGTTCCAATTCTGAACCCAGTACACTGAATATTCAGGTACAAATGCATGGCTTAGGGTGCAGCTACACTGTAGATTTAATGCAGTTTGACGCCACTTTTTAACTGCTATGGAATCCTGAGAGTTGCTTCTTGGAAAGGTACCAGCATCTCGGTTCTGCAAAATGACAGTTCCCATTATTCCATAGCATTGAAGTGGTATCAAACTGCATTCATTCTACAGTGTAGAGCAGGCATGGGCAAACTTTCTAACTTGGGGGCCTCATGCTAATACTCCCTGCTAAGAGGACTGTCACCTCGGTGATGGAAAGAAGGAAAGGAAGGAGGAAGAAAAGAGAGAAGGAAGGAAGGACGAAAGGGAGGATGGAAGGAAGGAGGAAGGAAAAAGAGATGGAAGGGATGAAGAGAAAGATGGAAGGAAGGAAAGGATAAAGGAAAGAGCGAAGGAAAGAAAGACAAAAGGAAGGAAGGAGAAAGAGGGAGAGAAGGAGGAATGAGAAAAGGATGAAAGGGTAGAAGGAAAGAATAGAAGGAAGAAAGGAAGGGATGAAAGGAAGGAAGGAAAGGATAAAGGAAAGAGAGAAGGAAAGGAAGGAAGGAGAAAGAGGAAGAGAGGAGAGGATGGAAGGAGAAAGGGAGGGAAGGGAGGGAGGCAAGGTGGAAGGAAGGAGAGAAGGATGGAAAGACAAAAGGGAAGGAAGGAAGGAGAAAGGGAGAGAAGGAGGAATGAGGGAAGGATGAAAGAGTGGAATGAAAGAATAGAAGGAAGGAAAGGAAGGAAGAAGGAAGGAAGAAGAGAAGGAAGAAAGGGAGGAAAGGAAGGATGGAAGGAGAAAGCTGGAGAGAGTGAAGGAAAGAGGAAAAGAAGGAAAGACAAAAGACAAGGAAGGAAGGATGGAAGGATGGAAGGAAGGAAAGGATAGAGAGAGAAAAGAAAGACAAAAGGGGAGGAAGGAGAAAAAGAGAGAGGTAAGGAAGGAAGGAGAAAGAGGGAGACAAGGGAGGGATGTATGAAGGAAGGAAAGAGAGAAGGAAAGAAAGACACAAGTGATGGAAGGAGAGAAGGAGGAAAGGACGAAAGAGTGGAAGGAAAGGATAGAAGGAAAGGAAGAAGAAAGGAAAAGAAAAGGAAGGAAGAAAGGGATGAAGAGAAGGAAGGAAGGAAGAGAAGGATAAAGGAAAGAGAATGAAAGAAAGACAAAAGGGAAGGAAGGAAGAAGGAAGAGGGAAAGAGGGAAGGAAGGATGAAAGGATGGAAGGGAATGAGGGAAGAAAGAAAGGGAAGGAGGAAGGAAAGAGAGAAGGAAGAAAGGGATGAAGAGAAGGATGGAAGGAAGGAACTTTATGATGCTATGATTCTTTTTGTTCACTTTAACTCCCATGACAACTTCATATGACGTACTAGGAATTGCAGTTTTGAGAGGAACACTTAGACTTCTCAGCGAGAGAGTTCATAGCCCCTTCTAAAGTACAATCTCCAAAATTTAGCAAAAGCATCCATAGGAATTAATGAAATAATAGCGCTACCACAACGTAATGTGGTCTTGTCTGGTTTTGGAAGCTAAGCAGAATCAGGGCCAGAAAGGGCATTGGATGGGAGATCACTAAGAACCTCCTTGGAAAGAAGGCATTGCTGCCAATCAGAGCTGGCAATATTGGGCTAGTCCCTGAAATCTTGGATGCATTGACAATGTTGAGATAATGCAGATTGACTGCAGTTGAAGTGGCCGGATCTTGGGAGTTGCTGTTTAATAATCCCGTGCTGAAAAGTGTTGGTTCCCCACCAAACTACAACTCCCAGGATTCCATAGCACTGAGTCTTGGCAGTTAAAGCAGTGTCAAACTGTGTTAATTCTGCAATGCAGAGGCACCTTTGAAGAGCTGTTTCTACGTAACCAGCAGTCTTAGTCAATGCTAGGCTTGTCCTTCAGTTCTTGCTTCCTATGGAGTTGAGAGTTTTACCTGGGTTCATATGACAGGAAAGGAGATAGAATAATAAGATCATAGAATCATAGAATCAAAGAGTTGGAAGAGACCTCATGGGCCATCCAGCCCAACCCCATTCTGCCAAGAAGCAGGAATATTGCATTCAAATCACCCCTGACAGATGGCCATCCAGCCTCTGTTTAAAAGCTTCCAAAAAAGGAGCCTCCACCACACTCCGGGGCAGAGAGTTCCACTGCTGAACGGCTCTCACAGCCAGGAAGTTCTTCCTCATGTTCAGATGGAATCTCCTCTCTCAGATCCCATCTGAACACTAGGAGGAACTTCCTGACTGTAAGAAGAGCTGTTCAACAGTGGAACTCACTGCCTCAGAGTCAGGTGGAAGATCCTTCTTTGGGGATTTTGAACAGAGACTGGATGGCCATCTATCAAGGGAGCTTGGTGTTTTTCCTACCTGGCAGATTGGGGTTAGACTGGATGGCCCATGTGGTCTCTTCCAACTCTATAATTCTATCTTTCTTCCATAGGGAAAAGAAACTTGGAGAGCCTTGTCTTATGTGTTCTTAGCCTTTTGCTCATTACAGGAGGAGAAATGATCCAAGGGGAGCTGGCTTCGGGCCCATTGTCTCCTGTTGCTATTCTTTCGTTGCCCGGTGCGTTTGATCCGTGGGCATGCCTTCCTCGTTTTCCCCTCTTCCTCTTGATCAGCCTTCCTCCTCTTCCTCCCTCTCTTTGTCCGTTCCTCGCTTGTTATCATCTGCCATTTGCAGCCAGAGAAAAGGCAGCCACCCATTGAATGAACAAATACTTTGTTTTTTAGCAGCTCAGTAGCTTGAGTGAATGTGATCTTTGAATCATTACATTTTGGGAGATGGTTTTCGAGGTGCCAAGATTCAAATGTCAAAACAGAGAAGAAGAAAAATTACAAAATACAAAAAAAAAATATCATTATACTCCAGCCAACAGATTCGAATTCTTCGGAGGATTGTTGTAGGTTTTTCAGGTTGTATGGCTGTGCTGGTATGGCTGTACCGGGAGCTCCAACTTTATTTGCTTTGTATTAAATGTTTGCTTGCAGTCCAAGGTTTCAGGAATTCTGCAGAAAGGTGGCTTCCTTTGGTTGCAGTCATAGGGCAGGCCACCTGCCCATCATAATTAAGCTTTGGTTCCACCCCTTGTTCAGGGCTCTGGGAGGGAAAGGAGCCATTTTTGGGGCAGTTTCACATAAGGAAGCTAAACTATAGGACGTAGACCAGCTCGTCCCGTAGAAAAGCTTCTTTTCTCAAGAACATCCAGGGAAACAGAAACAGAAATTCCAGGGAAAAGGTCCCAAGGCTCTGGCTGAGAGCTCACAGCCTCTCAGCAATCAGAGGGAAAACAGCCCTGAAGTTTTCAAAGAATTATCGGAGGGAGGACAGCACTACAGATCCACGGAACTCCAGCTGAAATATCTACAAGCCTCAGCTGGTAGGTCTACTCGATACCCAGAAGCATTTGGAATCGGTAGTAGGACCCACACCGATGAGGCAGAGATAGTAAACAGATGGGAGAGGTTAAATAGGGTTTTTTCTTACAGAGAAAGTACAGTTAATCAAAGTCAGGTACCATTCCATGGAGGACTAGACTAAGAAAGCCTTGAAGTGTTGTTTGAACCATTGAAGATTGGTTGTTTGTTCCATAATAAAGACTTTGTTGTATCATTAAAGACTCTAGAGACCATCACTTCAGAAAAATCCCTGAGAATCTCTCTTTGAGGCGCCCTGGCTTCCCACTGGGCTTAAAGTATATGTCCTATAGAAAAGTACAGCTGTTACAGGCCCAGCGCGTGACAGAACAATGGCCATGTTCTAGAAGCATTCTCTCCTGACGTTTCACCTGCATCTGTGGCAGGCATCCCCAGAGGTTGTGAGGTTTGTTGGAAACTGGAAAATTGGGTTTATATATCTGTGGAAGGTCCAGGGTGGGAGAAATAACTCTTTGGAGGATGTCATAAAATTCCCTATAATATATTTTTAATCCCAAAACAGGAATCATGCATACAAGCCAAATGCCCTGATTTGTTCCATTTACTCCTCTGCTATCCCATTCTCTCAGTAGCATTTAAAATGTCCCGGTTTCTCTTTCTTCCTCCCTCTTTCCACTATGTATTTCAGTTGCTGCAAACCAAATTCATTAACATTGGGTTTTTTTATTCAATAAAGAACATAATAAATGGCAATAATAACACAAACAAGTAAAATACTAAGGCCACACAACTACATCCTGCCTACAGCAAATAATTGCAAACTTATATCAAAATGCAACCAGAAAAAACACACATCTAAACTAACTGAAAAGCAAGAAAGCTATTCTATAAGCTCTTCACTCATTATCTGATGGCTTTTATCCCTTACTAGCTAGCAGTCAATTTTTTAAAAATGAGTCAGTCCCTTCAAACTCCTTGAGTAGGTTGAGTTAGTCGTGGGGGTTCTGTGTGCCAAAATTGGCCCAGGTCCATAATTGGTGGAAGTCACTGTTTCTTTGGTTGTGGGTGTTGTTCTGTCTCCCAGGAGCCTGATTTGCCTTACTTTATAATTGCTTGGGGTTGCTTCCTCTTGCATTTTCCCCAGGGCTGCTACATCTTTGCAAGAGTCTTAAGGGTTAATAGTATCAGAGTCTGCAGGCCTCTTTGCAACTATTGGCTATAGAGAGCAGCTCTTTGAGTTTAGGGACCGCCTTTTCTCCCAGGGAAAGATTTCCATTTTGGATTCTCCCCTGCCTTTTCAGTTTGAGGAAAGATTTCAGACGTGCTGACGGCTGGACAGTTAGCTCTGGGAGAACCATTGCAAAACTAAACTGAGTAAGCTATATTGAGTTAATATAGATAGTATATTGTGTTTTGAGCTGTTTTTGAGGTATTATAGACAGATAAGCTTAATTGAGAAGGTTGAGTTATATAGTTATATAGAGAGAGTAGTGACTGCTTTGTCTCCAGGACTGACCTTAAGTTATAGAAAAGGAAAACCCTGCTTTTTTCCACAACAGCTTGAGGTTAGGGTGTTAAGATTCCAGAATCTTATCTGCCATCTGGAGAAAGGGTTACCTCTGTAACTAAAGGAAGGAAAGAATATTTTTGTAGTTTCATCTATTGACTGTTTATTTGCAACTTTGATGAACGGTGCAGATGTACTACAACTTCCAGAAAGTAAGGTCAGCCCCCCCCCCCCAACCCTTCCAGCAATTAAATTTCAGTATATTAGATATGTGTGCCAAGTTTGGTCCAGATCCATCAGTGGTTGGGTTCACAGTGCTCTCTGTATGTAGGTGAACTACAACTCCCCCAAATCAAGGAAGGTCAGTTCCCCCCAAATGCCTCCAGTTTTTTGTTGGTCATGTGGGTTCTGTGTGCCAAGTTAGTTCCAGATCCATCGCTGCTGGAGTTCAGTGTGCTCTTAGATTGTAGGTAAACTATACATCCCAGTACCTACAACTCCTATAAATCATGGTGAACTCTCCCCAAGTTTCTCTAGTATGTTCAGTTGCTGATCAAGTCCTCTGTGTGTTGTGTGCCACAGAAAAGAATAGCAAAGGGTTAAGAGAGAGGCAGTGGGTGGGTCATGCAAATTCCACACTTAATGGACAGAGTACGGAACACTGGGATGTCCATGGTGGAGGAAACACAATCCAGGATGATATTGTCCCCGAATGAAAGCCTTCATTTGAGTGGTGGGTAGGATTGTCTTCGTGGAGGACATTGGCAGGGCTCTTGGACATGTTTATGGTGCTCACTATAACCCGCAATGTTATTGGAGGGACAGCCATTGGTGTCTCCTGAGTAGTGGGAGCTATAGTTGTTTGTGGAGGAAGGAGCTTGTCTGTGTAAGTGGACACCCCAGCCACATACACACTTTTATTATGTGTTTAGATCGATAGATTGTTTGAAGTATGCACTTTAAATGGAAGTATGCACTTCTACTTTTGGGAATACTCATCTAATTCATAAATCCTACAATTGGCGGTGGTCTCCATTGTTGTTGCGAATAGGTAGTAAACAAATCCCAATCTTTCTTGAAGCTGATCAAGTATTTCTCCTTAGAGTTTGTCCATTTCAGGTAATATGGAGATCGTCATTATCTATTCGTATTGCTCAGGGATAGCTGGTTCCATAATTTCTTTTCAGACTACCATCCAGCATTCCCATCAAGTAAAACCCTGGTTTCTGTAACCTTAACAATTTCATCCAGCACCATATACTGTGCATTTGAGTGCAGTATTTCAGGGCCTTTTGGCAAGATCACCACATAGGAGGAAATTTCCCAACTTTATGATTACATTCCCTAATATTTACTGTTTTATACAGTTTAGGGAGTCTCTCTGGTGCCAAATACCACTTGTACATCATCTTCTAAGACTTCTATTTCAGATCATTACTCAAAGTAAACTATAAGTTCTTCTCTCATTGTTCCAACTAGATTTTGGCTTGCATTTTCAGTATATGTGTAGCTTTTGAATGGTTTGTTTTCAGTAGTTTTAATGTTCAATCCTATTTTAGCATTTGTATGTCTTTTAGGTTTTAGATTGCATATTGTGTTGTCTTTAATATAAGTTGTTGTATGTTTTTTGGGCTGTATGGCCATGTTCCAGAAGCATTCTCTCCTGACGTTTCGCCTGCATCTATGGCAGGCATCCTCAGAAGTTGTGAGGATACCTGTCATAGATGCAGGCGAAACGTCAGGAGAGAATGCTTCTGGAACATGGCCATACAGCCTGAAAAACATACAGCAACCCAGTGATTCTGGCCATGAAAGTCTTCAACAATACAATACTAATAATTACACAAATTATTATTATTTGATACATAACAAGATTAGTACACAGTAAATGAGATCACTCTGTTGGCTGTTGTATTGGATCCCACGTCGGGCACTTCCCAAGTGTCTAGGACTGTGTGTGATGTATTGGTGAATAATGTGTGCAGATCCCAGTAAGGTGGCCTTTTGCAGCTGACAGATGTTAATTTTGTCAGCACTGATTGTGTTTAAGTGCAGGCCGACGTCTTTAGGCACGCCACCTATTGTGCCGATCATCACTGGGGCCTCCTTGACTGGCTTGTGACAGAGTCTTTGCAGTTCGATCTTTAAATCCTCATATCATGTACATTTTTCCAATTGCTGCTCATCAATCCTGCTGTCACCTAGGATTGCAACATCGACGATCTATACTTGTATTTTTCCCACGATCGTGAGGTCAGGAGTATTGTGCTCCAAAACTCTTGTCAGTCTGAATTTGTAAGTTCCAGAGTAGTTTGACGTGTTCATTTTCTGTAACATTTTTTAGACTTGTGATCCCACCAGTTCTTTGTCACAGGCAGATGGTATTTGTGGCAGAAGTTCCAACTGATCATCTGAGCAACTGTGTTGTGCCTCTGTTTGTAGTCTGTTTGCGCGATCTTCTTACAGCAGCTGAGTGTGTGATCCATCATTTCGTCTGTTTCCTTGCAGATTCTACACTTGGGATCTGTCATCGACTTTTCAATTCTGGTTTTGATGGCATTGGCTGTAATGGCTTGTTCTTGGGCTGCCAGAATCAGGCCCTCCGTCTCCTTTTCCAAAGTTCCATTTGTGAGCCACATCCATGTTTTTTCCTTGTCGGTTTTGTTCTCAAATTTTCCCAGGAATTGTCCATGGAGAGCCTTCTTTTGCCAGTTTTCTCTTCTGCTCTGCATTGTATTATGATTATTGTGATTATTATTATTTTACTGACACAAAAACACAGTATGTCACAGCAAATGAGATATTTATGCTGGATTTCATATCACAAAATCACAAGCCGAGAACTTCCCAAGCATCTAGAACTGTGTGATGTATTTTTGAGTGATGCGTGTAGATCAGGCCCGTAGCCAGGATTTCGTTTCCGGGGGGGGGGGGGGGGGGGGGGGCAAAAAAATTTTCAGGGGGGTTTGTATCATTACCCCAATACCCCCATGCATATGGGATATATTGAGTATGGTGATCAGATCATGATATGAATAAACATAACAGTTTAAATAATGCACCAGTAAGGTGTTTTTTGCGAACCACCATGAGAATTTCGGGGGGGGGGGGGCTGAAGCCCCTAAAGCCCCCCACCCCCCCACCCCCCCCCCACCCCCCCCCCGGCTACATGCCTGGTGTAGATCCAAGTAAGGCGGCCTTTACAGTTGACAGATCATGGTTTTGTCAATGTTTATTGTTTCCAAATGCTGGCTGAGATCTTTCGGCACGGCACCCAGTGTGCCAATGTCCACTGGGACTATGTGGACTGGCTTATGCCAGAGCCTTTGCAGTTTAATTTTGAGGTCCTGATAACTGAGTTTTTCCTGTTGTTTTTCCTCAATGCGGCTGTCACCCGGTATGGCGACATCAATAACCCAAACTTTTTTCTTTTCCACAATCATGATGTCTGGTGTATTGTGTTCCAAAACTTTGTCAGACTGGATTCGAAAGTCCGACAGTATTTTTGCATGTTCATTTTCCACGACCTTTGCAGGTTTATGATCCCACCAGTTCTTTACTACTGGCAGGTGGTACTTGTGACGCAAGTTCCAATTAATCATTTGGGCTACAGAGTTGTGCCTGTTGTTGTTGTTGTTGTTGTTATTATTATTTGAAACACAAAAAGATGAGTCCACAGCAGACACTCTGCTGGCTGTTGTATTGGATCACATGTCGGACACTTCCCAAGTATCTAGGACTGTGTGATGTATCGGTGAATAATGTGTGCAGATTCCAGTAAGGTGGCCTTCTGCAGCTGGCAAATGGTAATTTGGTCAGCGCTGATTGTGTTTAAGTGCAGGCCAAGGTCTTTAGGCACTGCACCCAGTGTGTCGATCACCACTAGGACCACCTTGACTGGCTTGTGCCAGAGTCTTTGCAGTTCGATCTTTAAATCCTCATATCGTGTCAGCTTTTCCAGTTGTTTCTCTTCCATCCTGCTGTCACCTGGGGATTGCAACATTATTATTATTATCTGTGTATTATTTGTGCCATTGTGATTATTATTATTATTATTATTTATTTGTGTATTGATATTTTGATCCCACTTCATCATACAGCCTTCCACGCGCTCTTTCTCCATTTCACATGTATGCCTTTTTGCAATGTTTCAATATCTCAACCGGGTTGCAAATGATTCCCTATATAAGCAAAAGGGAAAGATAGAAATATCTGAGGAATATGGGAAGGAAAAGAAGTACCAGGGAGGACTGTTCCTTAAAGATCCTGACTTAAGAGGAGTCTCAAGCCACTTTGCATGATTTTATTAGCAAATCAATTAAAGACGTCTTGGTGACGCTCTGGAAGAGGCATTTATCTCGGCTCTTCGGATAGAAAGAAGGTGAGCAGATGGAAGCTTCGTGGCCGATGGTTCTTGCTTAGGAGGGACCCCACTGAGCTCAACAGGATGGTTTGGAAAATTCAAGCTGGAGGACTCTTCTCCAGAGACCTGCTTCCTGCCCTCCTTTTCGGCTGTTAACGTTTTTGTTGTTATGAAACATGTCGTCCAGAAATCATATTGTGCGGCAAACCTTTTCTGCGCAAAAGAGCTCCAGGCTTCCTTCTGTTTCGTAAAGATCAGCTGCAAAGGGCAGCGTTTGCGGTGGACGGATTTGAGGGCCGAGGAGCTAGATTCCCTCCCCCCCCCCCCATGCTCCTCCGTTGCCCACATTGAATTGCACATCCGACACGGAAGGAACACACGTCCGCACACCCTGATTTTGGAAGTGCTTATTTTCCTCCGCTGTCGGTACGAGGGATGTATAATTACAGAAACCCCAAATCAACATGCAGTTCTTTCCCCATCTCGAAGACACCTTCTTTCCTCATGCAAAAAAAGGCTTGTTCCTTTGGCATGCATAATTAAAACTTTACTCATTATATGTATAGTAAATGTTGTACCCTGTGGTCTGGTTTTTCCCTGAGATTGCCTCTCGAGGGACTTTGCAATTAAAATCCACAGCAAAAAGTGGAGTGTCAAAAGTGAATAAATCTGTTTAAATGAAGTGTTTTGAAAAAGTTGTTTCAATATTTGGGCCTGAATCCCTCCTTGCTTTATCGCAAATCGAGTGGTTCTCAATCTTCCTAACCATGAAAATGAACAAAATCTGGCTACCAGTATTAAAAAACTCTAAAATTACAACAGTGCAACAACAGAGAGGAAACAAACAAGGACATCTTTTCCTGACTCTGAGAGCCGTTCAGCAGTGGAACTCTCTGCCCGGGAGTGTGGTGGAGGCTCCTTCTTTGGAAGCTTTTAAACAGAGGCTGGATGGCCATCTGTCAGGGGTGATTTGAATGCAATATTCCTGCTTCTTGGCAGGATGGGGTTGGACTGGATGGACCATGAGGTCTCTTTCAACTCTTTGATTCTATGATTCTAATCACCTCTCAACAAAAGTTTGCTCCAGGCACTGTTAGGCCATTATATGCTAATCAAGGTGGTCAGTTGAAACATTCACACCTAGCTCCAGCAGACAAGAGTCCTTTGTCCCACCCTGGTCATTCCACAGATATATAAACCCTTTTTCCTAGTTCCAACAGACCTCACTACCTCTGAGGATGCTTGCCATAGATGCAGGCGAAATGTCAGGAGAGAATGCCTCTAGACCATGGCCATATAGCCCGAAAAAACCTACAACAGCCCAGTGATTCCAGCCATGAAAGCCTTTGACAAAACAATCTTCCTAATGCCGCGATCCCTTAATGCAGTTCCTCATGTTGTGGTGACCCGCAACCATAACATTATTTTAATTGCTACTTCATAACTGTAATTTTGCTACTGTTATTTATCGCAATGTAAATATATGATATGCAGGATGTATTTTCCTTCACTGGACCAAATTTGGCACAATATCCAATATGCCCAAATTTGAATACTGGTGGGGTTGGGGAGGGGATTGATTTTGTCATTTGGGAGTTATAGTTGCTGGGATTTATAGTTCGCCTACAATCAAAGAGCATTGTGAACTCCACCAATGATGGAATCGGGGGCGGCTCAACCCACTATGCAAAGTAAGCATTTGCAGTATAGTTGATTTTGCCCAGGGGCACTCTTGAGGCACTCTTGGTGGAAAATAGACCTTGACATATGCCAGTTGTAGTTACTGGGATGTATAGTTCACCTACAATAAAAGAGCCTTCTGAACTCCACCAATGATGGAATTGAACCAAATATGGCACACAGAACTCCCACGACAAACAGAAAATATATATCAGTGATTGGTTGGCGGGGGGGGGGGGGGGGGTGGAGGCACCAAAATACTGTTTGCTTACCGTTGAAAATTACCTAGGGATGCCTCTGGATGGAATTGAACCAAATTTGGCACTCAGAACTCCCATGACCAACAACAAATATTGGAAGGGTTTGATGGGCATTGATCTTGACTTTTGGAGTTGTAGTTCACCTACATCCAGAGAGCACTGGACTCAAACAATGATGGATCTGGATCAAACTTGGCACGAATACTCAATATGCTAGATGTGAACACTGGTGGGGTTTGAGGAGAATAGCCATTGGCATTTGGAAGTTGTAACTGCTGGGATTTATAGTTTGCCTACAACCAAAGAGCACTCTGAACCCAGCCCACAATGGATCTGCACCAGACTCGTCACATTACCTACATGGATATGTAGTTCACTAACACCAAAAGGAAAAGAAGGACAGGTGGAGAGATCTTCAGCCTTCTCTGCCAAAGGGGTTCCTAAGACCATCAGAGATATCATGTTCTTATATCGGCTGTTAGGAATTGTGGGCATCATTGATCATCACCAAAACACCTGGAGGACCAGAGTTTGCCCATGTTTGCCTTAAAGAGATTAGAGCTCTGAGCCAGAACTAACAAAATGCATTTCAACAATGAGAGTTGTAGGATACTACACTTAGGAGGAAATAAACTGCACAGATGCAGAATGGCTCGACATCAGAGTTACATGGGGAAAAGATCTTGGAGTTTTCATGGACAACAAGTTGAACATGAGCTAACAATGTGATACAGCAGCTTTGGGCTGCATCAAAAGGAGTCTAGTGCCTGGATCGAGGGAAGTCATGGTGCTTCTCTCTTCTGCTTGGTCAGACCTCACCTGGAATACTTAATTCATTAGTTACTTACTTAGGCGATCTCTCGTTGTCCAAGTAGAATTGTCCTCCAAGATTGGTGTACTGGCGGTGGGTCTGTAGGTGACTGTGGAGCTCTATTCTTGACCTGCATGTTTTCCCACAGTGAGAGCATCGGTTTCAAGGTGGAAGGCAGTCCTGGTCGAGGTTGACTTGACATGCCTTCCTCTTAGCACATTTCTCTCTTTCACCCTCCATCCGTGCCTCTTCAAATTCTACAGCACTGCTGGTCACAGCTGACCTCCAGTTAGAGCGCTCAAGGGCAAGGGCTTCCCAGTTCTCAGTGTCTATGCTCTGTGACCAGTTCTGGGACCACAATTCAAGAGGGACATTGACTCTAAGCTGGAAGGTGCCCAGAGGAGGGCAACTAAAATTATCAAAGGTCTGGAGACCAAAAGTCTCTCTGAGGAGCAGCTTATAGAGCTGGGTATATTTAGCCTGCAGATGAGAAGGGTGAGTGGAGTCACAATCGCCATGTATAAATATTTAAAAGGCTGTCCTAAGGAAGAGGGAACAGCTTTGTTTTCTGCTGCTTTGGAGACTAGGACTCAATGGCAACATGGGTCAAATAACAGGAAAGGAGATTCCACTTGAACTTTAAAAAGAACTTCCTGACCATAAGATCTGTTCAGCAGTGGAACTCTTACTCTTGGAATCTGGTGGCTGTGCCTTCTTTGGAGGCTTTTAAACAGAGGCTGGATGGCCATCTGCCAGGGATGCTTTGATTGTGCTTTTCCTGCATGGAACAAGGGGCCCTATGTGGTCTCTTGCAACTCTGTGATTCTATGAAAAGAAGAAACAAGCCCAACAGCCCACTTGGGGATTACTTAGATTGGCATGTGTTTTGTCCTAGCTGCCCTGAATGTTTGTTTTGAGAAATGCAGTCGCTCTATGTTAATATATTTTTCAGTACGGTTGTATGCATTTGTACACTTTAAAATAAACACTTTAGCCCAGGGTTTCCTGACAGTTCAAGCTAAACCTTGTGATAGATTTGTCGCCTGAGATGGAAGCTGCCAAATAGTGCTTGTTTACTTATTTCTTTGTCTTGTGGTGACCCTACGAATGAGAAAAATCTAAGTCCCTTTGCCTCAGTGGTTCCCAACCTGTGGGCCATGGATCACCAGTCATTCAAAAGAATGAAAATATGGTCGGCAGCCTCATAATTATAGAATCATATAATTCTGTTATATGTTAAACTTCATTCAACGTTGAACTTCATTTTGTTAGTTTTGGCCCATCTCTCTAGTCTGGCAGGATTCAAAACGATCTTGACAGATTAGAGAGATGGGCCAAAACTAACAAAATGAAGTTCAACAGGGATAAATGCAAGATACTCCACTTAGGTAGGAAAAACGAAATACAAAGATACAGAATGGGGAACGATGCCTGGCTCAAGAGCAGTACGTGTGAAAAAAGATCTTGGAGTCCTCGTGGATAACAAGTTAAACATGAGCCAACAATGTGATGCGGCGGCAAAAAAAAGCCAATGGGATTTTGGCCTGCATCAATAGGAGCATAGTGTCTAGATCTAGGGAAGTCATGCAACCCATGCTCTATTTCAAGCCCAAAAGGTTTGAGATGGTAGTCCTGGAACTACCTGGGGGTGAGTCCCCATAGGCCCAATACCCCTTTAGGCCCGGACCTTTCAGGACGACCCAGACCAAGATTATTCCAAATTAACTCATTTTTATCAGAGGTTCATTTGGACACCCCTGTAACAACCCAGACAGGTCTCGGTTTTAAAGCCTGTCTGCATGGACCCTGCGACTATGGAGTATGATGGATATTTAACAGCCGTTTGAATAGGTCTAGAGCAAACTAGGCTAGACCACACCTGGAATATTGTGTCCAATTCTGGGCACCACAATTCAAGAGAGATATTGACAAGCTGTAATGTGTCCATAGGAGGGCGACTCAAATGATCAAGGGTCTGGAGAACAAGCCCTATGAGGAGCAGCTTAAGGAGCTGGGCATGTTTAGCCTGAAGAAGAGAAGGCTGAGAGGCGATATGATAGCCATGTACAAATATGTGAGAGGAAGCCACAGGGAGGAGGGAGCAAGCTTGTTTTCTGCTGCCCTGGAGACTAGGACGCAATGGAACAATGGCTTCAAACTACAAGAGAGGAGATTCCATCTGAACATGAGGAAGAACTTCCTGACTGTGAGAGCCGTTCAGCAGTGGAACTCTCTGCCCCAGAGTGTGGTGGAGGTTCCTTCTTTGGAGGCTTTTAAACAGAGGCTGGATGGCCATCTGTCAGGGGTGATTTGAATGCAATATTCCTGCTTCTTGGCAGGGGGTTGGACTGGATGGCCCATGAGGTCTCTTCCAACTCTTTGATTCTATGATTCTATGAAATATGGTTTTCTGTGGGTGAGCAGATTGCGACTACTGGATAGCATATGTTCTGTATCAGAAACTAGAGCTGATGTGGTCTATCCAATGCAATTTTCTGAATCGACACCCCAAATAACCAAACTGAATCTAAAGTTGACTAAAAATCAATTTGTAACCCTTTTGGTACTCATGGTGGAGAATGGTCCCTGGTCAAACTAGTCCCTGGTCAAAAAAAGGTTGGGAACCAATGCCCTATCTTCAACAGCTCTACTCTTTCCAACTCTGAATTGTAGCTTTCTGAATCAAGTTTCTCCACTTGTAATTCCTCCTTTCCTACTGTCTTCCGCCTTGCCAAGCATTATTGTCTAGTGAGCCATG
Source organism: Anolis sagrei (assembly GCF_037176765.1). Taxonomy (NCBI): domain Eukaryota; kingdom Metazoa; phylum Chordata; class Lepidosauria; order Squamata; family Anolidae; genus Anolis; species Anolis sagrei. The sequence goes on along the minus strand of NC_090035.1, from coordinate 9,895,260 downwards.
TCTTTTCAAGATATGACCAAAGTAGGACAGCTTGAGTAGGACAGCTTGAGTTTAGTTTATTTTGGCTTCTTGGGAGTGTTCAGGCTTGGTTTGTTCCAGGACCCTTGTATTTGCCTTTTTGGTATTTGTGGAATTCTTCCTCCACATTTCAAATGAATTGATTTCCTCTCCTATATCGGGGAGAAAAGTTGGATTAAAAAGTAATTAAGTACATAAATAAAATTGATTTTCTTCCCGATTGTTTTCTTGTGCATCATCCCCTCCTCCCCCAAAGGAGGCAAAAAGAAGAGCTGTGATTTGGATAGCATTTGAATATCCTAATTCATAAACTTGCATGCAGAGCTCAAGGAAGCTATTTATTGCCTACTCTTTCAGCTCTAGTGTGATGAGGATTTCTTCTCTAGAGGAGTTACTTCTCCAAGAACAGAAGCGTAACAATGTTGTCATGTGCCATCAAGTCATTTCCGAGTTAAGTTCACCCTAATTCAAGTCTGTCATGGAGGTTTTGTTGGGGGTTGCCTTTGCCTTCTGTTGAGAAAGCATAGCAAGATGACTCAGTGGATTTCCATGGCCAAGCAGAGATTTCAACAAGATCAGTCGCTCACTATTACTACATTGGATAGACCTCTGGTATCTGATTCAGGGCATATGCCATCCAGTTGTTGCCATCTGCTCACCCACAAAAAAACCAGCCAAAAAAACCATAGCACTATAAGAGGGTTTCACGAGACCATCGCTCACTGTTACTACACCATTGCCAAGCAGAGATTTAAGCCCTTGGGTATATCATGGTTCCCAACCTATGGTCTGTGGACCATATTTTAGTCCTTGTGGACCACTGGTGGTCTGCAGACAATAGGTTGGGAACCAGACTGTCGCTCATGGTTACTACACCATTGCCAAGCAGAGATTTCAGCCCTTGGGTGTGTCTACAAAGTGGTTCCCAACCTATTGTCTGCAGACCACCAGTGGTCCACAAGGACTAAAATATGGTCCACAGACCATAGGTTGGGAACCACTTTGTAGACACACCCAAGGGCTGAAATCTCTGCTTGGCAATGGTGTAGTAACCATGAGCGACAGTCTCGTGAAACCCTCTTATAATGCTGAGGCTGGTTTTCTGTGGGCAAGCAGATGGCGACAACTGGATGGCATATGTCCTGTATCAGAAACCAGAGCTGATGTGGTCTAGCCAATGCAATTTTCTGAATCAGCACCCTAAATAACCAAATTGAATCTAAAGTTGACCAAAAACTAATTTGTAATCCCTTTGGTAGTAATGTTGGAGAGTGGTCTCTGGTCAAAGTGGTCTCTGGTCAAGTGGTCACTGGTCAAAGTGGCCCCTGATCAAAAAAAGGTTGGGAACCACTGGTCTACACTGTAGAATCAGTGCAGTTTGATACCACTTGAATTGCCATGGCTCAATACTGTGGGATCCTGGGAGTTGTAGTTTGGTGAGGGACCTCTTTGGTAGAGAAGACTAAAGACTGTCAAACTACAACCCCCATGACTCCAGAACTCTGAGCCATAGCAGTTCAGTGGCATTCATTCTACAGTGGAGATGCACTCTGAGTCTACAGCTTCTAGTTCAAATTGCTACACCATACTCGTTCATAAGTAAAGGTAAAGGTTTCCCCTGACATTAAGTCTAGTCGAGTCCGACTCTGGGGTGGAAGAAAGAACTCTTGTCTGTTTGAGGCAAGGGTGAATGTTGCAATTGGCTACCTTGATTAGCATTGAATAGCCTTGCAACTTCAAAGCCTGGCTGCTTCCTGCAGCAGATCACTTCCTAGAACTGGAAGCGGAATTTCAAGTGGGAAACAATCAGGGCCAGCTAATGCCTCCTAACAGAGGATTCTCTCAGGCAGGGGGCTTTGAAGCTGCAAGGCTAGGTAAAGGTAAAGGTTTTCCCCTGACATTAAGTCTGGTCGAGTCCTACTCTCGGGGTTGGTGCTCATCTCTGTTCCTAAGCTGAAGAGCCGGCATTGTCCATAGACGCCTCCAAGGTCATGTGGCCAGCATGACTGCATGGAGTGCTGTTACATTTCCACAGAAGCAGTACCTATTGATCTACTCACATTTGCATTTTTTCAAATTGCTAGGTTGGCAGAAGCTGGGGCTAACAGCGGGAGCTCACCCCACTCCCTGGATTCATAATAATAATAATAATAATTCTTACCTGCCTCTCCTCGTTGCTGGAGAATGGGGCACAAAATAGTTAAAACACATGGTCAGTAAAATGCATATATTGAAACAAATATTAAAACACATGGAACAATGTTAAAATTCATAGAAATCATTGCTGTAATACAAATTGAAATAAGGGCAACCCGTATTGTTTGGGAAACCATGGCTTAGCCTCTTGTTTTCAGGGCATATCAAGGGCCTGTTTATCCTGCTTAGCCCAAGAAGATTGGTTGATACGTATTGAAGTCCGTCTTGTGCTCGACAGCCCTTCAAGCCAGTGCCAGCTCTACCGTTCGGCTGAGTATGGCAGCTGCCCGCGGCAGCGTAATTTAAATGTCAGGAAAGGGCAGCAAATTCTTAATTATTCACTGTGCGGTTGCTTTGCTTTTGCTGCCAGAGGGAAAAGGGAGAGGGCGCTGGGGGATTTTTCCTCCAGGTGAGGATTGGATTGTTTTTCTGCCTCGGGCAGCACGTTATCTTGGGCCTCCCTACAATTGGAAGTGAGACCTGCCCTCCTAAAATGTGTGGCCACTGGAGTGCCTTGGCTCTGTGCGGGCAATGATCGACGATGCTCTAAACTTTTGAGACCATCTCTGCTGTTATTTTCCATTCCAACGTTTCATACAGAGTCCTTTAGCTGGTTTTATTTAGCAGGCGCTCGCCGTTACGACTCTTATAAATCCTTTTTAGTTCATTTTTCTGCTCTTTTCCAGTTCGGTGGTTCCTTGTAGTAATTCTTTCAGTGAGTTTTGTGCTTTCCTGTTGGGGAGAGGGTAACTCGGAGGTCTCTCATTCACAGGGTCACCAAAAGTCAGTGCCGACGTCGAATCATCCTATCCTCCATAGATCTGCTCAGGCCTTGCAAAGCCAAGGTTGGGGCTTTCTTGAGTAATGGCCATAGCAATGAGGCAGAGTTTGGCTCCACTTTAGCTGTGGATTCCTGGGAGTTTTGGTTGTTGTTGTTTTGTTGTTGTTGTTGCTGTGTCAGGAGTGACTCCTGGTGTGAGAGAATTGGCCGTCTGCAAGGTCGTTGCCCAGGGGACACCTGGATGATTTGATGTTTTTATCATCCTTGTGGATGGCTTCTCTCATGTCCCTGCATGAGGAGCTGGAGCTGATAGAGGGAGCTCATCCGCCTCTCCCCAGATTTGAACCTGCGACCTGTCGGTCTTCAGTCCTGCTGGCACAGGGGTTTAACCCACTGCACCGCCGGGGACTCCGTTTTGGTTGGTGAGGCAATGGCACTCTTTGGCACATATAAATATGGGGATAAAGCCCACTGAGAGGGACTATAAAGTGTCAATTTGGAGGGCTCCCTGCAAAAACATCCGAAATGACCCCATTCTGGTACTTACTTACTTAGGCAATCCTTCCTTGTCTGAGTAAGATTGTCCTCCAAGTATGGTGTCTTGGGTACGTAGGTGATTGTAGAACTGTTCTGTCGCGCGCTGGGCCTGTAATAGCTGTACTTTTCTATAGGATGTATACTTTAAGCCAGGAGCGCCTCAAAGAGAGGTTCTCAGGGATTTTTCTGAAGTGATGGTCCTTAGAGTCTTTAATGATTCAACAAAGTCTTTATTGTGGAACAAACAACAAATCTTCAATGGTTCAAACAACACTTCAAGGCTTTCTTAGTCTAGTCCTCAATGGCCTGGTACCTGGCTTTAGTTAACTGAACCTTCTCTGTAGGAAAAACCCTTTTTAACCTCTCCCAGGCTGTTTACTATCTATACCTCATCAGTGTGGGTCCTACTACCGATTCCAAATGCGTCTGGGTATCAAGTAGACCTACCAGCCAAGGCTTGAAGATATTTCAGCTGGAATTCTGTGGATCTGTAGTGCTGTCCTCCCTCAGAGAATTCTTTGAAACTTCCAGGCTGTTTTTCCTCTGATTGCTGTGAGGCTGAGAGGCTGTGAGCTTTCAGCCAGAGCCTTGGGACCTTTTCCCTGGAATTTCTGTTTCCGTTTCCCCAGATGTTCTTTTTCCCTGGATAGTCTTGAGAAAAGAAGCTTTTCTACAGAACGAGCTGGTCTACGTCCTATAGTTTAGCTTTCTTGTGTAAGACTGACCAAAAACCCTTTTCTTGACCCGCATGTTCTCCCACAGTGAGAGCATTGGTTTCCAGGTGAAAGGCAGTCCCAGTCAGCGTTGGCTTGACACGCCTTTCTCTTGGCATGTTTCTCTCTTTCGCACTCCATTCGTGCCTCTTCAGATTCCACAGCAGTGCTGGTCACAGCTGACCTCCAGCTAGAGTGCTCAAGGGCCAGGGTTTCCCAATTTTTGGTGTCTATGCCACAGTTTTTAAGGTTGGCTTTGAGCTCATCTTTAAATCTCATTTCCTGACCTCCACCATTCAATTTTCCGTTCTTGAGTTGGGAGTAACTACTTTAGGAGATGGTGATCGGGCATTTGGACAACATGGACGGTCCATTGGAGTTGATGACGGAGGACTGTCGCTTCAGTGCTGATGGTCTTTGCTTCTTCTAGCATGCTGATATTTGTCCCGTTGTCTTCCCAAGAGATTTTTGGAGGCAATGCTGATGGAATCGTTCCAGGAGTTTATTTATTTGTATTGTCAAAGGCTTTCATGGCTGGAATCACTGGGTTGTTGTAGGTTTTTTCAGGCTATATGGCCATGGTCTAGAGGCATTCCCTCCCGACGTTTCACCTGCATCTATGGCAAGCATCCTCAGAGGTAGTGAGGTCTGTTGGAACTAGGAAAAAGGGTTTATAAATCTGTGGAATGACCAGAGTGGGACAAAGGACTCATGTCTGCTGGAGCTAGGTGTGAATGTTTCAACTAACCACCAAGTTTGCTCCAGGCACGGTCATACCATTATATGCTAATCAAGGTGGTCAATTGAAACATTCACAACAGGCATGTAGCCAGGGGGGGGGGGGGCTCGGGGGGCTTCAGCCCCCCCCGAAATTTTCATGGTGGTTCATGAAAAGGCCTTACTGGTGCATTATTTAAACTGTTATGTTTATTCATATCATGATCTGATCACCATACTCAATATATCCCATATGCATGGGGGTATTGGGGTAATGATACAAAAGGTTTGCTAGGCTAGACCCTCTTTCACTCAGATTCAGCCCCCCCCCCCGAAACTCGCCCCCCCCGAAACCCCCCCTGAAAGCCCCCCCCCCCCCCCCCCGAAACGAAATCCTGGCTACGGGCCTGATTCACAACTAGTTCCAGCAGACATGAGTCCTTTGTCCCACCCTGGTCATTCCACAGATATATAAACCCTTTTTCCTAGTTCCAACAGACCTCACTACCTCTGAGGATGCTTGCCATAGATTCAGGCGAAACTTCAGGAGAGAATGCCTCTAGACCATGGCCATATAGCCTGAAAAAACCTACAACAACCCAGTTTATTTATTAATTTATTTGGAACTTTTGTATCCCGTTTTTCTCTACCTCCTTGGAGGGACTCAGAACGGCTCACTACAAAATCGAATGCTTTACAATAATAATGACATAAAATAGCATACAATAAATAAGTTCTAAAATACACATAAAACAATTCATCACATTATAAACAACATTAAGTTCAGTTCAAAACGTTGTGGCCAAATAACTCGTAGTATCAAATCATCCATCAGTCTGCAAATGACTGACTCCAATGCCAGGATTTTAGCTGCTTCCTGAATGACAGGAGAGAGGGGGCCAGGGAGACAGTTCCATAGCAGGGGGCCACCACAGAGAAGGCCCTGTCCCTCGTCCCCACCAAATGCGACTGTGAAGAAGGTGGGACTGAGAGCAGGGTCTCTCAGGAAGATCTTAAAGTCCTTGATGGTTTATAGGGGAAGATACTTTCGGACAGGTAAACCGGGCCCGAGCCGTGTAGGGCCCAAGCTGTGCAGGAGTTGCATGTGACGTCTGTAGATAGTCCACGTTTTGCAGGCATATAGCAGAAATGAACCATTTTGGTACATACCAACGCTCTATACAAGAGTTGCAAATTATCCTCTAGAGCAGGCATGGGCAAACTTTGGCCCTCCAGGTGTTTTGGACTTCAACTCCCATAATTCCTAAAAGCCAGTAAAAAAAGGTAAAGGTAGTCCCCTGACATTAAGTCCAGTCATGTCTGACTCTGGGGTGTGGTGCTCATCTCCATTTCTAAGCCGAAGAGCCAGCGTTGTCCGTAGACACCTCCAAGGTCATGTGGCCGGCATGACTGCATGGAGCGCCGTTAAAAGCCAGTAGCTGTTAGGAATTGTGGGAGTTGAAGTCCAAAACACCTGGAGGGCCAGAGCCTGCTCTAGACTCCAGAGAGTGATCTTAGCTATGCATTGAGAATCCTTTCCCTGTTTTCACTCCAACTTTGTGTAGTTTGGAGGGTCTCTGACTCCATCCTTCTATCCTCTTTTGCCTTGGCTTAATGTTTCCAGAATTTCTAGAAATGCAGCAATTTCAGGAAGCCAGGAAGGGCGTTCTCCCCGTGAGAAATGAACCAAAACAGCGATAAATCACCTCGGTTCCGACAGTCCGCCTAATTCTCCCAGTAGCGGAAATTGGAGAGCTGGGTTTTGCATTGCTGAATTACATTTGAAGAGGGGAGGAGGGCAGGAGGGGGAGTCCAATTCCGTGCAAGACGGAGGTATTAAAGCTTCCAAGGAAAATATCCACCCGGGAGACGAAATGCGAAAGGTGGTTGTCGTGGGGCTTGCTGTGCTTTTGCTGTACTGGGCCTCATTTGTAATGCTGCTGTCTGCATGCTCACTGCAACACTGAGATTTTACTGCCAGAAAAGTCACCTATAAGCTCCATAGATGGAAAAACAAATAACCAGCCAGGCACCCATTCACACCATATCATTAATGCAGTATGGTTTCACTTGGGGTGCGTCTACACTGTTGAAATAATGTGGTTTGACACCACATGTCTCAATGCTATGAATCATAGAATCATAGAATCATAGAATCGAAGAGTTGGAAGAGACCTCATGGGCCATCCAGTCCAACCCCCTGCCAAGAAGCAGGAATATTGCATTCAAATCACCCCTGACAGATGGCCATCCAGCCTCTGCTTAAAAGCTTCCAAAGAAGGAGCCTCCACCACACTCCGGGGCAGAGAGTTCCACTGCTGAACGGCTCTCACAGTCAGGAAGTTCTTCCTAATGTTCAGATGGAATCTCCTCTCTTGTAGTTTGAAGCCATTATTCCATTGCGTCCTAGTCTCCAAGGAAGCAGAAAACAAGCTTGCTCCCTCCTCTCTGTGGCTTCCTCTCACATATTTATACATGGCTATCATATCTCCTCTCAGCCTTCTCTTCTTTAGGCTAAACATGCCCAGTTCCCTAAGCCGCTCCTCATAGGGCTTGTTCTCCAGACCCTTGATCATTTCCCAGGAGTCGTAGTTTAGGGAGGAAGGGGACTCAGCACTCTTTGTAGGGCTAGTATTTCAGATGAATCAATGAATTGCACTACAACTCCCATACTCTCTTATACAGTAGACCATGGTCCTCAACCTTCCTAATGCCACGACCCCTTAGTACTATTCCTCATATTGTGATGACCCCCCAACCAAGAGTTGGAAGAGACCTTATGGGCCATCCAGTCCAACCCCATTCTGCCAAGAAGCAGGAATATTGCATTCAAATCACCCCTGACAGATGGCCATCCAGCCTCTGCTTAAAAGCTTCCAAAGAAGGAGCCTCCACCACACTCCGGGGCAGAGAGTTCCACTGCTGAATGGCTCTCACAGTCAGGAAGTTCTTCCTAATGTTCAGATGGAATCTCCTCTCTTGTAGTTTGAAGCCATTGTTCCATTGCGTCCTAGTCTCCAAGGAAGCAGAAAACAAGCTTGCTCCCTCCTCCCTGTGGCTTCCTCTCACATATTTATACATGGCTATCATATCTCCTCTCAGCCTTCTCTTCTTCAGGCTAAACATGCCCAGTTCCCTAAGCCGCTCCTCATAGGGCTTGTTCTCCAGACCCTTGATCATTTCCCAGGAGTCGTAGTTTAGGGAGGAAGGGGACTCAGCACTCTTTGTAGGGCTAGTATTTCAGATGAATCAATTAATTGCACTACAACTCCCATACTCTCTTATAAAGTAGACCATGGTCCTCAACCTTCCTAATGCCACGACCCCTTAGTACTATTCCTCATATTGTGATGACCCCCCAACCAAGAGTTGGAAGAGACCTTATGGGCCATCCAGTCCAACCTCATTCTGCCAAGAAGCAGGAATATTGCATTCAAATCACCCCTGACAGATGGCCATCCAGCCTCTGCTTAAAAGCTTCCAAAGAAGGAGCCTCCACCACACTCCGGGGCAGAGAGTTCCACTGCTGAACGGCTCTCACAGTCAGGAAGTTCTTCCTAATATTCACCATAAAATTATTTTTTGTTGTAATTTTGCTACTGTTATGAATCGTAATGTAAATATTTGATATGCAGGAAGTATTTTCATTCACTGGACCAAATTTGGTACACCCAAATTTGTATAATTTCTGCAATGTAAATCGCCTGGAGGATCTCGGATGGAGGGCGATTAATAAGTAATTAAAGATGATGATGATGATGATGATGATGATGATGAATACTGGTAGGGTTGGGGAGGGTTGGGGAGGGGGGATTGATTTTGTCATTTGGGAGATGTAGTTGCTGGGATTTAGAGTTAACCTACAATCAAAGAGCATTTCAAACTCCACTAGCGATGCAATTGAACCAAACTTGGCACACAGAACTCCCATGACCAACCAAAAACACTGGAAGGGTTTTGTGGGTGTTGACCTTGAGTTTGGGAGTTGTAGTTCACCTACATCTAGAGAGCACTGTGGACTCAAGTAGTGATTGATCTGGATCATTCTGAACTCCACCAATGATGGAGTTGAACCAAACATGGCACACAGAATCCCCATGACCAACAGAAAACATAGTGGGGAAAACAGACCTTGACATTTGGGAGTTGTAGTTGCTGCGATTTACAGTTCACCTACAATCAAAGAGCATTCTGAACCCCACCAACGGGCCAAACTTCCTACACAGAACCCTCATGACCAACAGAAAATACTGTGCTTCCTGGTGGTCTTAGCAACCCCTCTGACGCTCCCCTCATGACCCCCTCAGGGTTGAGAAACGCTGCAGTAGACTCTCAGTTAATTGGCACCCTTGGAGACTGGCAGATAAGGAATCAATATAGTTTCTGGATGCTTGAGAGTTACTATTTTAAAAGGCCTAATACTATATCATAAACTCTATATTGACTTGATACGAACATTGAAACACAACAACAATATATATATGTGTGTGTGTGTGTGTGTGTGTGTGTGTGTGTACATTTTAATTTCCTGCCTCTCCTTATGGCACAAGGTGGCCATAATCATCATGATCATCAAACACATTCAATAAAAGCTTTTAAAAGTATTCTTTCGGTGATTTTTCCCCTGCTGGTTGCTTGAGAGTTCCAGCTAACCGAGAATCTACTGCAGTGTTTCTCAACCTGGGGGTCGGGACCCCTGGGAGGGTCACGAGGGGGTGTCAGAGGGGTCGTCAAAGGCCATCAGAAAACACAGTCTTTTCTGTTGGTCATAGGGGTTCTGTGTGGGAAGTTTGGTTCAATTCCATTGTTGGGGGAGTCCAGAATGCTCTTTGATTGTAGGTCAACTATAAATCCCAGCAACTATAACTCCCAAATGTCAAGGTCTATTTTCCCCAAACTCCACCAGTGTTCACATTTGTACATACTATTTCTGCCAAGTTTGGTCCAGATCCATCACTGCTTGAGTCCACAGTGCTCTCTGGATGTAGGTGAACTGAAACTCCAAAACTCAAGGTCAATGCCTACCAATCCCTTCCAGTATTTTCTGTTGGTCATGGGAATTCAGTGTGCTAAGTTTGGTTCAATTCCATCATTGGTGGAGTCCAGAATGCTCTTTGATTGTAAGTGAACTATAAATCCCACCACCTACAACTCCCAAATGACAAAATCAATCCCCCCACCAACCCCTCCAGTATTCAAATTTGGGCGTATTGGGTATTTGTGCCAAATTTGGTCCAGTGAATGAAAATACATCTTGTATATCAGATATTTACATGACGATTCATAACAATAGCAAAATTACAGTTCTGAAGTAGCAATGAAAATAATTTCATGGTTGGGGGTCACCACAACATGAGGAACTGTATCAAGGGGTCACGGCATTAGGAAGATTGAGAACCACTGATCTACTGTATCTGGGCATTGAAGTCTCAAATATCCCGAGAGCCAAAGGTTTCTCCATTCCTGTTTGACATTAATCCTGAGTAATTCCATTTTCTCCCGGCAAGAGTTTTCTACCTTGGAAGCCTGCGTTTGGTGACCTACCTCATCTCCATTTTGCAAACAGGTTGCCCACATTAGCTGCTTCCGAGCCATCCTCCCGACCCTGACATTTCAATATGATTCCGTTCCAATATTAACTCCGTTTGCCTTGACAAAAAGCAATGAAGGCTGCCCTGCTCGGTCTTGCTTCATAACAATGGCTGTAATAACTGGGGATCAGGTGTCAGAATATTACTCTGTATACATATATATAGAGATCTGCCCTCTAGTTGTTTTCTCCTGTGTTGTAAATCCAATTTGTGGAGTGAACGATGTGTAATAAAGTTATTTGCCCCCCCCCCCCTTAATTAGTTTGGGGTGAATTAGAGCTCAATGTAGTACTCTTGCTATCTTTGTCATAGTCTCTCCTCTCTTCTTGTCTTCTCTAAATGTAAATGATGGTTTTTCATAATGATATATCCTTTGCGTTGAGAACCAATAGGCTTGCAATAATAACAATAATGTGTAGTCAAAGGCTTTCTTGGCCAGAATCACTGGATTGCTGTGAGTTTTCCGGGTTGTATGACTGTGTCCCAGAAGCATTCTCTCCTGACGTTTCTATGGCAGGCATCCTCAGAGGTTGTGAGGTCTGTTGGAAACTAGGCAAGAGGGGTGTATATTGTCGGGATTTATATGTAATTAAATTTAAATGTAATTCTTGTGTAGCAAATATGGATGCCACTGAGAATGGGAATGCTGTGTTGAAATGTTTATGTTGAGGCTGTGATTAAGTGACCTTAAGGTAAGCTCTCGTCTGCTGAGAACTTCTAGGGAGTTGCCGCTTGGAGCAACAAAGATTAACAGCGGCAAAGTTCTGTTTTGACTTCCGGTTTTCCTGTCTCTTCCTGTGTGTTGCTCGCTGTAGATGGACGTATTTTTCTGTGCTTAGTAAACTGAGTTTTCTTTTGTAACCAAAGTCTCCAGAGTCCTTGATTTCAGAGCTGTGCCTGGTGGATCTGGCATTTTGCTTCTGTCAAGTTGCACCTTAATTTGACATATATTGGGTTGTTGTAAGTTTTCCGGGCTGTATGGCCATGTTCCAGAAGCATTCTCTCCTGACGTTTCGCCCACATTTCGCCGGCATCGTCAGAGGTTGTGAGGTCTGTTGGAAACTAGGCAAGTGGGGTTCATATATCTGTGAAGTGTTCAGAGTGGGACAAAGAAATCTTGTTTGGTGGAGGCAATTGGGAATGTTGCAAACCTTGATTAGCATCAAATGGCCTTGCAGTTTCAAAGCTTGGGTACTTTCTGCCTGGGGGAATCCTTAAAGAACGACACTCAGAAAACAGGGAAATTCCAGACAGGAAACAATCAGGGCCAGTCAACACCTCCCAAAAAGGATTCCCCCTTGCAGGAAGCAGCCAGGCTTTGAAGCTGCAAGGCCATTCAATGCTAATCCAGGTGGCCAATTGCAACATTCACACTTGCCTCCAAAAGACAAGAGTTCTTTCTTCCACTCTGGATTTTCCACAGATATATGACATAGGAATGGAACAATGGATGACGAATCTGGATCATGTTTTTTAGTGATGAGACGCTACTGAATGGTTGTTATAGTAATTGTGCACTAATTGTGTAATAAGTTAGGTTGTTAACTGTTTTTATATTGGAGCATTGAATTTTTGCTGTTCTTGTTTGTTGTGAACCACTGTGAGTCACCTCTGGGCTGAGAGTAAAGTAAATAAATAAATATATATATAAATCTGAAAAATGCGGTATAGAAATAAAGCAAATAAATAAATAAATAAACCTCACTTGCCTAGTTTCCAACAGACCCCCCCCCCCCCCAAGCCAAAGAGTCAACGTTGTCCGTAGACACCTTCAAGTTCATGTGGCCAGTAATTGAGTGCCGTTACGTTTCCACTGAAGTGGTACCAATTGAACTACTCACATTTATATGTTTTCGAACTGCTAGGTTGGCAGAAGCTGGGGCTAACAGTGGGAGCTCATCCCGTCCTGCAGATTCAAACTGCCAAGAGTTCTTTCTCCCACCCTGGACATTATTCCACAGATATATAAACCTTACTTGCCTAGTTTCTAACAGACCTCACAACCTCTGAGGATGACTGCCATAGAGGTGGGCAAAACGCCAGGAGAGAGTGCTTCTGGAACACAGCCATACAGCTCGGAAAACTCACAGCAACCCAATAATAATAATGTTAACCAGTATCCTTGGGGATTGGTAGATGCTGGATAAATGTCGTTTGCAGTTGCTATTAAAAATAGTCCTAAATAATAAAATACCCCCAAACTATAGCATACCATCAACTCTGTATTAGATATTAATATTAAAACACAGCCATTAAAAGAAAATGAAGACAAACAAAGACTGTGAGAGCCGTTCAGCAGTGGAACTCTCTGCCCCGGAGTGTGGTAGAGGCTCCTTCTTTGGAAGCTTTTAAACAGAGGCTGGATGGCCATCTGTCAGGGGTGATTTGAATGCAATATTCCTGCTTCTTGGCAGAATGGCGTTGGACTGGATGGCCCATGAGGTCTCGTCCAACTCTTCGATTCTATGATTCTATGAAAGACAATCTTAACTTGATGTCATAAAGTTTGTGATTTTATTTTAATTTTTATTTAAACTAGTAGCATATGCAAATATTATTTAACTCTCTGCCCTCTTTCTCTCTCTTTGGCATTTCTAAACAACCCTCTGAATCAATTCCTTTCATGCAAACCAAATGGCGATTGGAAAAAACGAGTTCTGGAGACATAGTCGGCCGAGTATAACCCGAACCCCATGTGTCCCGTTTCTGTTTATTATCTCATTATTATGGGATTTGGCCGTCTACAATTGGGAAGCGTGGCATCAAAAGGCCTTGAAAGCAATGGACATGCAGCTCGCCGTAGGAATAAAGACGTTGCCCTTTTCAGCCACACAATGCAGCGTCGGGCATGCGTCCAAAATACGTCTCCGAGCGGAGAAAGTGGCTTGTTCCGCTGTCCTTGCACCTGGCTTTTTGGCTTTCCAGAGTCTTGTTCCTCACACGTCCATAAAGCTCAATCATGGCCCTTCATTCTGGACATTTGGATAACCTATATGAGAGAGAGAGAGAGAAAGAGAAAGAGCTGGCTGCAAGAATATCAGGAGACTAATGATCTCCAAAGAGCCAAAGATCTGTGGCGTCTTAGAGATAAAGGATTTATTTCTAACCTTTCTGGCCTTGAAGAGAGGCTGCACCAACAGCCATTGCAAAATAGCTACTCCAAAGCTATCAATGGATTGGATAGTGTTGTTGTTCATTCGTTCAGTCATCTCCGACTCTTCGTGACCTCATGGACCAGCCCACGCCAGAGCTCCCTGTCAGTCGTCACCACCCCCAGCTCCTTCAAGGTCAGTCCAGTCCCTTCAAGGATGCCATCCATCCATCTTGCCCTTGGTCAGCCCCTCTTCCTTTTACCTTCCACTTTCCCCAGCATCATTCCCTTCTCCAGGCTTTGCTGTCTCCTCATGATGTGGCCAAAGGACTTCAACTTTGTCTCTAGTCTCCTTCCCTCCAATGAGCAGCCGGGCTTTATTTCCTGGAGGATGGACTGGTTGGATCTTCTCGCTGTCCAAGGCACTCTCAGAACTTTCCTCCAACACCACAGCTCAAAAGCATCGATCTTCCTTCGCTCAGCCTTCCCTAAGTTCCAGCTCTCACATCCGTAGGTGACTACAGGGAGTACCATGGCTTTGACTAGGCAATAGATCTTTGTTGCCAGTCTGATGTCTCTACTCTTCACTATTTTATCGAGATTGGACATTGCTCTCCTCCCAAGAAGGAAGCGTCTTCTGATTTCCTGGCCACAGTCTGCATCTGCAGTAATCTTTGCACCTAGAAATACAAACCCTGTCACGGCCTCCACATTTTCTCCCTCTATTTCCCAGTTGTCAATCATTCTTGTTGCCATAATCTTGTTTTTTTTTAATGTTTAGCTGCAACCCGGCTTTTGCGCTTTCTTCTTCCACCTTGATTAGAAGGTTCCTCAGCTCCTCCTCGCTTTCGGCCATCAGGGTGGTGTCATCTGCATATCTGAGGTTGTTAATGTTTCTTCCAGCAATTTTCACCCCAGCTTGGCATTCATCAAGCCCCGCACATCGCATGATGTGTTCTGCATACAAGTTAAAAAGGTTGGGTGAGAGGATGCAGCCTTGCCGTACGCCTTTCCCAATCTTGAACCCGTCTGTTGTTCCGTGGTCAGTTCTGACTGTTGCGACTTGGTCCTTGTACAGATTCCTCAGGAGAGAGGGAAGGGGGCTTGGGATGCCCATCCCACCAAGAACTTGCCACAATTTATTATGATCCACACAGTCAAAGGCTTTAGAATAGTCAATGAAGCAGAAGTAGATGTTTTTCTGGATAGTAGAGTCGGGAATAAACCAGGAATGAATTATTCTTATGCCGCTTTTATAATGGCTGCATCTAAATTGAATGCAGCTTGGTACCAGTTGCCCAAGGCTATGGAGCTCTAGGAGTTGTAGTTTGGTGAGGACCAGCACTCCTTAGCATTGTAAAGCTTGTTGTTGTTCATTCGTTCAGTCGTTTCCGACTTTTCGTGACTTCATGGACCAGTCCACGCCAAAGCTCCCTGTCGGTCGTCACCACCCCCAGCTCCTTCAAGGTAAATCCAGTCACTTCAAGGATACCATCCATCCATCTTGCCCTTGGTCGGCCCCTCTTCCTTTTTCCTTCCATTTCCCCCAGCATAATTGTCTTCTCTAAGCTACAGATCTCATAATTCCATAGCATGAGCCCTGGTACTTAATGGGGTGTCAAACTGTATCAACTCTAGAGTGTGTACATCAGTGTTTCTCAACCTTCCTAATGCTGCGACCCCTTAATACAGTTCCTCCTGTTGTGGTGAGGAACCGTAACATTATTTTTGTTGCTACTTCATAATGTCATTTTATGGAGCCCCCAGTGGCACAGTGGGTTAAACCCCTGGGTCGCCAGGATTGAAGACCGACAGGTCGCAGGTTCTAATCCGGGGATAGCGCGGATGAGCTCCCTCTGTCAGCTCCTCAATGTGGGGACATGAGGGAAGCCTCCCACAAGGATGGTAAAAAACATCAAAACATCTGGGTGTCCCCTGGGCAACGTTCTTGCAGACGGCCAATTCTCTCACACCAGAAGCGACTTGCAGTTTCTCAAGTTGCTCCTGACACGATCCAAAACCCACCCAAACTGTCATTTTGCTATTGATATGAATCATCATGTAAATATCTGATATGCAGGATGTGTTTTCATTCACTGGACCAATACCAGATATGCCCCAATTTGAGTACTGGTGGGGTTGGGGGAGGGATTGAGTTTGTCATTTGGGAGTTGTAGTTGCTGGGATTTATAATTAACCTGCAGTCAAAGAGCATTCTGAACTCCACCAACGATGGAATTGAACCAATCTTGGCACACAGAACTCCCATGACCAACAGAAAATACTGGGTTTGGTGGCATTGACCTTGAGTTTTGAAGTTGTAGTTCACCTGCATCCAGAGAGCACTGTAGACGAAAATAATGATGAATCTGGACCAAACTTGGCACTAATACTCAATATGCCCAAATATGAACACTGGTGGAGTTTGGCGAAAGTAGATCTTGATATTTGGGAGTTGTAGTTGCTGAGATCTGTAGTTCACCTACAATCAAAGAGCCCCTTGAACACCACCAATGATAGAATTGGGCTAAACTTCTCACACAGAACCCCCATGAGCAACAGAAAATACTGGAGGGATTTGGGAGAAATTGACAGTGATTTAGAGGAGATGTAGTTCACCTACCTCTGGAGAGCACCGTGAACCCAGGAGAAAAGTATGCTCATGCCTGTTCTAGAGTATTGATGCACACAAATAGATCCCTGCATCGATGAGAACCTTCATTTGGTGCAAAATTTGCAGACAGGGCTTGTGTTCACAAAACAGCCTTTTCTACCCCTGGAAACTACTCCTTTCTACGAAGACAATACTACTTTCTGCCCAAAGTAAAATGGTGAGAATGTTGTGCAATATGCATTTTGTGCTTGACATACAGTAGTCTTTGCAAACTTCAGGTTTTGAAAGCCTTTTCAGAGTCGGAAGAAAGTTCCTTCCATTTACTTGTTGCTTCTTGCAAAAACGAAAGGCATTCCTCCCAGTGATAAAAGCTTCCAATTTTGAACAATGTCCTTGTCAGATCAAACATTTGTCTTGATTTAGAATAACCAAAAAAGGGGGAAAGCAATTGGAATCTCCGGGAACCTTTAGGGCAAATTTGGATTCTTTTATCACCAGCTTTTGTGGGTTTCCATCGACTTCGTCTGATGCCTTGATGGAGTACAATATGCACGACACTCGACGTCCTGTTAAAATATCGTTAATAATTCCGAGTAATCTGGAAAATGACAAAAGCTCATGAATTCCGAATGTTAAGAGAGGCTCCTTCTGGAAGGAAGGGAAGCAGTCCATTGTGGGTTTACAAAAGATACGCGCAATCTAGTTCAACGGAGAACAATTTTCATTACGTTTGAAAAATGGGAAGCGAGAGTATGATATTGGAGGCTGTTGTATCTATATTTGCTGGGTGTTCTCTGTGGCGTAATGTAAAATAAACCTCGTGCAGTTCACGTTTGAGCAGCCCACATGCTGCCTTACCTGAGAAAGAAAATGTGCCAGGCAGGCCCGTAGCCAGGATTTTGTTTTGGGAGGGTCTGAGTTTGATTCGGGGGGGGGGGGGGGTTGAGTCTGAGTGAAAGAGGGTCTACCCTAGCAAACCTTTTGTATCATTACCCCAATACCCCCATACGTATGGGATATATTGAGCATGGTGATCAGATCATGATATGAATGAACATAACAGTTTAAGTAATGTACCAGTAAGGCCTTCTCGCGGACCACCCTGAGAATTTCGGGGGGCTGAAGCTTCTCAAGCCCCCCCCCCCTTCCCGGCTACATGCCTGGTGCCAGGCAAATGAACAATGAAGAACAGGTAGTTTGCTCTTTGTAAATCAGAACAACATACTTACAGTCATGTGATCAGTTGCATCGACTCACATAATGTCCTTTCATGAGAGATTAGCTGTAGTGTGGCTGTGGCCAACCTTCCCTCCCTCCCTCTTTCTCTTCTTTCTTTCTTTCTTTCTCTCCTTCCTTCCTTCCCTCCCTCCCTCCCTCCCTCCCTCCCTCCCTCCCTCCCTCCCTCCTTCCTTCCTTCCTTCCTTCCTTCCTTCTTTTTCTCTCCTTCCTTCCTTCCTTCCTTCCTTCCTTCCTTTCTCTCCTTCCTTCCTTCCTTCCTTCCTTCCTTCCTTCCTTCCTCTCCCTCCTTCCTTTCTTTCTCTCCTTCAATTCTTTCTCTCCTTCTTTCCTTCCTTCCTTTTCCTCTCCTTCCTTCCTTTCTCTCCTTCCTTCCTTCTTTCCTTCCTTCCTTCCTTTCTCTCCTTCCTTCCTTTTTTCTCCTTCCTTTCTTTCTCTCCTTCCTTCCTTCCTTCCTTCCTTCCTTCCTTCCTTCCTTTCTCTCCTTCCTTTCTTTCTCTCCTTTCTTCCTTTCTCTCCTTCCTTCCTTCCTTCCTTCCTTCCTTTTTTCTCCTTCCTTCCTTCCTTTCTTTCTTTCTCTCCTTCCTTCCTTCCTTCCTTCCTTCCTTCCTTTCTTTCTCTCCTTCCTTCCTTCCTTCCTTCCTTCCTTCCTTCCTTCCTTTCTTTCTTTCTCTCCTTCCTTCCTTTCTCTCCTTTCTTCCTTTCTCTCCTTCCTTCCTTCCTTCCTTCCTTCCTTCCTTCTTCACTTCTTCCCTTCCATCCCCCCACCTGTACTTTCTCTTCTTCTTTCTCCCCTTTCTTCCTTCTCTACCTATTCTTGGACTGCAACTCCCAGCAGTCCTCCTGATCCATCTGTCTACCTACCTACCTATCTCTATCTAATCTATCTATCTGGAAGATTGCTGGGACTTGCAGTCCAGGAATAGAAAATTAGAAATATGCAAGGATTGGGATGCTTTCAAAGAAATCCAAGGATAGGAAATCTTGCAGCTTTGAAGCATTGCATTTGGATCATCCTCCTCTCCTAAAGGGCCTGGTCTAGGGGATGCTGGGAGATGTAGTCTGGAAGAGAGTGTGGATATGCTTTTGTGTGTTTTGTTTGCGGGGGGGGGGGTAATTTTTGCACATGCACCATAGCATATTTGTGCTTTTTTTGGCTCTTTAAGTCCCTTCCACTGTGTTTTTCAGTGTTTTTATGAGTGATGGTCTCTTGTTGGCCTGATAGGTGTGTTGTGTCCAAATTTGGTGTCAATTCGTCCAGTGGTTTTTGAGTTATGTTAATCCCACAAATTAATATTACATTTTTACTTATATAGATTTAAAATGGTATTTCTTTGTCCATGTGGCTCAACTCCTTCAGAAGCTCATAAAGCAAGAGTACACTCTAAACTCTCTGTTTTTCTCGCTGCTTCTCTGCAAGCACCTGCATAGCTCAAGCCTGAAAAATGTAACCGTAACCAAAAGTCCCAGGCCCAGCCAGCTCCCTGGGCATAGCCTGACCAATCAGCTTCATGCATCTTACTTTACAGTGGAGCCCCCGGTGGCGCAGTGGGTTAAACCCCTGTGCCAGCAGGACTGAAGATCGACAGGTTGCAGGTTCAAATCCGGGGAGATGCGGATGAGCTCCCTCTATCAGCTCCAGCTCCTCATGCGGGGACATGAGAGAAGCCTCCCACAAGGATGATAAAACATCAGAATCATCCGGGCGTCCCCTGGGCAACGACCTTGCAGACGGCCAATTCTCTCACACCAGGAGTCACTCCTGACACAGCAACAACATGAGAGAAGCCTCCCACAAGGATGATAAAACATCAAAATCATCCGGGCGTCCCCTGGGCAACGTCCTTGCAGACGGCCAATTCTCTCACACCAGAAGCGACTTGCGGTTTTTCAAGTCACTCCTGACACGACAAAAAAACAAACAAAAAAACCCAAAACTTTACAGTTTGCATACACACACTAACTGATTTCTTGCATGCTCCAACATTTTCCTTCGAGAGTCATTCATAAAACAACATATGGAGTTTTTCTATTTATACATGCTTAAGCGCCGGGTGGAGAAATGTGTAGTTTGAAATGGCAATATATATAGATATTCTCCTTTTTCGATATCTTGCAAAGGGCATTCTGTAATCTTGAGCAGTTTAAGTATCGGGTTTAAGTCTGAGGTTTCTTTTCGTAATTGAATTCTGAAGTTTTGGGATTCCGGGGAGCAAATGATGCTCAGCTTATCTCAAACCGTACTGCGTTTCTGAAAACTCCACCTATATCTTTACGCCAGGCTAGAAATTCATGAATTATTTTCCAGCTCAATAGCAGCTGGAGATGAACTGAATTGTCCCTCCCCGAAAACTGAATTTTTTTAAGAGCTTCTGTGGCTGCAAATGCCAGGGTACAGCTCCCAAAAAACTCTTACAAAATCCAGAGGCAGATTTCAACCTTGCAAGTGCAGTTATATGCAAACCCAATGCATTCCTTCCTTCTACTGTGACCTTAGAAACAGGGAGGCTATCTTGGTTTTTTGGGGGGGCAAATGTTTAATTCAGGGGAGATATGTATGATGATATCTCTTAGGGAAGTGATTTTGCTGACGGTGATGTTACAAAGAGTCACAATACACCGGTGAAAGAATTAGGAATAATGGGTTGCTGTGAGTTTTCCGGACTGTGTGGACATGGGCCAGAAGCATTCTCTCCTGACGTTTCGCCCACATCTATGGCAGGCATCCTCAGAGATTTGTTGGAAAGGACAAGAGGGATCCCCTCACCTCTGCTTAAGCGTCTAAGGGGAAAAGTAAGGGGCCTGTGAGTTTTCCAGACTGTATGGACATGGGCCAGAAGCATTCTCTCCTGACGTTTCGCCCACATCTATGGCAGGCATCCTCAGAGATTTGTTGGAAAGGACAAGAGGGATCCCCTCACCTCTGCTTAAGAGCCTGAGGGGGAAAAGGAAGAGGCCTGAGGCTGTTAGGAATTGTGGAAGTTGATGTCCAAAACACCTGGAGGATCCCAGTTTGCCCATGCATGCTCTAGTGTGATAAAGTCCTTGGTCTCAATGAAGTAGTCTGTGTTTCTCTCTCTCTCTCTCTTCCCATAGCTCACTCCTTGTACGCTCTTCCAGCCAAAGGGATTTTCGTTTCATGGCCTTAAGGCACACCTTGCAATCGGCTTTAAGTGATGCCAGAGTCACCCGGGCTGACAAGCCCCCGTTCGCTGTGTGTACTCTGCATTTAAAGCCATCCAAAAGAGTTGGCGTTGGAGAGAAATCCCAGACCTGCGGCCAGGCATTAGGACCACATGTTTCCTCCTCCCAGAGCTGCATGCAGTGATTGTCATGTAGGGTCTACTCAGCTGTGGCCAATCTTTGTATCCCTCTCCTTTCCAAAAAAGAAAAGCCCTGCTTTTAGATGACACAGCCACCTTTAAGACCTATGGCTCATGCCAAAGGCTGCTGAGTCCAGAATCGGAGCTCTTTTCTCGTTCCACCTCCCTCCCTTTTCTTTCTTTGGCATTATTGGCCTATTCTATTGAGACATCATATGGACTTTCGGAATGAGGTGTTATCTCTATGCAAATGATGTCCAAATCTGTCACCCCTTCCCACCTGTCACCAAGGAGGCTGTACAAACCTTGAACCAGTGCTTGACAGCTGTGTCGGACTGGATGAGAGCTAACAAATTGAAATTGAATCCAGACAAGACAGAGGTCCTACTGGTCAGTCGGAAGGCCGAACAGGGCATAGGGTTACAGCCTGTGTTAGATGGGGTTACACTCCCCCTGAAGATGCAGGTTCACAGCTTGGGAGTGGTCCTGGACTCATCGCTGAGCCTGGAGCCCCAGGTCTCGGCGGTGGCCGGGAGAGCTTTTGCACAATTAAAACTTGTGCACCAGTTGTGCCCGTACCTTGGGAAGTCAGATCTGGCCACAGTGATCCACGCTCTTGTTACATCCCGAATAGATTACTGCAACGCACTCTACGTGGGGTTGCCTTTGAAGACTGTTCGGAAACTTCAATTAATCCAACGGGCGGTGGCCAGATTACTCACCGGAGCATCATACAGGGAACATACCTCTGCTATGTCAGCTCCACTGGCTGCCGATCCAGTTCCAAGCACAATTCAAAGTGCTGGTTTTGACCTACAAAACCCTATACAGCTCCGGCCCAGCATACCTGTCCGAACGCATCTCCTTCTACGTCCCGCCTCAGAGTTTAAGATCTTCTGGGGAGGCCCTGCTCTCGACCCCACCTCTATCACAAGTGAAGTTGGTGGGGACGAGGAGCAGGGCCTTCTCGGTGGTGGCCCCTCGCCTGTGGAATTCGCTTCCTGGGGAAATTAGGTCATCGACATCCCTCCTCTCTTTTAGAAGGATATGGGACCAGGCCTTTGGGTAATCTGGCAGACAGACAAAGGACAATGACGACTAGAATTGGATAGGATTATGACAATGAGGAATGAACTTACGGATTTTGAGCTTGGCGAACGTTGATCACTAGATTGGTTTTTATTAGTTGTACTGTATAACTGGGTTGTTTTAATTGTTTTATAATTGTTGCTGCTATGCATTTTATCTTACTATGTGTATTGCTGGCATCGAATTGTGCCTTTTGTAAGCCGCCCTGAGTCCCCCCTCGGGGGTTGATAAGGGCGGAGTAGAAATACTCGAAATAAATAAATAAATAATAAATATTCCAGAAGTGGGACTGAGCAGCTCAGGTGCCATTTTGTGCCCAAAATATTCTCCCCAGACAGGAAGTGTTGACACTTGCAGCATCCTTCCTTTCGACAGTCTAGGAGGCTTGACACTTAATGCGATGCTTTCTATTCATTCTCCAGGAGGCTGACAATTATGGAACACTCTCTGTTGACACTCTAAGAAGTCCACACTTGCAGAATACTTTCCGTTGCTCTTCTAGGATGCTGACATTTATGAGATTCTTTCTGTTGACACTTGAGGAAGTTGACGCTTATGAGATACTTTCTGTTGACACTTTAGGAAGCTGACATTTATGGGATACTCTCTGTTGACAAATAAGGACACTGACACGGGATACTCTCTATTCATTCTCAAGGAAATAACACTTATGGGAAACTTTCTGTTGACAAACGAAGATTCGTTCTCAAGGCACTGACACTTATAGGATCCTTTCTGTTGACACTCTAAGCCAGGGGTCCTCAAACTTTTTAAACCAGGGGCCAGTTTACTGTCCCTCAGATCAACGGAGGGCCGGACGATAGTTTTTTTTAAAAACAAAAATCAATTAAAAAATTCCTCTGCACATTGCACATATCTTATTTTGCTGTGTGGAAGGGCCCTTAGAGGGTTTCTTTCTAGCCCTCTTTAGGCAGTCATTCCAGGAGCAGAGAATGGGAAATCTTCCTATTTCTACTCTGAACAAAATCTGGCTACCAGTATTTAAAAAACTCTAAAATTATAACAGTAAATAAAGAACAACACTCAAACACAGGGGAACTCCAGACAAGAAACAATCAGGGCCAGCTAATCATCTCTCAACTAAGGATTCTCCCTAAAAACTGTCAGGCTATGAAATGGTAATCAAGGTGGCCAATTGAAAAATTCATACCTACCTCCAACAGACAAGAGTTCTTTCTCCCACCCTGGATCTTCCACAATTTTCCTGGTTAAAGGTTTTCCTCTGACATGAAGTCCAGTCGTGTCTGACTCTGTGGTGCTCGTCTACATTTCTAAGTCGAAGAGCCGTCGTTGTCCATAGACACCTCCAAGGTCATGTAGCCAGCATGACTGCATGGAGGGCCGGGGCAGCTTCCCTTGGCTGGCTCACGCTGTCCGTCAGGCCCGATGGACAGTGTGAGCCTGCCAAGGGGGGGAGCAGGCCCGCGCAGCCTACTTGTGCTTTACTACAAGGTGCTTTACTCTCAAGTAGACCATGCGGAGCAGCCTCCCTTGGCTGGCTCACACTGTCCATCGGGCCCCATGGACAGCGTGAGCCAGCCAACGGAGGGGCACTGTGTGTGGGGGGGGGGCGCTCCTCCTCTGCGGGCCGGATCGGGGCCCTTGGCGGGCCGGAAGTGGCCCGCAGGCCGTAGTTTGGGGATCCCTCCTCTAAGCAGTTGATGCATGCTGTTCATGAGATACTTCAAGACAGCATTTCTCAACGTGGGGGTCACGAGGAGGTGTCAGAGGGGATGTCAAAGACCATCAGAAAACATATTTCTAATGGTCTTAGGAACCCCTTGGGCAGAGAAGGCTGAAGATCTCTCCACCTGTCCTCTTCCTTTTGGAAACTGACAGTGCATCCTCCCACCAAAAGCCCCGCTCTGCTGTGATTGGCCAAGGAAAGGGCTGTTTCTGAGACTCCAAGTGGGAAGGGGAGAGCAGGTGTGCTCCGTGCATGGCAGCATGATGCATATGTGCAGGCGAGGGAGAACATGAAGGGCTGGAAGGAGGCTCATGCCAGTGAGTCCCTTCAAGGCATGGGGAGCCCAGGGTTCTGTTCTCTGAGCCCAGGGTTCTGTTCATGTCTGAGCATTGTAAGCACATATAATCATAAAGTCATAGAGTTGGAAGAGACCTCATGGACCATCTGGTCCAACCTCCTGCCAAGAAGCAGGAAAGTTCAAAGCACCCCCGACAGATGGCCATCCAGCCTCTGTTTAAAAGCCTCCAAAGAAGGAGTATCCACCACATTTTGGGGCAGAGAGTTCCACTGCTGAACAGCTCTCACAGTCAGGAAGTTCTTCCTCATGTTCAGATGGACTCTCCTGAATGTCATGATGTCAATGCCATTTCTGCAAACCAATATCCTTGTCCAGTGATGATACAGTATAAATGGCCCCCTGAGTCTTCTTGTGTTGCCAGTGGCTATCCTAACAGGGAGATCCTGAGAGATCTGTCAGAAGTTACTTTTCCCAAGCACTTTCTCTGAGCCCAGGGTTCTGTTCATATCTGAGCAGCGTCATTAACTTGTAAGCACATGATGTCAATGCCATTTCTACAAACACATATCCTTGTTCAGTGATGATATAAATGGTCCTCGGAGTCTTCTGGTGTTGCCAGTGGCTATCCTAACAAGGAGACCCTTAGACATCCTTCAGAAGTTACTTTTCCCAAGCACTTTCTCTGAGCCCAGAGTTTTGTCCATGTCTGAGCACCGCCATTAACTTGTAAGCACATGATGTCAATGCCATTTTTACAAACACATATCCTTGTTCAGTGATGATATAAATGGTCCTCGGAGTCTTCTGGTGTTGCCAGTGGCTATCCTAACAGGGAGACCCTTAGACTTCCCTCAGAAGTTACTTTTCCCAAGCGCTTTCTCTGAGCCCAGGGTTCTGTTCATGTCTGAGCAGCGTCATTAACTTGTAAGCACATGATGTCAGTGCCATTTCTACAAACAGATATCCTTGTCCAGCGATGATATAAATGGTCCCCGGAGTCGTCTTGTGTTGCCATAATGCCCTGCCGTTGCACTTGACGTCGCTAATGATTTACCGTAAGACAATACCTCGGCATCGCTTTGGAAAGCGATCGAAAAGCATTGTACGATGAATATCAACATTGACTGTTGTGATATTTAATCCCAGCCAAACTACGTGATGCATAGCCTAGGAGCTGTCATTTGACCACAGCAGATGATGAATAAAAGGGATTAACTGTCCCACCGGTTAAATTATCTGTGAGCCGCCGGGCCGTTTTGGCAAGTGATCCGAAGCGAGATGTCGCTATTGAATGAACACTAAATGCTGCTTTTGAAAATGTGATCCGCGGTCAAGAACAATGGATTTTTGTGGCAGGATGGTCCAGTTGATGCGATATTGAAGACAATGGCCTTGTTGGCTTTTGGAGATATGAAAATCAATAAGAATGGCTAAAGGCATGTAAGGAGAGCAGAAGATGGTATCTTTTCATTGGATGAGATATTGGAATCAAAGGGAGAGACTGAAATGTTGCAATGATGGATGTGGTTCTAGGAGATCCCTTTGCCAAAAGCAGAGATGCTTAGCAGCGGCATTCAGTCAACTGTCTCCAAAACAATGCACCACTGAAATAATAGATACCATGAAAACCAAACTCTCAAACAGATTCATAAACACAGTGGTCGAAAACAATGATTCCCATCCTGTGGTTCTTTCAATGATTTAGACCTCAGCTCCCAGAAATATGAGCTGGCATGGCCAGAGGTTAGGAATTCTGGAAGTTGAAGAGTAAAACATCTGGAGAACTTGGGTGTGAGAACCACAAGGGCAAAATCTGCTAAACTCTGAATCACCATCAACATCTCAAAACATTCCTCAGGATTATGGCATCTGCTGAATCTTTTGCAGGGAAGGTTGGCCAGATTCAGTGGATGCCATAAACCTGAGGAATATTTTGGGATGTTGATCGAGATGTAAGGGAGGAGACATGATAGCCATGTTTAAAGATCTGAAAGGATGTCATGAGGAAGAGGGAGCAGGCTTGCTTTCAGCTTCCTTGGAGATGGAGACTCAATGGAGCAATAGCTTTAAACTATAGGAAAGGAGATCTCACCTGAACATTAGGAAGAAAGTGTTGTCAGAGGCTTTCATGGCCAGAATAATTGGGTTGCTGTGAGTTTTACAGGCTGCATGGCCATGTTACAGAAGCATTCTCTCCTGACGTTTCATCCACATCTATGGCAGGCGTCCTCAGAGGTTGAGGGGTCTGTTGGAAACTAGGCAAGTGAGGTTTATATATCTGTGGAATGTCCAGGGTAAGAGAAAGAATTTTTCTGCTTGAGGCAAGTGTGAATGTTGCAATTGGCCACCTTGATTAGCATTTAAATACATTGCAGCTTCAAAGCCTGTCTGCTCCCTGCCTGGGGGAATCCTTTGTTGAGAAGTTAGCTGGCCCTGATTGATTCTTGTCTGGAATTCTCCTGCTTTTTTAGTGTTTCTCTTTATTAACTGTCCTGAACATTAGGAAGAATGTTTCTGACCATAAGAAGAATGGTTCAACAGTGGAACTCTGCCTCGAAGTCTGGTGGAAGCTCCTTTACTTTTAAACAGAGGCTGGATGGCCATCTGTTGAGGGTGCTTTGATCATGCTTTTCCTGTCTGGCAGATTGGGGTTGGATTTGGTGACCTTGAGGTCTCTTCCAGTTCCATGATTATATGCTCATATTTCTCTCAGGTCCTGCATCTGCCCTGGTCATATTTTTAGATTTGATGTTTATAGATTTTAATACCAACGGTCTACTTCACAACCAACTTGGAAAACATTCAAAGAAAGAGAAAGAAGACAAAAGATAAATATGTAGTCATGTGTTAATTCATACACATGCCTGACTAAAGTTCAAACACCATACTAAACACTATTTGTTGTTGTTAGTTTCCATCAAGACATCTTTGATTGTATGAAGGAGAGAGCTTTACGTGTCCTACTCAGCTCTTCCAAACTCAGGGCCATGGCTTCCTTGATGGAGTCCATCCACCTGGAATGTGGTCTTCTTCTATTCCTCTTACCTTCTCAAATGTTATTGTCTTTTCTAGTGAGTCATGCCTTTTCCTGATATGTCCACAATGTGACAGACTCAGTTTTGTCATCTAGGCTTCTAGGCAAAGTTCAGGATGGGTTTCTTCTAGGACCTTTAATTGTACCCACATCTCCCAAATGAGTTGACTTCCTTCCTCTCCGCTTTCTTCACTGTCCAACTTTCATAACTGTACATCAAAATGAGAAATATGATGCCTTGGACAATCCTAAATTGAGTATTGAGTAATAGATACCTTCACACTTGAGGATCTTGTCTTGTTCCTTCATTGCTGGTTGGCCAAGGTCCAGTCTTTTTCTGATTTTTTTATTCTTATGACTGAGACAAGGGATAGAAATTCTTGAAATGTCTTTACTATCTTGTTTTAAAATTACTAAAATCATCTGTGGTCATTATTTCTGTTTTCTTGACGTTCAGCCTTTGCACTTTCTTCCTTGGGTCTCATCAGTGTTTTTTTGCTAAACACTATACTAATACTGAAAGAAAAGATATATTTGTCTACAGATCTAGCTAAACCAGTAGTTCCCAACCTGTGGTCTGTAGAATACCAGTGGTCCACAAGCACTAAAATCTGGTCAACGACCTCTCTGTCATTACACCGTTGCAACAAGAGTGACTGGTCTCACGAAACCCTCTTATAGTGCTGAGGTTTATTAAATATGGTTTTCTGTAGGTGAGTAGATGGCAACTACTGGGTGGCATATGTTCTATACCAGAAACTAGAGCTGACATGGTCTATCCAATGCAGTTTTCTTAATCAGCACCCCAAATAACCAAACTTGAATCTAAAATTGACCAAAACCTGATTTGTAATCCTTTAGGTACTAATGTTGGAGAGTGGTCCCTGGTCAAAGTGGTTCCTGGTCAAAGTGGTCCCTGATCAAGATGGTCCCTGGTCCCAGTGGTCCCTGGTACAAGTGGTCCCTGATCTCAGTGGTCCCACGTCCCAGTGGTCCCAGTGGTCAAAGTGGTCCCTGGTTGAAGTGGTCGTTGGTCGAAATGGTTCCTGGTCCAAGTGGTCTTTGATCACAGTAGTCAAAGTGGTCTCTGGTCCCAGTGGTCCCTGGTTGAAATGGTTCCTGGTCCCAGTGGTCCCTGATCACAGTAGTCAAAGTGGTCTCTGGTCCCAGTGGTCCCTGGTTGAAATGGTTCCTGGTCCCAGTGGTCCCTGATCACAGTAGTCAAAGTGGTCTCTGGTCCCAGTGGTCCCTGGTTGAAATGGTTCCTGGTCCCAGTGGTCCCTGATCACAGTAGTCAAAGTGGTCTCTGGTCCAAGTGGTCCCTGGTTGAAATGGTTCCTGGTCCTAGTGGTCCCTGGTCACAGTAGTCGAAGTGGTCCCTGGTCAAAGTGGTCCCTGGTCGAAATGGTTCCTGGTCGAAATGGTTCTTGGTCCAAGTGGTCCCTGGCCCAAGTGGTCCCTGGTAAAAAAAAAAAAAAGGTTGGGAAGCACTGAAATAAACAGACTTCCTAAAGTTACGAATAACCACAGCCCCAAATTACTACATTAATATGTTTAAAATCCATCATCACTGCCTTATTGACTGTCAATAAAACGTATTCTGTATCAGCAAGGTTTTGTGGTGTTTCATATCAAAAGGAGACTCGGAATTGGAACTGCATGAAACCTGCAATGATACCTGCTAAATTCCTCCATAATTATGAGCAACGTGGGGACTTCACCCTTTTCTTGCGTTTTCTGACCACCTCAACTATCTGAATAATATTGAACATGTTTCTCACATAATACTTGCTGTTTGGCTGGAAGGTTCTTGGGCAACTCTGATGGCACACATGAAGGTGCCGCCACCGAATGATATTTCTGCGGAGAGCAATGGAGCTGTCCAAATTTGTGAAGTGCTGACATTTTCCCTATACTCAAAATAATGAGGTATTGATGGATCAGGCAGCTCCTTGCTAATGGAGCCGAGAGCGTCCTATTTATGCTTACCGTGTACTCATTTGTGGTTTTTTTCTCCCCCCTTGCTGTGAGAATTACATCCTCCCTCCTCTTGCCGCAGTCAGGATCCTTCCTGCTCCTTCAAGTGATCTGACCCTTGCAGAATTTGTGTCCTTGTAGCATCCGTAGGTGTATCTACACCAGGCATGGGCAAACATGGGACCTCTAGGTGTTTTGGACTTCAACTCCCACAATTCCTAATAGCCTCGGGCCTCTTCCTTCAGTTCCTCTTCCTTAATGCACTTAATGCACAATTCCTCTTCCTTAAAGCACTTCAAAGTGCATTAATCCTACACCTTTAACTGACATGGCTCAGTGCTGTGGAATCCTGGGATTTGTAGTTTGGTGATGCACCAAGGCCTTGCAAAACTACAACTCCTGTGACTGCATAGCATTGAGCCATGGCAGATACAGTGTAATCAAACTGCATTTGTTATGCAATGATCCTTTTCTGCTCTAACCATTGGACTGCACTAACCCTTCCTTGAATGATATAACCTTATCCAGTTAGAAATATCATTTGGTGCCAAAGTGTTTGGCACCACTAGAAATATCATGTGGTGCCCAGTGGCGCAGTGGGTTAAACCCCTGTACCGGCAGGACTGAAGACCAACAGGTCGCAGGTTTGAATCTGGGGAGAGCGCGGATGAGCTCCCTCTGTCAGCTCCAGCTCCTCATGAGGGGACATGAGAGAAGCCTCCCACAAGGATAATAAAACATCAAAACATCCGGGCGTCCCCTGGGCAACGTCCTTGCAGACGGCCAATTCTCTCACACCAGAAGCGACTTGCGGTTTCTCAAGTTGCTCCTGATACAACAAAAAAAATGGCCCAATACTATGGAATCCTGGGAACTGTAGTTTGACAAGGACTTTTGCCTTCTCTGCCAAAGAGGTATAGTGCTTTGCCAAACTACACCTCCATGATTCTTTAGCATTGAGTCACAGCAGTTAAAGTGGTGTCAAACTGCATTAATTCTGCAGTGTATACGGATCCCTCATTTCCAGGAAGCAACCATAGGCCAAGGGCTCCTTGAGGCAAGTGTCTGTCTGTCCCATTTCTGCTTCCCAAAGCATATGGTCTTCTCTGGCATGACTAAACAATGCATAAATCAGGCGTTTACTAATATAGAATATCTTTATCATGTGTCAGATGCCGCTGGATGCTCATACTACGGCTGCACATGGGCTATTAAAGGCTGTCAAACGTCAAGCCGCGTTGCCAGCTAAATATCATATCTGCAACTCCATTGGAGATGTTTGGAGTGATTAATCATGTGCGGGGTTTTTTTTATTATTGGTCTCTTCCTAATCTGGCATTTGGATCTGCAGATATGTACAAGCCGGAGCTCGGAAGGAGCTATTTGGAGCGTGGTCTAAAATGAGGAACGTTTCGGGGATGACATCTCCGAAGCCGTTCGTACTGTCTCTCTGTGACCATAGACATGGGAGGAAGGGAATAACATGGCTTATAACACACCAAATGCAATTTATCATAATTCTGACATTTAGATTATCACCCTTGGCATGTTGATAAGTCAAGGCTGCTGTTTAGTCGAGTAAAAGATTTTTTTAAAATGAATTCATTCCACTCAACGAGAGGATTTGGGGGTTTCCCTGGAAGGAAAGGTAAACACCAATTGAAGATGTGTTGTTGAAGGCTTCCATGGCAGGAATCACTTGGTTTCAGTGAATTTTCCAAGCTGTATGGCCATGTTCCAGAAGCATTCCCTCCTAATATTTCACCCACATCGTACAAAAGCTGACTGGCACAACTTGGGGATCACAACCAGATACAATGAAGACATCTGGACTTGCCCTTTGCCATTCTGCTGCTGAGTACACATGTTCTGTCGCACGCTGGGCCTGTAAAAAATGTTTTTTGAATAGGACGTGCACTTTGTCCCCAGCGGGAAGCCAGAAAGAGAGGCCCTCAAGGATTTTCCTGTACAATAGTCTTAGAGGCTTGAAAGGTTTAACAAAGTCCTTTATTATTGAACAAATTTTAAAAAATACTTCCCAGATCTTCAATGAGTCAAACAAATGCTTCTTAACTTGTATACAATGGACAGGCTCCTTGCTTGGAGAACTATTTCTTTCCTTAACAAGGAAAACCCTTTTTTAACCTCTCCCAGGCTGTCTACTATCTAAGCTTTGCTGATGTGGGTTCTACTACCGGATCCAAACTGCTTCTTGGGCACCGAGTAGACCTACCAGTCAAGGCTTGTAGATTCTCCAGCTGGAGTTCTTTGGGTCTGTAAAACTGTTTCCTCCCGGAATTTCTTCAGAAACCTTTCAGGGCTGTTTCCCTCAGATGCTGTAAGGCTGAGAGGCTGTAAGCTCCCGGCCAAAGCTTTGGGACTTTCCCCCCGGAAATTCTTAAGAAATGAAGTTATTTTTCAGGTGAAGCTGGTTCACATCCTATAGCTCAGTTTCCTTCTATAAGACGGAACTAAAAATGGCTCCCTCTCCTCCCCAGATCCCTGGGGAAAGGGACAGAACCAAACACAACAATGATAGATAGGTGGCTAGCCCTATAACTGCAAACCAAGGGAGGTCACCTTTTTGCAAAACCCCTGAAACCTTGGAATGCATGCAAACATTAAATAGAAAGGAAATGAAGTTGGAGCTCCTGGTACAGCCGTACCAGCACAACACATGCCCAGTGTGGAATACATCTCATCACGTTGAAACAGTGGATGTGGCTCTTAATGAGACATGCTACATTATCACAGAACATCTACACCCTACATCACTGGAGAAATTACACTGTTTAGCCAGTATCGCACCACCTGACATCCACTGGGAAGTAGCAACCAATAGTGAAAGGACCAAGGCAGTGACATCTCCAGCCCATCCCCTGTTATTTATTTACTTACTATATTTGTATACCACCCTTCTCAGCCCTCAGGTGACTTAGGGCGGTTTACAGAGGCAATGATTTGATGCCCAAGAACATCATAAAGCATTTAAAACATTACTACATAGCATTAAACCAAACAAAAATAATAAAAACATAAGCCATTTGCGTCTCCTAATTAAAAACTGTTCGGATATCAGCCAACACACCAATGCCTGAAATCAAGAAATCATTTTCTACGACCTACAGAGACATTTGCTGGAACACCTCAGCAAGCGAGAGTCCAAAAGTGGCAGGTTCAAACCCGGAACCTCAATCAATGGCTGATACCAAATGAGAGACTCCCTCCTGGGTACACAGAAAACTGGGTGACTTGGAAGGTGCTGAACAGACTGCGCTCTGGCACCATGAGATGCAAAGCTAACCTTAAGTGGAATCCACAATATGCGATTGTGGAAAAGAGCAAGCAACAGACCATCTATTACAATGCAGCCTGAGCCCTGCCACATGCACAATGGAGGACCTTCTTATAGCAACACCAGAGGCACTCCAAGTGGCTGGCTACCTGTCAAAGGGCATTTAATAGAATGCCAAGTTTGCAAATTTTGTGGGTTTTTTGTTTGGTTTTTTGTTGTTGTTTTTAAATACAATACAACTGTTTGGTTTGCTCCTGATCCAATAAATAAAAATAAATATCCACTTTTATTGCAGGACTCCTCAGAAGTTGTGAGGTCAGTTGGAAACTAGGCAAGTGGGGTTTATGTACCTGTGGAATGATGTCCAGGATGTCAGGCTACAGAGAGAAGCCATTGAAATCCCCAAGCATGTGGACAGTTTCAACAGAAAGGAGGAAACCATGAAAATGAACAAAATCTATTTTGTTATTGTTTTTGTTCATTCGTTCAGTTGTTTCCGACTCTTTGTGACCTCATGGACCAGCCCACGCCAGAGCTCTCAATTGGCCATGGCCACCCCCAGCTCCTTCAAGGTCAATCCGGTCACTTCAAGAATACCATCCATCCGTCTTGCCCCTGGTCGTTCCCTCTTCCTTTTTCCTTCGATTTTCCCCAGCATCATTGTCTTCTCTAAGCTTTCCTGACTTCTCATTTTGTGGCCAAAGTACTTCATCTTTGCCTCTACTATCTTTCCCTCCAATGAGCAGTCGGGCTTTATTTCCTAAAGTATGGTTGAATCTTCTCACTATCCAAGGCACTCTCAGAACCTTTCTCCAGCACCACAGTTCAAAATCTGGTTACCTGTCTTCAAAAAAGCCCTCTAAAACCATGATAGTAAATAAAGAGCTACACTCAAAAAAAATGACAAGAATAAATCAGGGCCAACTAACACCTCTCTACCAAAGATTCCCCTGGGCAGGAAGCAGCCAGGCTTTGAAGCTGCAAAGTTATTCAATGCCAATCAAGGTAGCCAATGGCAACATTTGCACTTCCTCAAACAGACAAGAGTTCTTTCTCCCACCCTGGACATTATTCCACAGATATATAAACTCTATTTGCTGAGTTTCCAACAGACCTCGGAACCTCTGAGGTCTGCAGTAGATGTGGGTAAAATGTCAGGAGAGAATGCTTCTGGAACATGGCCAGACAGTCTGGAAAATTCACAGCAACCCAACTATATACTGATAGATCTAAGGCAGGCTTGCTCAGAGGTTCTGAGGTCTGTTGGAAACTAGGCAGGTGAGGTTTCTAAATCTTTGGATCGAGTTGAAGCTGTTTGTGGGCTTCTTGAGCAAGAAGAATGATAGCAACAGCACATGTTGATAGCTATTGACAATCCTAGTAAGAATGTTTAGCTAGATCTGGAATGCCATAATTATATTTTTATTTTTAGGTGATATTTTTCTCTTAGTAGTTCATCATAGTTTAGACTGGAGGAATCAGAACCCTTCGTTAGTTGGTGACAGTGTTCAATGTTTAGTCTAGTTTCAGTATGGTTGTTTTTAGTATGCTATATAATGTCAAGGTAGGTTTGGTTTAATTGTAGTTTTATACACACAAACACACACACACACACACACACACACACACACATATAGAGATGGGGAGGGGGAGAGAGTTGGCCCACCATATCAACAGTTTCTTTAACCAATGATTTCAATCATCTGCAGCTTGAAAATATTTTAAAAATCCCATAAACAAAGCTTAATTTTGCCATGTCAGATGCAAAATGAGAATATACTGCGAGTCGCTTCTGGTGTGAGAGAATTGGCCGTCTACAAGGACGTTGCCCAGGGGATGCCCAGATGTGTTACCATCCTGCTGAGAGGCTTCTCTCATGCCCCCGCATGGGAAGCTGGGGCTGACAGATGGGAGCTCACCCCATCTCGTGGATTACAACCACCAACCTTCAGGTCTTCTGGTCAGCAGCCCAGCCAGCAGAAGGGTTTAACCCATTGTGCCACCGCTGCTCCCTGATTTTGCCATTTTATATAAGGGATTCATTTTGCTATGCTATTGATGAGCTCCCTCTGTCAGCTCCAGCTCCCAATACGGGGACATGAGAAAAGCCTCCCACAAGGTTGGGAAAACATAAAACATCCAGGTGTCCCCTGGGAAACGTCCTTGCAGACGGCCAATTCTCTCACACCAGAAGCAACTTGCAGTTTCTCAGGTGGCTCCTGACATGACAAAAATAAATAAATAAAAATACTCAAAGCACAATTGCAAACTGTGCCAACAAAGAGAAAAAATAGGACAAGTGCAAAGAAGCCAGAATGGATGTCCAAAGAACTTCTACCTGTGCTAAAACACAAAAGAGACATGCACAAGAAGTGGAAAAAGGGAGAAATCACCAAAGAAGAATTCAAACAAATAGCCAACACCTGTAGGGAAAAGGTCCGCAAGGCTAAAGCATTAGCATTTGTGGATTTTGGCATTCATTGTGTTCCTGGAACCAAAGCTTAGCATATACTAAGAGGACCCCCTGTTGGGGCGGTGGATTAAACCCTTGCTCTGGCAGGACTGAAGACCGACAGGTCAGCGGTTTGAATCCGGGGAGAGTGTGGATGAGCTCCCTCTGTCAGCTCCAGCTCCCAATGCGGGGACATGAGAGAAGCCTCCCACAAGGTTGGGAAAACATAAAACATCCAGGTGTCCCCTGGGAAACGTCCTTGTAGATGATCAATTCTCTCACACCAGAAGCGACTTGCAGTTTCACAAGTCACTCCTAACACGTGTGAGTGTGTGTGTATGTATATGTATGTGTGTGTATTCCACACACACACACAACACGAACACACACTAAGAACCCATAATGTGTGTGTGTGTATAAAGATCTGGCATGGGCAAACTGTGGCCCTCCAGGTGTTTTGGACTTCAACTCCCACAATTCCTAACAGCTTCAGGCCCTTTCCTTTTCTCCCTCAGCCGCTTAAGTGGTTTGCACTTCTCCACACTCGCATGTCGCGGACTCCACTTTGTAGCCCCATTTCTTAAGGTTGGCTCTGCATCTAGTGGTGCCAGAGCATCTTCTGTTCAGCATCTTCCAAGTTGCCCAGTCTTCTGTATGCCCAGAACGGAGTTTATCATCTGGTATCAGCCATGGATTGAGGTTCTGGGTTTTAGCCTGCCACTTTTGGACTCTTGATTGCTGAGGCATTCCTACAAGTATCTCTGTGGATCCTAGGAAGCTGATTCTTCATGTAAGGCATTGGCATGCTGGTTGATATCCAAAGAAAGGATGGGCCAGAGATGTCACTGCCTTGGTCCTTTCATTACAGGCTGCTAATTCCTGATGGATGTCGGGTAGTGCAATACCGGCTAAACAGTATCATTTCTCCAGTGGCAAGGCGTAGACATCCTGAGATAATGTGACATGTCTCATTAAGAGCGACATCCACTGTTTTAATGTGGTGAGATGCCTTCCACACTGGGCATGCATATTCAGCAACAGAGTAGCAAAGTGCAAGGGCAGATGTAGAATCATAGAATCATAGAATCATAGAGTTGGAAGAGACCTCATGGGCCATCCAGTCCAACCCCATTCTGCCAAGAAGCAGGAATATTGCATTCAAATCACCCCTGACAGATGGCCATCCAGCCTCTGTTTAAAAGCTTCTAAAGAAGGAGCCTCCACCACACTCCGGGGCAGTGAGTTCCACTGCTGAACGGCTCTCACAGTCAGGAAGTTCTTCCTCGTGTTCAGATGGAGTCTCCTCTCTTGTAGTTTGAAGCCATTGTTCTGCGTCCTAGTTTCCAAGGAAGCAGAAAACAAGCTTGCTCCCTCCTCCCTGTGGCTTCCTCTCACATATTTATACATGGCTATCATGTCTCCTCTCAGCCTTCTCTTCTTCAGGCTAAACATGCCCAGCTCCTTAAGCCGCTCCTCATAGGGCTTGTTCTCCAGACCCTTGATCATTTTAGTCACCCTCCTCTGGACACATTCCAGCTTGTCAATATCTCTCTTGAATTGTGGTGCCCAGAATTGGACATGTCTTCACTGTGTCTGGTTGTGATCCTCAGGCTGTGCCAGCCAGCTTTCATATGATATTATTTCTAGCACCTACTTTTTGCTTGATAGTTGAGCAGTGCTTCTTATAAGTCAATATAACATATTGACTTAAAAAGTGCTTATTTTTGTAGGTCTTGGGAATAGAAAATAAATTGCCCCGCCTTTTTCTTATTACAGAACTATAGCATCAGAAGAGACCACAAGGACCATTGAGTCCAATCCCCTATTAATTTATGACAACAGGAAGTGAACATTAAATGTTGCCTTCCTTCAAATAGCCCAAGATAGGAAGGATTCATCCCAAATGTGGTCATTCCAAGAATCCCCAGAAAAGGCAATTCAGCCTCATATTTCCCCGAGGGACACTTCTGAGGACAAATGTCCATTCGCTCTGACCGTCGCCTCCATCTGACCAGGGCTTGAGTGTCTTTTGGAGTTATCTGGAAATCAGGGACACTTGTCCTGCCTTGTAGCGGCACGCTGTCGACACTGCTATTTAGCCAGGAGATTGTCATCGTGGATATGGATTTTTATCTGCTTTTTTTCTTTCCGAGAGGCATTTCATATTGTAGTCTCATGAAATCTTTTTCTTTGGAGCGTGTGGGCGAGGGAGAATAATCAATTTGAGGTTGGCTCCGACAAGGCAGCGTTGGGTGGAAGGCTTCGCTAAATGTCGGTAAGCAAACGGCGGATGCGTAATGGCCCAAACTGAGGGGGGAAAAGAAAAGAAAAGTGGATGCCACGGAGCAGATAAACAACTCGAAGAGAAAACCAGGTGGAAAATTCAGCTCCATTGTCCAAATCACTGAACTTGCTGACTGAAAAGTTGGTGGTTCGAATTTGGAGAGCGGGGTGAGCTCCCGCTGTAAGCCCCAGCTTCTGTTAACCTAGCAGATAGAAAACATGCAGCTGAACTTGCTGACTGAAAAGTTGGCGGTTCGAATTTGGAGAGCGGGGTGAGCTCCTGCTGTTAGCCCCAGCTTCTGCCGACCTGGCAGATCAAAAACATGCAAATGTGAGTAGCTGTCCACATTCAAGTCTTGAACAAATGGGCCAAAAATGAAATAATAATCACCATATTGATCTTACTTGGACATAGAAAAGCAACTTAACAAGAGAAGCCAATATTTTGCACCTTAGTCTCGATTCTCGGGAGCATCCGGCGGTGCAGCGGGTTAAACCGCTGAGATGCTGCACTTGCTGACCAAAAGGTTGGTGGTTTGAATGCGGGGAGTGGAGTGAGCTCCCACTGTTAGCCCCAGCTTCTGCCAACTTCAAAAACATGCAAATGTGAGTAGATCAGTAGGTACATTCAAATGTGAGTAGATCAGTAGGTACCACTTCTGCAGATGTGAGTAGATCAGTAGGTACCACTTCTACGGGAAGGAGTGAGCTCCCACTGTTAGCCTCCGCTTCCGCCAACTTAGCAGTTCAAAAACATGCAAATGTGAGTAGATCAATAGATATCACTTCTACGGGAAGGAGTGAGCTCCCACTGTTAGCCCCAGCTTCTGCCAACTTAGCAGTTCAAAAACATGCAGATAATATGGGTAGATCAATAGGTACCACTTCTATGGGAAGGAGTGAGCTCCCACTATTAGCCCCAGCTTCTGCCAACTTAGCAGTTCAAAAACATGCAGATGTGAGTAGATCAATAGGTACCACTTCTACGGGAAGGAGTGAGCTCCCACTGTTAGCCCCAGCTTCTGCCAACTTAGCAGTTCAAAAACATGCAGATGTGGGTAGATCAATAGGTACCACTTCTACGGGAAGGAGTGAGCTCCCACTGTTAGCCCCAGCTTCTGCCAACTTAGCAGTTCAAAAACATGCAAATGTGAGTAGATCAATAGGTACCCCTTCTACAGGAAGGGGTGAGCTCTCACTGTTAGCCCCAGCTTCTGCCAACTTAGCAGTTCAAAAACATGCAAATGTGAGTAGATCAATAGGTACCACTTCTACGGGAAGGAGTGAGCTCCCACTGTTAGCCCCAGCTTCTGCCAACTTAGCAGTTCAAAAACATGCAAATGTGAGTAGATCAATAGGTACCCCTTCTACAGGAAGGGGTGAGCTCTCACTGTTAGCCCCAGCTTCTGCCAACTTAGCAGTTCAAAAACATGCAAATGTGAGTAGATCAATAGGTACCACTTCTACGGGAAGGAGTGAGCTCCCACTGTTAGCCCCACAGATTGCTGATGTTGCACCAAGCTACAACTCCCAGGATCACGTAGCATTGAGCCATGGCAACTCAGACCCAGGCATGAGGACAAGCTTATGAAGCTTTTAGAAATTTCAAAATGTACGCGTACTTCCAGCTGTAGTGGTTCACATGGTGCATTCCTTAAAGCAGGATATAATCAGAATGTAATGGTACCGATATTTGAAAATCGTTTGCTGGCGGCTCCCTTTGGCTGGAACGAGAGTGAGAACACGAAACCTTCTGTAAAGTGGCACTTTGCATTTTATTACAGCATCTTCTCCCCCCACCCCGAACTTATTATATGTTCTTAAAATCCTAACTTCCAGGGCTTAAGGGCTTAGCCGTTCCAAATCGCGTTCAAGCTGAAATTTAGTATATAATTTCTGCGCCCGTCATTGTTTTAATCTCCTTCATTTTCTGCTGGAAGAGTCTTGAGCAAGCAAAACTGACGGCACAGCTCCCCAGCCAGCTTGGTTTTGGCACTCAAAACTTGCTGAGCGAAGGAAGGTTGTTGAGCAAAGGAAGAGAAAACCTTTGCAATTAATATTTATTTATTTATTTTCAGTATTTATATTCCGCCCTTCTCACCCCGCAGGGGACTCAGGGCGGATTACAATGCACATATACATGGCAAACATTCAATACCATTAGACGTACAACATATATAGACAGACACAGAGGCAATTTAACATTCCAGCTTCCTGGCTTCATGAGGTTATGCTCCATTCTGGCCACAGGGGGAGCTGCCGCTTCACCGTCAACTTGTGACACCGAGTCCTTGATGGAGTACTTCCTCATTCTTATGCACACTGCTGGAAGGTTTATGGTGTCGTAAATTAGTTAAATTAGCCTCTCCACATAAAGTGGTACCTACATTTTCTGCTTGACAGGTGCAACTGTCTTTCGGGCTGCATAGGTCAACAACCTTGATGGAGTACTTCCTCATTCTTATGCACACTGCTGGAAGGTTTTATGGTTTCGTAAATTAGTTAAATTAGCCTCTCCACATAAAGTGGTACCTAAATTTTCTGCTTGACAGGTGCAACTGTCTTTCGGGCTGCATAGGTCAACAACCTTGATGGAGTACTTCCTCATTCTTATGCACACTGCTGGAAGGTTTTATGGTGTCATAAATTAGTTAAATTAGCCTCTCCACATAAAGCGGTACCTACATTTCCTGCTTGACAGGTGCAACTGTCTTTCGGGCTGCATAGGTCAACAACCTTGATGGAGTATTTCCTCATTCTTATGCACACTGCTGCAAGGTTTTATGGTTTCATAAATTAGTTAAATTAGCCTCCACGCATAAAGCGGTACCTAAATTTCCTGCTTGACAGGTGCAACTGTCTTTCGGGCTGCATAGGTCACCAGCAAGCTAGGCTATTTAATAGTTGGGAGCTCACTCCAACCCTGGCTGGCTTCGAACACATGACCTCTCAATCAGTAGTGATTTAATGCAGCTGGCTACTATCTATCTGTGTCACAGTCCAGTCTTTTTTTTCCTCTCCTTCCAGTTCAGGATCGTCTTAGGCCGCAGGCTTCTGGACTCAAAATCTGACACTTAAGATACATTAGCATTAAATATGATGTACTATCCACAGTTGCACACAGCTTATCATTCATGTCCGCACAGACTATAATTTCTTTTTTCAAAATTAGGATTGAAATCTTAGTTAAAGGGTCTGTTCATAGGTCAAAATGATGGGATTGTTTTTTCCTTCTTGCTTTTGGAGATGAGATAAAGCAGTGGTTCTCAACCTGGGGTCCCCAGATGTCTTTGGCCTTCAACTCCCAGAAATCCTAATAGCTGGTAAACTGGCTAGGATTTCTGGGAGTTGAAGGCCAAAAACATCTGGGGACCCCAGGTTGAGAACCACTGAGATAGATGATTTGTAATCTGGCCTATTTGCTTTGAGACAGTTGGATGCAGAGCAGAATGGAGGGTGAGTCCTGGCTCCACTAGATATGGAGATTTGTTCAGAGACCTTTCTTCCTGCTGAGTCCACCTACATGGGAGAATTTACCCTCCTGATATATTGGTATTCAGTGCAAGAATAATATATCATAATTCTCATCTAGGCCAGGCATGGGCAAATTTTGACCCTCCAGGTGTTTTGGACTTTAACTCCCACAATTCCTAGCGGCCTCAGGTCCTTTCCTTTTCCTCCTCAGCCACTTAAGCCAAGGGGATTGCTGTGTATCTATCAAAAGGTGAATTCAAAGGTCACTTTTAGGAGAAGGGGAGAATCACGGGACACATTTATATTGCATAATTAATGCAGTTTGGGAGTTATAGTTCACCCATATGCAAAGTGAAATCCTATCATCTTCTGTCACGTCTCACCCCCAAACCGTGCCAGTACCTAAAGTCAGTCATATTGGGTATGCGTGACAAGTTTGGTCCAGAGCTATCATTGGTTCGGTCCACAGTTCACTTTGCATATGGGTAAACTATAACTCCCATCACTCTCAGTCATAGTGTCATCACCCCCCCCCCCCGCCCCACCCCATTTCCTGCCAGTACATAAAGTTAGTCATGTTGTGTATGTATGCCAAGTTTGGTCCAGATTGATTGCTGGAGGGGTTCACACTGCTTTCTGGAGGTAGGGTGAACTATAACTCCCATCAACTCCTCTAATATTTTCTGTTGGTTATTCCACATGTGTGCCACATTTGGTCTAGATCCATTGTTGACTGGAGTTACAGCTCTTTGGAAGTGGAAGCATCTTGGAAATAGATAGAAACAAACTAAGATACATTTTCATGTATCTATTTAAGTTTGCTTGTATGTATAGATACATATATACATACATATGTATCTCAGTTTGTATTTTCTGTGTATATACATCAACCATATTTTTACTTTTATTATATACTATCTTGGGTACCCAGCGATGCCCAGAAAGGCATTGTTTATTTTGGGGTGTTAGGTAATACCATTTAGTAACACTATTCATTTGAAAAAAAGCCAATTTTTGATATTGTCGCCGGCCCATCCTCTCCCAAAACTCACCAGGATATAAAGTACATCATGGAGGTGGGTTGTTGTAGGTTTTTTTTGGGCTATATGGCCATGTTCTAGAGGCATTCTCTCCTGACGTTTTGCCTGCATCTATGGCAAGCATCCTCAGAGGTAGTTAGGTCACTACCTCTGAGGATGCTTGCCATAGATGCAGGCAAAACGTCAGGAGAGAATGCCTCTAGAACATGGCCATATAGCCCGAAAAAACCTACAACAACCCAGTGATTCTGGCCCTGAAAGCCTTTGACAATACATTGTACATCATGGAGAGTCTGTGTGGTAAGTTTGGTCCAGGTCCGTCATTCATGGGGGGCGCCGTGGCCTCAGGATGTGGATGAAGGTACTGCAGATCCCATCATTTGTGGTCCATCCTTCCCCAAAACATAAAGTGGGTCATGGGTCATACTTTGTGGCATGAGTGGTCCAGGCCCACCATTCATGGGGGTCACAGTGGTCTCAGGAAATGAGTGAAGGTACCGCAAATCCCATCATCTGTGGCAAGTGTGATCCAGATCCATCAGTAAGGTTCATAGTGCTCTCTGGATCTAGGTGAACTACAGCTCCAATAAATCAAGGTCAATTCCCCCCAAACCCCTTGCTCTGTTGGTGACCAATTCCAGTTTGCTGTGTGCCATAGGAAAGGCAGCGGGAGGAGTCACACTGAGAGAGAGAAGGGAACCCTGGGATGTCCATTCTGGAGGAAAAACAGAACATCTAGAACAGTGGTTCTCAACCTTCCTAAGGCTACGACCCATTAATACAGTTACTCATGTTGTGGTGACCCCCAACCATAAAATTATTGTCGTTGGTACTTTATAACTGTAATTCTGTTCCTGTTATG
Source organism: Anolis sagrei (assembly GCF_037176765.1). Lineage (NCBI taxonomy): Eukaryota > Metazoa > Chordata > Lepidosauria > Squamata > Anolidae > Anolis > Anolis sagrei. The sequence goes on along the minus strand of NC_090035.1, from coordinate 9,852,931 downwards.
AATCATAATGTAAATATCTGATACACAGGATGTATTTTCATTCACTGGACCAAATTTGGCACAAATACCTGATACTCTGACATTTGAATGCTGGTGGATTTGAGGGAGGCTTGATTTTGTCATTTGGGAGATGTAGTTGCTGGGATTTATAGTTCACCTACAATCAAAGAGCATTCTGAACTCCACTAATGATGGAATTGAACCAAACTTGGCACACAGAACTCCCACGTCCAACAGAAAATACTGGAAGGGTTTGGTGGGCATTGACCTTGAGTTTTGGAGTTGTAGTTCACCTACATCTAGAGAGCACTGTGGACTCAAACAATGATGGATTTGGACCAAACTTGACACTGATACTCAACATGCCCAAATGTGAACACTGGTGGAGTTTGGGCAAAATAGACCTTGACATTTGGGAGTTGTAGTTGCTGGGATTTCTAGTTCACCTACAATCAAGAGCATTCTGAACCCCACCAAAGATAGAATTGGGCCAAACTTCCCACACAGAACCCCCATGACGAATAGAAAATACTATGTTTTCTAATGCTCTTCGGTGACCCCTCTGACACCCCCTTGTGACCCCCTCAGGGGTCCTGACCCCCAGGATGAGAAACACTGATCTAGAGTAACATTGTACCTGAATGAAAGCCTTCACTTGGGTGATGGGCAGTGTGGTGTTTGGGGAGCACATTGGCAGGATTTGGGAGAAATGTTCACGGTGCTCACCATAACCTGCAATGTCCTTGTTGGGAGTGCTTTGGTGGCTCTTCAGCACTGTGGGTTATTGCTATTGGAAGCAAGAGGCTTTGCGTGTAAGTGGACACCTCTGCCACATGCCCAAATGTGTCCAGAGGAAAGCGACTAAAATGATCAAGGGTCTGGAGAACAAGCCCTATGAAGAGTGGCTTAAGGAGCTGGGCATGTTTAGCCTGAAGAAGAGAAGGCTGAGGGGAGATATGATAGCCATGTATAAATATGTGAGAGGAAGCCACAGGGAGGAGGGAGCAAGCTTGTTTTCTGCTTCCCTGGAGACTAGGACGCAATGGAACAATGGCTTCAAACTACAAGAGAGGAGATTCCATCTGAACATGAGGAAGAACTTCCTGACTGTGAGAGCCATTCAGCAGTGGAACTCTCTGCCCCGGAGTGTGGTGGAGGCTCCTTCTTTGGAAGCTTTTAAACAGAGGCTGGATGGCCATCTGTCAGGGGTGATTTGAATGCAATATTCCTGCTTCTTGGCAGGGGGTTGGACTGGATGGCCCATGAGGTCTCTTCCAACTCTTTGATTCTATAATTCTATGCACACATACACATATTTTCACTTTTATTGTGTGTATAGATATAGATAATGATTGCAAAAGTATTAGGAGTATTGCAAAGAGGAGGCCATTTCCACCTTCTGCTTTGACAAATGGGATTTGGGTCCTCCTGCTGTAGAAATCTGGCTCTTACATGGCATGAAACAGAGTAGGAGATGTCAGTTGATTTATTTATGAGATTCTTCGAGGGATGGAGGCATAGCATGCAAAGGTCACCGGCGCGGCAGACCACATGGTAAATAAACACGCTACAATATGTTAAAGAGATGATAATGAGGGCAAACCACAGACAAATGGGAGAGGAAAGAGGCAGGAGAAAGGAAAAGGAACACGTGGAAGCCACTGAGGGAAGCCAGCCTTATTTGGAATCAGAGGTTCAGCAATTCACAGTTAATATGATTCAACAATTTGCAAACTTTGACCCTCCAAATACTTTGGATTCCAGCTCCCAGAAGCCCCATCCATCAGGAATGCTAGCAGTTGGCCTGAACATTTGGAGCAGCATTTCTTAACCTGTGGGTCGGGGTCATGAGGAGGTCTCAGATGGGACACCAAAGACCATCAGAGAACACAGTATTTTCTGTTGCCAATGAAGGTTCTGTGTGGGAAGTTTGGCCCAATTCTATCATTGGTGGGGTTCAGAATGCTCTTTGATTGTAGGTGAACTATAAATCTCAGCAACTACAACTCCCAAATGTCAAGGTCTATTTTCTCCAAACTCTACCTGTATTCACATTTGAGCATATTGAGTATTCGTTCTAAGTTTGGTCCAGATCCACAGTGTTCTCTGGATGTAGGTGAACTACAACTCCCAAACTCAAGGTCAATACCCACCCAACCCTTCCAATATTTTCTGTTGCTCATGGGAGTTCTGTGTGCCAAGTATGGATCAATTCCATCGTTGGTAGAGTTCAGAATGCTCTGATTTTGGTGAGCTATGATTGTAGGTGAGCTATAAATCCCAAATGACAAAATCAACTACCCCTCCCCAACTCCACCAGTGTTCAAATTTGGGCATATTGGATACTCGTCTCAGATTGGTCCAGTGAAGAAAAATACATCCTGCATATCAGTTATTTACCTAACGATTCATAACAGAAGCAAAATTACAGTTATAAAGTAGCAATGAAAATAATGTTATGGTTGGCGGTCACAACAACATGGTCACGGCATTAGGAAGGTTGAGATCCACTGTTTTAGAGAGATTGAAAATGGTCCTTTCTGTATCCAGGGGCGGCTCAACCCATTACGCAAAGTAAGCATTTGCAGTATAGTTGATTTTCCCCAGGGGCACTCTTGAAGCGCTCATGGGGGAAAATAGACCTTGACATATGCAAGTTGTAGTTACTGGGATGTATAGTTCACCTATAATCAAAGAGCATTCTGAAGTCCACCAATGATGGAACTGAACCAAATATGGCACACAACTCCCACGACGAACAGAAAATATATATCAGTAATTGGTTGGGGGGCGGGGGGGGGGGCGTGCCAAAATACTGTTTGCTTACCATTGAAAATTACCTAGGGCCGCCTCTGTCTGTATCCAAGTTCTGTGTGCCAAGTTTGGTTCAATGCCATCATTGGTAGGGTTCAGAATGCTCTTTGATTGTAGGTGAACTATAAATCCCAGTAGCCACAACTCCCAAATGACAAAATCAATCCCTTCCAAGCCAACCAGTATTCAAATTTGGATGTAATGGGTATTTGTGCCAAATTAAGTCAAGTGACTGAAAATACTTCCTGCACATCAAATATTTACATTGTGATTCATAACAGTAGCAAAATTACAGTTACGAAGTAGCAACGAAAATAATGTTATGGTTGGGGGCCAACACAACATGAGGAACTGCATTATGGGGTGGCAGTATTTGGAGTTTTGGAGGATCGACGTTTGGGAGGTAAGAGACCTTTTCCTGTTAGGAAAGCAAAGAATCGGTTATTTCATGCAAAGTCAGTAATGGTGACAATGATGCTGGGGAAAATGGAAGGAAAAAGGAAGAGGGGCTGACCAAGGGCAAGATGGTTGGATGGTTGGTATTCTTGAAGTGACTGGTTTGACTCTGAAGGAGCTGGGGGTGGTGACAGCTGACAGGGAGCTGTGGCGTGGGCTGGTCCAGGAGGTCATGAAGAATCGGAAGCGACTAAACAAATAAACAACAAAAACGTAATGGTGGAGTGTACTAAAATTAAGGAAAGGGAAGGGCAAGACGTTATTTTATCTGTTAATTGAAGCAGAGGAAGAATTGGGATGTTACGTGTCCAAAGGAGTTGCTTTCCTTCATTGGAGAATTAGAATTATGTACAGGAGAAGAAATTCCACTTATATATTAGGAAGCATATCCTGATGCTAAGCACAGTTTGACATCAAGAATCCAATAGAGCAGGCATGGGCAAACTTTGGCCCTCCAGGTGTTTTGGACTTCAACTCCCACAATTCCTAACAGCCTACCGGCTGTTAGGAATTGTGGGTGTTGAAGTCCAAAACACCTGGAGGGCCAAAGTTTGCCCATGCCTGCAATAGAATCATAGAATCAAAGAGTTGGAAGAGATCTCATGGGCCATCCAGTCCAACCCCATTCTGCCAAGAAGCAGGAATATTGCATTCAAATCAACCCTGACAGATGGCCATCAAGCCTCTGTTTAAAAGCTTCCAAAGAAGGAGCCTCCACCACACTCCGGGGCAGAGAGTTCCACTGCTGAACAGCTCTCACAGTCAGGAAGTTCTTCCTCATGTTCAGATGGAATCTCCTCCCTTGTAGTTTGAAGCCATTGTTCCACGTCCTAGTCTCCAGGGAAGCAGAAAACAAGCTTGTTTCCTCCTCCCTGTGGGTTCCTCTCAGATATTTATACATGGCTATCGTATCTCCTCTCAGCCTTCTCTTCTTCAGGCTAAACATGCCCAGCTCCTTAAGCCGCTCCTCATAGGGCTTGTTCTCCTTCTCTGAAGATATCTTTTGGCGGGGCTTGAATGGTGTATTTCTGCATGGCAAGTGGTTGGTCTGGATGATCTTTGGGGTCTCTTGCAACTCTGTGATTCTGTGACGCACGTCCTCGCATCATGAAGCAAAGTTAGGATCTAAGACCGTGATTTACATTCTTGTTTGAAGTCTCCTTGCGGCTGGGTTGGGTGCGTAGTTCGGAATTCACGAGTGTAGCGGGAAGGGAATGAATTATTTTCCGTCATTGTCACCTCTCAAAAGGTAATCAAAGGAAGGCGCCTCTTCCTCCAACTCTCCTCTGCCGCATCTTGCTGGGAAACATTTTCTTTCCATCCCTGACTGCAAAACAGTTCGGGAAAGGCTTGAATGGGAGAGTAGATGCCGGATTCGTAGGCAGATTTGATGAGTAATATATTCTTCTGAGTCATGTTACTTGTGGGGAAACGGAGAGAAAGAGAGAGGATCGCAATCCCACTCAAGGTGCTTGTTCATATAGCAGCTGGGTAATACAACAAAATGAGGATGCAGGAAGAGGTCTTTGAATGTGCCTCGGGGGAACGGGATGCAATATTGCTTCTGCTTCCTGCTGCGGCTTCTCTGCTGGAAAAGAGGGCAGGTGAACATTTTTGCAATTAGAATGAGAGAAACAAAAGGGTCCATTTAAAAATACAGCTTGCTGCTATGATTGTCCATGTTATTTCCCATATCTGTGTTGTAAAATATGGGCAGTGAAGAAAGCTGATAGGAAGAAAATCAAGGCAATTGAAATGTGGTTCTGGAGGAGAGTTCTGTGAATGTCGTGAACAGCCAAATAAGCAGATAAATGGATCCTGGAGCAAACCAAAACTGCATTATCCCACAGTAACTAAACTGAAGCTGCCATTCTATGGCCATATCAGGATGAGATAGGATACATTATGATAGACTGTAATACTTGGTAAAGTAGAAGGCAGTCCAAAAAGACGGCAAGATCCCATTAAGGAATCCATGGATGCCTTGTGTCTATTTAGACAAGGATGTTGTCGTGCACCAGAGAGGAACACCTCTAACCTTAAATACCACACCAGCTTGGTAAAATCAGCAAGCAATTTACTGTAGATTATATGTAGGCAAAGCAGTAAAAAATAGCAAAACAGTAAAAATCCAAAATCCAAAGTAGTTAATAGCTTTAGAGGGAAGCAAGATCCATGAGTATATAGGAATCCATGAAGCAAGGCACTTGAAACTGTGAACACCAGGAAAATCCCATAAGCAAAACTTAGCTTGGCAAAACTTGGTGCATGAAACTCAGAACACTTGAAACCAAGGCCATGATCAAATAACGATGTTGCCTCGACTGAGACAGTTCAGTCCCATGAATCATCATAACATTTTTCCAGAACCCAAAATTGACAAGAAAGCATTCTTCATTACTTTCCCACTAGATAACGGTTTGTTATTTTTCATTTGCTGTAGACAAAGGCATCGCCTCAGTCTCAGAAAGCTATTCCTCTGTTTATTCAAACTTCGCTTTCTGTCCAAGGTTTCACTATCTTCACCCTCATTAACCCCTACACCTGGCAAATAAATCTCAACATCACTTTCAGACAATTGTTCTGAGAAATGCAGTGAAAGGTCTCTCCCAGGCCTTGGGAATCTTCCTGAAACAGCTCAGGCGTCTTTTCTGGACTTAACTCAGGTCCAAGCAAACCGTCATCCTCAGGCCCATCTTCAGGAACACCATTCCCACTCCCACCATGAACATCAACATGAACATCAGACATAATCACAGGATGAACAGATTGATATACAATAGATGTTGAGGATAAGGGAGACTTGGGGTTCTCTCATTCCTGGGATCACCATAAATCAAAGCCAACTTAATGGCAACAAGTCATGACCTGGAATGATTCTGTGTCCTGTTCTGGGCAAAATAATTCAAGAAGGATCTTGAGGAACTTCAACATCTCCAGAGGACGTTGAAGGAAATGGCCAAAGGATTGGAAACTGTGAAGCTCTCTGAGGAGCAGGGAATGTTTAGCTCAGTGAAGACAAAGCTGGGATTGGACATGATAACTATATTTGAATATTTGAGGAGAGGGCAAGGTTCTGGAGATTAAGATACAATGGAGCAATGGATTCAGATTGCATGAGAAGGGATTCCACTTAAACATTAGGAAGAACTTAATTATGAGAATAGCTGTTCAACTATAGAGTGTTGCTGCCTGGGAATCAGGTGAGAGTCTCCTTCTCTGGAAGTTCCTAACAGAGGCAGTATGAACATCTATCTGGGGGGCTTTGATTGTGTCTTCCTGCCTGACAGAAAAGAGATGGACTAGATAATACTTGTTGTCTCTTCCTACTCTCTAATCCTATAACAGTGAGCCATGAAGAGATGGTAGCCTTAATTCTTGAGTCCAAGCAACAGAGGGGGGCCCTATGGTCCATCCCAATGCTGTGATCCAATGGATCTGTGCTACTGAGGACTAGTTAATTGAAGTTGACTGTTATTATAGAATCATACAGCTGGAAGAGACCCTAACCCCATTCTGTTATGTAGGAAGACACCATTAAAGCCCTCCTGAAAAATGACCACCCAACCACTGCTGAAAGCCTTCCAATGAAGGAAAGTACTATTGTTGAACAGCTCTTGCAGTAAAGACATTTTTCCTAATGCACATCTCTTGTGGTTCCCTTCAGATTCTAAAGTTCAATGGCTCTTTCCTTTAAAGTTCACACTAAATTCCAAAGCAGATTGAGTGCCCTCCTGAGCTGGAAGTGCCCTTCTATTTCTAGTAACATCCTCCCTTCTTTGTCTAGATGTGAACAGGGGACTGTCCAATTCATGCTGGAGCTGCCTTTGAAAGCTTTGCAGCTTTTGCTGCATCAGCTGATAGGATCCAGCCAGAATGAATTGGTGGCAGGAGATGAAGATAAAGAATCCAAGCTGGAAGGGCTGCTCAGGAAGACCGAGCAAGGGGGGAAAATACGAACTAATCAGCAGAGGCAGCCGCTGCAATAAAGGCCTAAACACGGGAAAATTACGGCCTATTCGGCTCCTCCGTTTCTCATTGTAGACATGAGATACCAAGTCGTCAATAGGCCATTCAGTGTAACAAATGCCTTGCCGGCGGAGGAGAGGAGCAGAATTCAAAATGGGAGCCCAAGGGGAGGAGGGAGGATCGTCCCTTGGAAAATCCAAGGAGGAAGAGATGACCTCGGCAGGTGCAAAGGAACACAACGTTCAAATGAGAGGAGAGCGGAAAAGTTGGGCCAGTGGTTTCTAAGACAAGGCAACTGTTCCAAAGGAAAGATGTGGAAAACTTCCCTAAGACAGAGGAAAACATAGTTGATTTTTGGATGGTGAAAAAGCCTAAATAACCTCAAGGCTTTCCAATCTTGAAACCTAAGCAGGGTTAGCCTTGGCTACTAGTTGGATGGGAGACCACCATCAAATACCAAGTAGGCCCTGTTTCAGACAACGGAACTGTCCTGATGATTCCCAAGCAAGAACATTCATGGGATCACCATACACTGACATATTTCAGATAGGCCATCATTTTGATCCTGTGTGAAGCTGACTGTGTTCACTCAAAGGGTATTCCTTTTTGACCGAAAGCTGGTTCCGGCCCAGCTTATCTATCCAAACGCATCTCTTCCTACGAACCCTCCAGGAATTTGAGATCATCCGAGGAGGCCCTGCTCTCGATCCCGCCTGCTTCGCAAGCATGTCTGGCGGGGACGAGAGACAGGGCCTTCTCTATGGTGACCCCTTGGCTGTGGATCAGCCCCCTCCCTCCTGACCTTTTGGAAAAGAGTAAAAAATTGGCTCTTCAAGCAAGCATTTGGAATCTCCGAATAAATAGATAAACTTGAATTGGAAAATGACCTAGGAACAGCCCAAGACGATGGAACGGATAAGGACTTGAATGAGAGGATATAGTTTTTAGCTTTTAATATTGTTATTATGCACTACCTTATGTCTAATTGCACTATAATGGTTCTTTTGCTTATCAATATATGTATTTTTACATAGAAATAATGCAAATAAATAAATGCAGGGAGGATTTATCACTGTTGTTACAATTGCTGGTCCTGGGGATGCTTTTATCTAATCCAGTTTCCATCTAATCTAATTATAATATTGTTCATATCTAAGGTGTTTTGATTGCCTCGTACTTTACTGAAGTCATTTGCCCATTGCTTTCTCATTTTCATTTATGAATTTGTTTTCATTGATTAAAGTTTGTGAAATTTTGGAGGTTGTTTCACTGAGTCTCTAATTCTAGGCCTTTTTCTTTTTCTTGTTTGTCTCAGGAGCTCCATCTTTGACCGGTTCCTGAAATGCATTTTTGACCGCAGGATGTCCAAAAATTATTGTGAGTCTGCAACAGGTTCCATGACATGCTTTGACACACGGAGAAGGATGGAGCACCAGGTAAACATGCCCTTAAATGCCTTCAGACATAAGGAATTTGGATCTCTCTTCCCATACTGCATCCATCATTAGTGGTCAGATGTTTCAGTAGGAGGACAGAATTTGGACTATCAATCTCATACTCTTCTAGCCAACATTTTGGTTGGAAGTTGTAACCCAAAACATAACTCTTCCATAGTTCGGTGCTTCTCAAAATGATTGTCTTTGGAATGACAGCAAACCTTGAGCCATTAATTGTTGGTTACTGAGGAGTTTTGGAAGACAAATAATTGTAGTCAATGGGCACAAATATGGCATACCATCAGCAAATATTGTCAGTTCCCCACATTTAAAAGCCTTGCTATGGTTTGTAACGGGTTCAGAGACCTCTGCATGGACCCATTTGGAAGTGAAATATACTCAATGGACAGGTGTCCTCCATGTACTCGGAATTTCCATTGATATTTTGAAGGGATGTTTTGACTTGTGTCTTCATTGTATCTATGTTGCTGGGATGGAGTGGACTTTAGTTCCAAAGCATCACAGAAATAAATCTGGATGTAACATGATAACAAGGAGCATTGTTTGTAGAAATGGTGGACTTGTAGTGAACAGAGATGGTCAAGAAAGGAATTGTAGTCAACAGAGTTGCTCAAGGAAGGAATTGTCATCAAGGAGATGCTCAAGGAAGGAATTGTAGTCAATAGAGATGTGCAAGGAAGGAATTGTAGTCCATAGAGATGTTCAAGGAAGGAATTGTAGTCAGTGGAGATGCTCAAGAAAGGAATTGTAGTCAATGGAGATGCTCAAGGAAGGAATGATAGTCATTAGAGATGTGCAAGGAAGGAATGGTAGTCAATGGAGATGCTCAAGGAAGGAATGGTAGTCAATAGAGATGTGCAAGAAAGTAATTGTAGTCAATGGAGATTCTCAAGGAAGGAATGATAGTCATTAGAGATGTGCAAGGAAGGAATTGTAGTCAATAGAGATGCTCTAGAAAGGAATTGTAGTCAATGGAGATGCTCAAGGAAGGAATTGTAGTCAATAGAGATGCTCAAGAAAGGAACTGTAGTCAATGGAGATGCTCAAGGAAGGAATGGTAGTCAATAGAGATGTGCAAGAAAGTAATTGTAGTCAATGGAGATTCTCAAGGAAGGAATTGTAGTCAATAGAGATGCTCAAGGAAGAAATTGTAGTCAATGGAGATGCTCAAGGAAGGAATTGTAGTCAATGGAGATGCTCAAGGAAGGAATTGTAGTCAATGGAGATGCTCAAGAAAAGAATTGTAATCAATAGATATGGTCAAGAAAGGAATTGTAGTCAGGCTGAGGCTGATTGTTCTTGGTGCTCTGTTTTGGGAAAGTGGTTATCCTTTGTTTTGGATTGATGCCCTAATCAGTTGATGGCTTCCAAGCTGATGGAGGGGTCACTAGCCTAAATGCCCTGAAAACACTGGATTCCATCTGATCTTGGAAGCAAAGCAGGACCAACTCTGCTTAGTACTTGAATGGGAGGCCACCAGTGAATCTCAAATTCTGCAGCCACTATTTCAGAGGAAGTGCCTAACAAAACCAACTGTAATGTTTCCTTGTCTAAGAAAACTCTCTGAAATGCAGTTGACAGGAATCTCGAAGGCACATAACACATTTGGGTCTGAATATCAGTACCTTGGACAGATCTTTTATAAACAGCTTTGGTGACATTTCTACTTGGTTCAGCTTCTTGACTGGCGGTTGTAGTTTTACGCAAAGATGCACTGACTTTCAGTGTGGCTTTTTTTTCTGGGTAGACATGCCTAAGGGATCACTTTATACATGTACGGCAATTATTTGGAAGACTTCAGCACTGTGGAGGAATGGTTCCTCCAGCTGACAGATTGAAGCAGAAATGGACAAATTGCCTGGTTTGATTAGAGAAAGGTCATTAGTGAGAAAAGTCATTAGCAAAAGGTCATTTCTCAGAGACTTGGAAAACCCTTATAGACTTTTTTGTTGCAAGAAAATGACTTGATAACTTTTTGATGATTAGAAAGAACAGGACGTTGAAAGAAAGGGATTTGTTGAAATTGTGGAGAAAGAGATATGCATAGTTATATGCAGATGTAGATGCTGAAAGGGAGATCAAAAGTCCCTTTTTTCTCTTCTTTGTCCTGCACTTTTAATTGTTATTTTATTATAGCCCAGCTTTTGGGCTCTTTTTTTCCTCCTTGTCTTGAACTCTGTATTCAAAAATGTTTGAACAGGCAGCAATTATTTGATGCTTTTGTATTTATAAGCGACAAACTTAAAAATTGGGTAAAATGGATGAGTTGGAAATGAGCTGGCGACAAAGGGGAGAAATGAGAGAGAAACTGGGACATTTTTGATGCAGCGGAAAAAAATGGGATGGCAGGGATTTAATCAGGATTATCCACAACAATTTGCAACAATTGGAGGATACAATTGATGTCCAGAAAAACAGTTTGGGGCCTATTTGTGGCTCCAAGGATTTATCCCAACTTTCCTTGCCCTAAAACTTAATGACGTCTTCTGAATGTTGTGCCACTTTTGCTAGGAAGGAGTCAAAATATTAGGACACTGTTTCTCAACCTGGGGGTCAGGACCCCTGGGGGGGGGGGCGGTCACACATTTATTCATTTATTTATTTCAATTACTTCTACCCCGCCCTTCTCACCCCCGAGGGGGGACTCAGGGCGGCTTACAAACGAAGGCACAATTTGATGCCTAAATCCATGAACAAACAATACATAAAAGCAATTTAAACAATTAACAAGTTAAAAACATTAATACATAGTAAAATAGCAAAACAATCTCATGCTCAGTGTTCAGAGTCCGTTTATCCATTCCATTCCGTTCGCCCATGTTTATCGTCAGATCTTTCCTTAGCTGCCAGAATGTCCAAAAGCTTGGTCCCATATCCAGGTCTTCAATTTTTTTCTGAACGCCAAAAGGGAAGACGCTGATCTAATCTCCCCAGGGAGTGAGTTCCACAGGTGAGGGCCCACCACTGAGAAGGCCCTGCTCCTCGTCCCCGCCAACCTCACTTGTGATAGTGGTGGGGTCGAGAGCAGGGCCTCCCCAGACGATCTCAAATTTCGAGATGGGATGTAGGGGGAGATCCGTTCGGACAAATACACTGGGCCGGAACCGTATAGGGTTTTGTAGGTCAAAACCAGCATTTTGAATTGTGCTCAGAATTGGATCGGCAGCCAGTGGAGCTGATGTAACAGGGGGGTGGTATGCTCCCTATACGCCGCTCCGGTGAGCAATCTGACTGCTTCTCGCTGGACTAGTTGAAGTTTCCGAGCAGTCTTCAAAGGCAACCCCACGTAGAGTGCGTTGCAGTAATCCAGCCAGGATGTAACAAGAGTGTGGACCACCGTGGCCAGATCTGACACAGGGTTTTTAGAGGAGTTGCCAAAGGCCATCAGGTACATATATTTCTGATAGTCTTAGGAACCCCTTTGGCAGAGAAGGCTGAAGATCTCCCCGCCTGTCCTTCTCTTCTGTTTTGGAAACAGACAGCAAATCCTCCCACCAAAAGCCCTCCTGTGCTGTGATTGGCTGGCCTCTCAGCTGGTCTCTCAGCCAAGGAGACTCCAAGCGGGGAAGGGAGAGCAAGTGTGCTTGGCACATGGCAACGTGGTGTGCATGTGCGGCCGAGGGAGAGTGCACGAGGCCGGAGGGAGGCTCAGGCCAGCGAGTCCCTTCAAGGCACGATGGCTCTGTGTGGGAAGTTTGACCCACTTCTATTGTTGGTGGGGTTCTGAATGCTCTATGATTGCAGGTGAACTATAAATCCCAGTAACTACAACTCCCAAATGTTAAGGTCTGTTTATCCCGGTGGCGCAGTGGGTTAAACCCCTGTGCTGGCAGGACTGAAGACCGATAGGTCGCAGGTTCGAATCCAGGGAGAGGCGGATGAGCTCCCTCTATCAGCTCCAGCTTCTCATGCGGGGACATGAGAGAAGCCTCCCACAAGGATGATAAAAACATCAAATCATCCGGGCGTCCCCTGGGCAATGTCTTTGCAGATGGCCAATTCTCTCACACCAGGAGTCACTCCTGACACAACAAAAAAACAAAAACAAAACATAACCCTGAACTTCACCAGTGTTCACATTTGGGCATATTGAGTAATTGTGGCAAGTTTGGTTCTGATCTATTATTGTTTGAGTCCACAGTGCTCTCTGGATGTAGGTGAACTACGAAATACAACTCCAAAACTCAAGGTCAACACCCACCAAACCCTTCCAGTATTTTCTGTTGGTCTTGGAAGTTCTGTATGCAAAGTGTGATTCAATTCCATCGTTGGTGGAGTTCAGAATGCTATTTGATGGCAAAATCAACTTCCCCAAACCTCACCAGTATTCAAAGTTGGGAATATCAGGTGTTTGTGCCAAATTTGGTCCATTGAATGAAAATACATCCTGCATATCAGATATTTATACAACAATTCATAACAGTAGAAAAATTACAGTTATGAAGTAGCAACAAAAATAATGTTATGGTTGAGTGTCACCACAACATGCAAAACTGTATCAAGGGGTTGCGGCATTAGGAAGGTTGAGAAACACTGGATTAGAAAGATGTAAATGTTAAAGGTTGTCCCCTGACATTAAGTCCAGTCATGTCTGATTCTGGGGTGTGGTGCTCATCTCCATTTCTAAGCCGAAGAGCCGGCATTGTCCATAGACACCTCCAAGGTTATGTGGCTGGCATGACTGCATAGAGTGCCGTAACCTTCCTGCTGGAGCAGTACCTATTGATCTACTCACATTTGCATGTTTTCGAACTGCTAGGTTGACAGAAGCTGGGGCTGACAGCGGAAGCTCATGCTGCTCCCCGGAATCAAACCTGCGACCTTTCGGTCAACAAGCTCAGCAGCTCAGCACTTTAACCCACTGCGCCACTGGGGCTCCTGTAGAAATAAGTTATATATATGTGTGTGTATATATGTGTGTGGGGGCCCCCGGTGGCGCAGTGGGTTAAAGCACTGAGCTGCTGAGCTTGTTGATCGAAAGGTCGCAGGTTCGATTCCGGGGAGCGGCGTGAGCTTCTGCTGTCAGCCCTAGCTTCTGCCAACCTAGCAGTTCGTAAACATGCAAATGTGAGTAGATCAATAGGTACCCCTCCAGTGGGAAGGTAACGGCGCTCCATGCAGTCATGCCGGCCACATGACCTTGGAGGTGTCTACGGACAACGCCGGCTCTTCGGCTTAGAAATGGAGATGAGCACCACACCCCAGAGTCAGACATGACTGGACTTAATGTCAGGGGACTACCTTTACCTTTTATATGTGTGTGTGTGTGTGTGTATTCATGTGTAAGTCTCAGATTGCCAAAAGGGAAAAGCAAAGTCATAATAGAAGCAGAGTTGGCCAGTGTTGACATTGGGGCTTTTCCCTCTTCATGGAATGACCTTTGATATGTCCATGAGTCATATCAAAATCACTTTGGGCCCTAAAACCTGCCCTTGACTTATACACGGTCGCGTATTACATAAATACGGTATGTACTTTTATGTATGCACCTTTTTTCAGCTTTGAAGCAGCATTAAAATAAAGGAATAAGGGAAATTCATGTGCCTTATTAGGTGTTCTTGCAACAACTAGAAGAGAAGGAAGAGGGTCTCTTCCAGATCTACGGATGCTGTGATTCATTGGGATCAGGACAGCCTTTGTTTTGGAATCTGCAGCAAGTAAGGCCGGAGGATCAGGATCGACCGATCTTGTGATCCCTTTTCCTCCGGCCGCGTGAGAAAAGAGAACAGCTGACATCTCCTGAACCGTGAGCAATTTCCTAAGAGCCGAGGCGAAGGGATAAGCTCCCCTCCCCGCCCCCACACGGCTGCTGCGGTGGCTGCGGCTGCATTTGTTTCTTGTTTTCTCCCTTTTTCTATTTCTGTCAGCCCCCGATTCCTTATTGTTAATGTAGTCTATTTTTGGAGAGGCGTGAGCCGCTTGAGCAGGATCAAAGTAACTTGAACAAAACAAGGAAAAACGGAAAACACATGGGGAGAAGCATGGAAGAGAGGCGGCCAAGCGAAAGAGGGGATCCGCCAACTGACTTTGGTGCATTGGATGACTTGGTCATTGGGTTCCACTTTTCCAGGGTGCAGATTCTCCAGTTTTGGGGGAATCAACCCTGGAAGGAGAGGGAAGAGATGATTTGCTGTGTGCAAACCTCTGCTTCATCTATAGAGCAGCCACTCGTGACAACGTGCAAGGATTCATTGACGGCATATTATCCAGGTGGCTAACCAGAGCTCTCGGCGGTGCAGTATGTTAAACCCCTGTGCTGGCAGGACTGAAGACTGACAGGTCGCAGGTTCGAATCCGGGGAGAGGCGGATGAGTTCCCTCTATCAGCTCCAGCTCCTCATGCGGGGACATGAGAGAAGCCTCCCACAAGGATAATAAAACATAAAAAAATCATCCGGGCGTCCCCTGGTCAACGTCCTTGCAGACGGCCAATTCTCTCACAACAGAAGCAGCTTGCAGTTTCTCAAGTCGCTCCTGACACGACAAAAAAAAATAATATCCAGGTGGCTCTATGTATTTACTTCCTCCTTTGGGTTTTGTGGGGCCAGGACTCAACCTTTACTCTGTACCTATCTTCTCGCAGCAAGAAAGTTAGAGTAAAGGATTCTTACCCATCTTATCACAAAACAGCCAATAATGGAAGGAGCAAGGCAGTGACATCCCCGGCCCACCTCCTGTTTGGACATCAGCCAGCATGCTGTTACCTTAAATCAAAAAAATAGTTTTCTAAGATCTACAGAGATACTTGCAGGAACACCTCAGCAAGCGAGAGTCCAAAACTGGCAGGCTAAATCCAAGCATCTTATTCCATGGCTGATACCAAATGAGAGACTCCCTCCTGGGCAGCTTGGAAGGCACTGAACAGACTGCGCTCTAGCTCCATAAGATGCAGTGACATTCCCAGCCCATTCTCTATTTGGACATCAGCCAGCATGCTGTTACCTTAAATCAAAAAATAGTTTTCTAAGATCTACGGAGATACTTGCAGGAACACCTCAGCAAGCGAGAGTCCAAAAGTGGCAGGCTAAACCCAAGCACCTTATTCCATGGCTGATACCAAATGAGAGACTCCCTCCTGGGCATCTTGGAAGGCACTGAACAGACTGCGCTCTGGCACCACAAGATGCAGAGCCAACCTTAAGAAATGGGGCCACAAAGTGGAGTCCACGACATGCAAGTGTGGAGAAGAGTAAGCCACTGACCACCTGCTACAATGCAACCTGAACCCCGTCACATGGAGGACCTTCTTATAGCAACACCAGAGGCACTCCAAGTGGCCAGCTACTGGTCAAAGGACATTTAATACAATGCCAAGTTTTTAAACTTTGTGTTTTCTGAAATACATCACAACTGTACCCTTGGCTTGCTCCTGATATGATAAATAAATATCTCAAAACAAATAAGAAGCAGCAATACCCTTATTCTACCCCAATAATAGACTGCCTTTTCAGGTTGGCTCCATGTATCCAACCCTTGGACTCTATTCACACATCTTGTCCTGGTTCTCCATCTCTTCCTAGATTGGGATTTGGAGCTTCAGGGTGACCCCTGATACAGGAAACTCTCAGTTAAATAGCACCTCAGAGTCTAGGAGTTTCTGGTTGCTTGAGAGTTACTGATAAAAATAGGCCTCACGAATTCTATACCTTGTTGTTTCTCAACCTTCCTAATGCCGTGACCCCTTCATACAGTTTGTCATGTTGTGGTGACCCTCAATCATAAAATTATTTTTGTTGCTACTTCATAACTGTAATTTTGCTACTGTTAGGAATTATAATGTCAATATCTGATATGCAGAGTGTATTTTCATTCGCCAGACCAAATTTGGCACAAATACCCAATACATCCAAATTTGAATACTGATAGGGTTGGTGGGGAATTGATTTTATCATTTGGGAGTTGTGGTTGCTGGGATTTATAGTTCACCTACAACCAAAGAGCATTCTGAAATCCATCAACAATGGAATTGAACCAAATTTGGCACACAGAACTCCCATGACCAACAGAAAATACTGGCGGGTTTCGTGGGCATTGACCTTGAGTTTTGGAGTTGTAGTTCACCTACATCCAGAGCGCACTATGGATTCAAAAAATGATGGATCTGGACCAAACTTGGCATGAATACTAAATGTAAACATAGGTGGAGTTTGGGGAAAATAGATCTTGACTTTTGGGAGTTGTAGTTCACCTACAATCAAAGAGCATTCTGAACCCCACCAATATTAGAATTGGGCCAAACTTCCCACACAGAACCCCATGACCAACAGAAAATACTGTGTTTTCTGATGATCTTTGGTGATGTCTCTGATACCCCCGTCGCGACCCCCCAGGGGTTCCAACCCCCAGGTTGAGAAATGTTGCTATACCTGGACTCTGTTTTGACTTGATATTCATATTAAAATACAATAACTAAAACAAATTAGGACAAACTTGGTGCAACACTGTTATACTGTATTATAAACACAGCTTTGTGACTACAGTGTTATGTCTTCAATTTTTTTGCCAGTTACTTGACAGTTCCAGTTTACTGAGAGTCTACAGTTTTATGCAAAGTACAGCCTCATCTCTGGCTTGTGGACATTAAATGAGTATCAGTTCCTAGCCCAAAAACCTCCTGAAATGTTCAGTTTTCCTTTTTGTATTTTGCAAAATCACCCAACAAAATGGCTAATGAAGGCAGTGTGTTCTGGTACGGCTGTACCAGGAGCTCCAATTTTATTTGCTTTGCATTAAATATTTGCTTGCAGTCCAAGGTTCCTGGGATTCTGCAGATAGGTGGCTTCCTTTGGTTTCAGTGATAGGGCAAGTCACCTGTCCATCATCGTTAAGTTTGGTCCTGCCCCTTGCTCAGGGCAATTGGGAAGGGAAGGGAGCCATTTTTTAGTTAGTCTCAGCAAGGAAAGCCAATGTACAGGACGTGTGCAAGCCTCCCCTGTACAAAAGCTTCAACCCCTAAGAATTTCCAGGGGAGAACAATCTCAAGAGTCTCCAAATACTTTCCAGGGAAACAGCCCTAAAGACCAAGGAACTCCAACTGGAGAACATCTAAGCCTTTACTGGTAGGTCCACTCGGCGTTCGAGAAGCAGTTCGACCCGGTAGGGGAGCCCACATCAGTAAGGGTTAGATTACAGTCAGCCTGGGAGAAGTTAAAAAGGGGACTTTCCTTTAAAGTAAAGAATTAGTTATTGAAGACAGTTGCCTGTCCTTCATGAGCAAGTTTAGGAAGCTACCAGTTGCATACTTCCCACTGGGCAAAGGTTGCACGTCCTGTTCTAAAGGAAATTCTTTACAGGCCCAGCGCACGACAGAACACAATGAGTTAACAATGGCAGCTCTATATGATCCCTCAGTTTCCATGTGTCGTATGAACGAATGAAAAGGACTGTTTGAAGAGCTCCTTTTCTCACCAGGGACCACTTTAGGCTAGATCCTACTTACAAGCCAGATTAATCTCCCTGTATTATCGTACTTTTTTCCCTCCTTGCTGGATTTGCTAATTGCCAGCGGTGTTTGTCTTTCCTCCCTAATCTGGATTTGTGATGTTGTGTTGTCACAGATTGGAGATTGCATCTCCATTTGCAAATCAAGGCCCCAATAATGATATTTATTGATAGGCCCCCATCTTTGAACAAAGATTTCCAATGAGAAGAAATCCACAGCTTCTCTTGAAAGCTTTTATTTTCCCCAAGAGAAACTGTTGAACTGTTTCCCTCTTGCCTTTAGTAAAGAGAAAGGTTTTTCCCTGACATTAAGTCTAGTTGAGTCCAACTCTGGGAGTTGGTGTTCATCTCCATTTCTAAGCCGAAGAGCCGGCGTTGTCCGTAGACACCTCCAAGGCCATGAACACCATTACCATCCTGCCAGAGTGGTACCTATTGATCTACTTACATTTGCATGTTGTTGAACTGCTTGGTTGGCTGAAGATGGGACTAACAGAGGGAGCTCACACTGCTCCCCGGATTCAAACCTACAATCTTTCAGTTATACTTTCCCCCTATAATCTTTATGGAAACATCAATTTGGAAGTGTGTCCCTTGCAAGATGCAATGGCAGTGGATTCTGCTGAATATTCATTGAATATCTTTCAAATATTTGCTGCCAAAATATTCAATATTAATATTTTCCTCCCTGGTATTCAGAAATCTCTGGCATTTAACATATGGCTCGAATCAATCTGACATGTTTGATCATCGGCATGTAACAATGTTTTATTGAGTGTAAGCAAATACATGTACATTTCCATTTGTAAGGTCAGAATCATTGGTTGCAAAAGGTCAACCCGGCATGTCTTGAATTTGGGGTGTTCCTTGTTGCTCTTTTGCAAAACTGGCAGCATTGATATCCTCAGGTTTCCCTGCCATTCTGCTCTGTTTATAAGCTCCAGATTTGCAGGAACATCTCATCTACAATATTTCTCCTTTTTTTGCAGTGGCGCAGTGGGTTAAACTGCTAAGCTGCAGAACTTGCCGATTGGAAGGTTGGCAGTTCGAATCTGGGGGCAGGGGTGAGTTCCCATTGTTAGCTCCAGCTTCTGCCAACTTAGCAGTTTGAAAACATGGAGCACCGTTACCTTTATCAGGAAGGTAATGGTGCTCCATGCAGTCATACTGGCATGGGCTGGTCTATGAGGTCACGGAGAGTCAGAAATGACTGAACGAATGAGCAACAACAGCGTCTAGATATGAGAGACTTCATAGAACAGTGATTCCCAACCTTTTTTTGACCAGGCCAACTTGACCAGGAACTACTTTGACCAAGGACAACTGTCCAACATTAGTACCAAAAGAGTTACAAATCTGTTATTGGTCAACTTTAGATTTTGTTTGGTTATTTGTGGTGCTGATTCAGAAAATTGCATTGGATAGACCACATCAGCTGTTGTTTCTGATACAGAACACATGCCACTCTTAATCACCATCTGCTCACCCACAGAAAACCATATTTAATAATCTAGAGCTGATGTTGTAGTAGTAATCTTTCATGGATAGTCAGCATCTCCTCTCCCGACATCCCCATTGCCTTGGCAGAGTGTTTTGCAAGACCTGTTGCTGCATGGTTTTGGGGCAACATTGTAGTAATGGTGAGGCTGTGGACCATATTTTTGTTCTTGCGGGCCACTGGTGGTCCATGGACCACAGGTTGGAAACCACCATCATAAAAGGAAGGCATAGACCTGCTCTCTTCTGCTTTGGTTAGGCTTCACCTGGAATAAACCTGCATCCAGTTCTGGGCATCACAAGTCAAGATGGTATTTACAAGCTGGAAGGTGTTCAGAGAAGGGTGACCAAAATGATCCGAGGTCTGGTAACCAAACCTTACGAGAAATACCTGAAGGAGGTGGGTCTGTTTAGCTTGGAGAAAGGAAGGCTCAGAGAAGATACGTGATCCATGTTTAAATATTTGAAAATATGATCCATTAAAGAGTGGGCAAGGCTCTTACTGCTCTGGAGACTGGGACACACTGGGACCATGTTTTCAAGCTGCAGGAAAAGAGATTCCGCTTAAGCATTAACAAGAACTGATAGTAAGAGTTGCCTGGCAGGGGATATTCTGCCTTGAAGTGTTGGAGTTTTCTTTACTGGAGATTATTAAGCAGAAGCTGGATGGCTATCTGTCAGGGGTGCTTTGATTCTGTTTCCCTGCATTTTTTTTTATTTCTCGTCTCAGGGTAGCCAGTCAATTATATTACATTTCTAATAGAACAAAGCAAACAAACAGAGAAAATACAAAATGTGTGAGTTTGGCAGTTGATTAAATGTCATTTGACCAGTATCTGGCCACTTGGAGTGCTTCTGGTGTTGCCGCAAGAAGGTCCTCCCTTGTGCATGTGGCAGGGCTCAGGTTGCATTGCAGCAGGTGGTCTGTGGTTTGCTCCTCTCCGCACTCGCATGTCGTGGATTCCACTTTGTGGCCCCATTTCTGAAGGTTGGCTCTGCATCTCGTGGTGCCAGAGCGCAGTCTGGTCAGCGCCTTCCAAGTCGCCCAGTCCTCTGTGTGCCCAGGGGGGAGTATCTCATTTGGTATCACCCATGGATTGAGGTTCTGGGTTTGAGCCTGCCATTTTTGGACTCTCGCTTGCTGAGGCGTTCCAGCGAGTGTCTCCGTAGATCTTAGAAAACTATGTTTGGATTTAAGTCGTTGATGTGTTGGCTGATACCCAAACAGGGGATGAGCTGGAGATGTCTCTGCCTTGGTCCTTTCACTATTGGCTGCCACTTCCCGGCGGATGTCAGGTGGTGCGTTACCGGCTAGACAGTGTAATTTCTCCAGTGGTGTAGGGCGCAGACACCCCGTGATAATGCGGCATGTCTCATTAAGAGCCACATCCACTGTTTTAGTGTGGTGAGATGTGTTCCACACTGGGCATGCATACTCAGCAGCAGATTAGCACAGCGCAAGGGCAGATGTCTACACTGTGTCTGGTTGTGATCCCCAGGTTGTGCCAGTCAGCTTTCGTATGATATTGTTTCTAGCACCCACTTTTTGCTTGATGTTCAGGCAATGCTTCTTGTAGGTCAGAGCACGGTCCAGAGTGACTCCCAGGTATTTGGGTGTGCTGCAATGCTCCAGTGGGATTCCTTCCCAGGTGATCTTCAGAGCTCGGGATGCTTCTCTGTTCTTGAGATGAAAAGCACATGTCTGTGTTTTAGATGGGTTGGAGATCAGCTGGTTTTCCCTGTAATAGGCAGTAAGAGCACCTAGAGCTTCGGAAAGCTTCTGTTCTACCATCTCAAAGCTCCCTGCTTGAGCAGTAATGGCATGATCATC
This sequence comes from Anolis sagrei, assembly GCF_037176765.1. NCBI lineage: Eukaryota > Metazoa > Chordata > Lepidosauria > Squamata > Anolidae > Anolis > Anolis sagrei. Next base: position 9,831,467 of record NC_090035.1, on the reverse strand, counting down.
AGCATAGATGAAACTCTCTGTCCCTTCTGGCAGTGGCTGGTCATTTGTATAGATGTTGAACATGGATGGAGCAAGCACGCTCCCCTGAGGCAGGCTGTTCTTTTGTTTCCGCCATCTGCTTCTCTGGCCCTGGAACTCAACAAAAAAGCTCCTGTTTTGTAGCAGGTTTCCTATGAGGCGGGTGAGGTGGTAGTCCTTTGTGATATTATACATTTTTCTCAGGAGGAGGCGGTGGTTCACAGTATCATAGGCTCCTGTGATCTGCTGCCTTTCAAAGCCATCTTCTATGTGCTGAGTCAGGTTCAACACTTGCGTGACAGAAGGTTGGACTGGATGGCCCTTGGAGCCTCCTCTATCTCTGTGATTCTAATTCTTATCTAACCATCTTCTAGGACATTTCTTCACGCCATCAGGTGCTTTTGTCAAACCAGAAGAACACACTCCCCCTCATTGCCTTAGACGTTTTCCAGTTCCCCCACCGATCAAGGCATGATCTATCTCTTCCCAGCCACCATGAAAACTCCATTTAAGACAAGACTTCATTTTGCACTTCAAAACAAATCAGGAGTGAAGGGGTACAACCAAGTGACCAAGTAACACAAATTAAGTGAGACATCCGAAGTGACAGATCGTATGACGGCGAGGCCGACAAAATGGGCATTTCTGTAATTCCTTTAGCCGGCAACGGAGAGGGAAAGAAGCAAGCTGTGGGTTATCAATCTCCCTTTATTTTTATGTGCCAGAGCTGGGAGTCGGAATGGCATTTCCACCGCCAGGAAACAGCAGCCTGGTTTTGTGCATGTTGTGCCATCGCCTTGCTTCTTCCATTTTCTTTGGTTGTAACTTTTGCAGAAAGAATATCTTTTCTTTAATGCCACAGCAACCAGAAAAGGCACGCGCACACACACAAATCATTACAATGTTTTGACAAAGCCTTTCAATATTTAATGCTAGATAAAGCACACCGAGCCAGTGGCTCAAAGTCTGGTGGGCCTGGGATGCCCTTTCGGATAATGAGAAATGGGATCCTCCTCCCCTCGTGAATACTCTGAATGGAAATGAGGCAAATGATATTTGAGCTACAGATTGGTAAACAATCTGGGAGAGGATTCTGAGTCAATACTATAGAGCGTTGGATGGGAATTCCTCTTCTTTCAAATAGAGCGCCTTGCTAACATTTTGAAAATCTGGGCTTGTCTCTCCTACAAAACCAAGGCTGAACTTTCAAGCCACTTCCATTTCATCAGTGTGTGTGTGTGTGTGTGTGTGTGAGAGAGAGAGAGAGAGAGAGAGAGGATTTGGTAAGAAGAATTGCTGCCCAGATATGGCTTAGTTGATTCCGCTCAGCTAGTCTCTTGAGTATAGAAAGACTTTTTTTGTATGTATTGTCGAAGGCTTTCATGGCCAGAATCACTGGTTTGTCTTAGGTTTTCTCGGGCTGTATGGCCATGGTCTAATGGCATTCTCTCCTGACATTTCGCCTGCATCTATGGCAAGCATCCTCAGAGGTAGTGAGGTCTGTTAGAACTAGGCAAAAGGGTTTATATATCTGTGGAATGACCAGGGTGGGACAAAGGACTCTTGTCTGCTGGAGCTAGGTGTGAATGTTTCAACTGACCACCTTGATTAGCATACAATGGCCTGACTGCGCCTGGGGCAAACTTTTGTTGAGAGGTAATTAGATGTCCCTGCCTGCTTCCTCTCTGTTGTTGTGCTGTTGCAATTTTAGAGTTTTTTAATACTGGTAGCCAGATTTTCTTCATTTTCATGGTTTCCTCCTTTCTGTTGAAATTGTCCACATGCTTGTGGATTTCAATGGCTTCTCTGTGTAGTCTGACATGGTGATTGTTGGTGTGGTCCAGCATTTCTGTGTTCTCAAATAAAATGCTGTATCCAGGTTGGTTCATCAGGTGCTCTGCTACTTTTATGTATATTCCATGCCCTCGTTGCAGAAAAGTCACATTTTCTCTGCAGAAAAGTGTGTTTTCTATGCAGAAAACTAGTTTTTTCCTCAGAAAATAAGATTTCTGTAACAAAAAATTGCTCTTTTCTCCAACCAAATCTTATGTGCATCTTTATCTTCACTAAGGATAACTCCTGACCTACAAAGGTCTCCATCTCTCCAGTTTTTGGATTGGAGGGGATAGAGGACCTTTTTCACTTGACTCTTGAATACTTCTGAATAGGCTTTTCTTCCCTGCTCTTCAACACCTGTGAGATATGGGTTCAAAACATGCCCTCTGCTACCTCTCCAATCTCCGAGAAAGAGAAAGACAGGCATCCCAGATCCCAAGGAAATGTGGACAGGGCATGAAGATGACCAGAGAGAGGCCAGCTTCGGAAAAACGCTCAGCCCTTTCACATAGAAGCAGCGGAGGGATGAAGCGCCTGGCGAGCGATTAAATGGGATCTGCTGAAATCCTTCCAAAGTCGGCTTAAGAAGTAAGAACCAACAATGTCACCCTGGGGGTCATTCTCCGTGGAACACCTCAGGCCCTCCTCAGTTTTTGTCTCCTAAGAGTCCACGTTGCTTCGAAGGAGCCGAGACATTCCCACAAAGGAGGAAGGAAGGAAAATCTTGTGGCGTAATATGAAATAAACCACATGTAGTTCACATTGGCTCAGCCCACACACTGCCTTGCCAGGGAAAGAAAATATGCCATGCAGGTGAACAGTAAACAACAAGTCGTTTACTCTTCTTAATTCAGAACATATGTACAATATGATCAGTTGCATCAACTCACTCAATGTCATTTCAGAGAGATTTTACAATGGTATCTCTTTGTCCATATGAGAGACCTTCTTTCAGCAGCAAATCAGCCTGTCTCTCTTTCTCTCTCTCTGCGCTTGCATAGCTGAAGCCTGATCAAAAATGCAACAGTACCAAGAATTCCAGGCTCAACCATCACCCCGTGCATTGCCTGACCAATCAGCTTCATGCATCATATTTTGCAGTTGACACACACACTCACTGATTACTTGCAGGCTCCAACAAATCTTAGTGTTACCTGGCAGCATCCAAGCACCAACCCCTCTCGTTCGTGTTTTATACAAAGTAGGCTCTTCTTCTCCAACTGCAAGCCACTTCTGGTCATGCCAACACTTTAAAGTCGGTACAAAATGCACCTCAAGTTGGTACAAAATGCAGCTGCTCGGCTTCTTGCGGGAATTCCGATGAGATGCCACATAACACCAATCTTACTGCAGCTGCATTGGTTACCAATTGAGCACCGGATCACTTTCAAAGTGATGGTACTCACCTTTAAGGCCTTACATGGTCTGGGGCCGATGTACCTGAGGGACCGCCTCACCCCCTACCAACCCTAGAGATCCCTCCGTTCTGAGGACCAAGATCTATTGGAAATTTCCAGTGTCAAGACCTTGCATCTAACAGCAACCAGATGCAGAGCCTTTACAGCAGTGGCACCATTACTCTGGAATACTCTGCCACCTGAAGTCCATGCCTTGCGGGAATTACCAGCTTTCTGCAGGGCTTGTAAGACATACCTGTTTTGACAGGCCTTTGATTTTTGATATTGCTGTTTTTAAATTGTCTTAAATTGTTTTTAAATTGTGTTAAGATTTTAGCCGTTCTTGTAAGCCGCTCCGAGCCCTAGGGTAGTGGCGGCATATAAGTTTGAATAATAAATAAATAAATAAATAAATAACATTAAATCAAAAAATAGTTTTTTAAAATCTATGGAGATATTTGCAGGAACACTTCAGCAAGCAAGAGTCCAAAAGTGGCAGGTTAAAACCCAGAACCTCAAGCCATGGCTGAGGCCGGATGAGAGACTCCTTCCTGGGCACACAGAAGACAGGATGACTTGGAAGGTGCTGAACAGACTGCGTTCTGGCACCACGAGATGCAGAGCCAACCTTCAGAAATGGGGCCACAAAGTGGAGTCCATGACATGCGAGTGTGAAGAAGAGCAACCCACAGACCACCTACTACAATGCAACCTGAGCCCTGCCACATGCACAATGGAGCATCTTCTTAAAGCAACACCAGAGGAACTCCAAGTGGCCAGCTACTGGTCAAAGAACAAGTTTTAAAACTTTGTTTGTGTTTTTAAATACATTACAACTGTATCCTCGGTTCATTTCTGATACGATAAATAAATAAATTCCCCAGCTTGGCTTTGTCTTCTGGTTATCCTTGGGAACCTGCTGGCAGAGGGGAAAACTCTGATTAGTGTTAATTTTTTGGAGGAAATAAATATTAAACGAACTGTTATATCTGTGTGCTATTGAGATCTCACCCCAGCAAGGAAGTGGGCGGATCTGTAGCACTGCCAACGACAACAGAGTAATGTATGAACACACTGGGAATAAGCATTGGAGGGGTGGCAGAGGAGGGAAGCAGCCAAGCTGGGGCTGGTTAACACTATGCTCCCATGTTCATTTTCATGGTCACCCTGATATGCCATGTATTGGGCCTTATTGCGGTTTGGAAAACATGGCAACACAAGGGATTTTGAAGAAGCAAAGTGCCTCGGAAAAGTGGCATTGTCCTTCTTCCAGGAGTCTCGCCAAGATATGAGACGCGCATCCAACAAAAAAGGTAGTTGGTGCTTTGTACAAGGCCCCCATCAGCATGTCTCCCATCTCCGCTTCTGCAGTTGGACAGCTCAGTGGTACCCTGCAAGGAAAGCGCTGCCCTCCTCCGACCCCTTCCCTATCCAATTCTCACTTTGTCTGATTGCGGTAATAACGCCGTGTGCCGATTTCTTGCCCCAGCCTGAAGCCTTCCCCGGCTCCGCTATGCAAATAACATAACACCATGATGAGTGGCAGGACGGAGCAGGATAAGAGGAAGAATAACCACAATGATGCCTTTATTCGATGAATGAATGCTGGAATCAAGTGAAAATACATAATATTCAGAGACAGAGAAAAGAAAGGCTGGGATCACTAGGAGGAGGAGAAATGAGAACGTGGTCTGGGGTGGTTAATCCATCTCTCTACCTGTGGCTGGGACCATTATAAGCAGAAGAAGCAGGAGTAGCTGAGAACTCTATACTGAAGGTATGGGCAAACCCAGGCCTGGGGGATGGATGCGACCTCTTCGGCTCTTTTCTCAGGCCCTTCTCTCTCACACACCATTCTATCCTTTCTTTCTTTCTTTCTTTCTTTCTTTCTTTCTTTCCTTTCTCCCTTCCTTACCTCATCCTTTCTCCCTCCCTCCCTCCTTCCTTTCCTTCCACCCTTTTGTCCCTCCCTCCCTCCCTTCCTTCCCTCCCTCTTTTGTCCCTTCTTCCCTCTCTCCCTCTTTCTCCTTCCTTCCTTCCTTCCTTCCTTCCTTCCTTCCTTCCTTCCTTCCTTCCTTCCTTTTTGTCTTTCCTTCCTTCTCTCTTTCCTCCCTCCCCTCCCTCCATTTTTTTCCACCCTTCCTTCCTTCCTTTTTGTCTTCCCTTCCTTCTCTCTCTCCTCCCTCCCCTCCCTCCATTTTCTTCCTTCCATCCATCCATCCTTCCTTCCCTTGCACCCTTTTGTCCCTCCTTCCCTCTCTCCCTCTTTCTCCTTCCTTCCTTTTTGTCTTTCCTTCTTCTTTCTTTCCTCCTCTCCTCCCTCCATTTCCTTCCTTCCTTCCGTCCATCCATCCATCCATCCATCATTCCTTTCCTTCCACCCTTTCGTCCCTCCTTCCTTCACTTTTGTATTTCTTTCCTTTTATTTTTCCTTCCTCCCCTCCCCTCCCCTCCCTCCATTTTCTTCCACCCTTCCTTCCATCCGTCCTTCCCTTGCACCCTTCCTTCCTTCCTTCCTTCCTTCCTTCCTTCCTTCCTTCCTTTTTGTCTTCCCTTCCTTCTCTTTCCTCCCTCCCCTCCCTCCATTTTCTTCCACCCTTCTTTCCTTCTTCCTTCCTTCCTTCCTTCCTTCCTTCCTTTTTGTCTTTCCTTCCTTCTCTCTCTCCTCCCTCCCCTCCCTCCATTTTCTTCCATCCTTCCTTCCATCCATCCATCCATCCATCCATCCATCCATCCATCCATCCATCCTTCCCTTGCACCCTTTTGTCCCTCCTTCCCTTTCTCCCTCTTTCTCCTTCCTTCCTTTTTGTCTTTCCTTCTTCTTTCCTCCTCTCTTCCCTCCATTTCCTTCCTTCCCTCCCTCCCTCCCTTCTTCCTTCCGTTCGTCCATCCATCCATCCATCCATCCATCCATCCATCCATTCTTTCCTTCCACCCTTTCGTCCCTCCTTCCTTCCCTTTTGTATTTCCCCCCTTCTCTCTTTTCTTACTCCCTCCCTCCCTCCCTCCCTCCCTCCCACACTTCCTTACCTTTGATAGGCTGTTAGGAATTGTAGGAGTTGAAGTCCAAAACACCTGGAGGGCCAACGTTTGCCCATACCTGGTGTAGATGCACCCTCCGGTAACTCAGCTAAGAGCAGATAAAATCTTGCTCTTCCCAGTTGGCTCAGGCAACACCTAACCGCTGCATCCACTCCTTATTTTGGCCACCTTGAGCACGCTTTCTGGATATTTTGCTACATGTATCCCAGTTTTCATCTGTGAAATGGAGGGTTTGTGTTTTTCTAGCTCCCCGGTCCTCTCCTCCTTTCCTATTCCTAGCTGCCATCCTTGTTGTTTCTGTACCATGCTGGGACATTGCAGGATGCTTCTGCTCTTCCTTGAAGAAGCTGCTAATGAAGTTACTCTACTAAGGCCATCTATCGAATGCTTTCAGTGAGGAGTAAAACTGCTCCTTTTCATGCACTTCCCTTTGCTGTAGACTCATTCCAGGCAGGACTTTGTAGCACTGGGTATCTAAAATCCGCATTTGTCCCTTCAAAAACCAACTTCATTTTTTCAGATCCAAAGAAGCAATCTCACTGCTCCTCTTCCTTGAAGATCCATGGGGGAATGAATCCTTTAAAGGTCCCATTTCTTGCCTCCAACATGCATTTTTAAAGGCCTTCTTCTTCACCGAGCTCGGAGATTGGGCTCTTTTGAACCAGCAGGATATTCCCATGGAACTTCAGTGATCTGAGGGATTTTTCTGACTCCTTCAGAGAGACAAACTGTGACTGGGATGGAGTTGAAGGCTTTGCTTTTTCAGTTAGGTTGAAACTCAGCTATCAAACATATTGGGCCACCACTATAAGTAGGCTGAACTGGGTTTGGAAGCATGAAGACTGGAGATAAGCTTAATGGCACTGCTAGGGTGAAAAACATCTCTGCAGAGCTTTTGCAGAAGCGGTTTTCTTCTGTGTGTCTCTGGGCATAAAACATCTATCTAATATTTGGCTTCCATGTTATTTGGTAGACTATTGACTCCATAGTCCAGTTTCAGTGCTGAAGAACAGACATGTGCCTTTCATCTCAAGAACAGAGAAGCATCCTGAGCTCTGAAGATCACCTGGGAAGGAATCCCACTGGAGCATTGCAGCGCACCCAAATACCTGGGAGTCACTCTGGACCGTGCTCTGACCTACAAGAAGCATTGCCTGAACATCAAGCAAAAAGTGGGTGCTAGAAACAATATCATACGAAAGCTGACTGGCACAACCTGGGGATCACAACCAGACACAGTGTAGACATCTGCCCTTGCGCTGTGCTACTCTGCTGCTGAGTATGCATGCCCAGTGTGGAACACATCTCACCACACTAAAACAGTGGATGTGGCTCTGAATGAGACATGCCGTATTATCACGGGGTGTCTGCGTCCTACACCACTGGAGAAATTACACTGTCTAGCCAGTAACGCACCACCTGACATCTGCCGGGAAGTAGCAGCCAATAGTGAAAGGACCAAGGCAGAGACATCTCCAGCTCATCCCCTGTTTGGGTATCAGTACTTAAATCCAGACATAGTTTCCTAAGATCTACAGAGACACTTGCTGGAACACCTCAGCAAGCGAGAGTCCAAAAGTGGCAGGTTCAAACCCAGAACCTCAACCAATGGCTGATACCAAATGAGAGACTCCCCCTTGGGCACACAGAGGACTGGGTGACTTGGAAGGCGCTGAACAGACTGCGCTCTGGCACCACGAGATGCAGAGCCAACCTTCAGAAATGGGACCACAAAGTGGAATCCTCGACATGCGAGTGCAGAGAAGAGCAAACCACTGACCACCTGCTGCAATGCAACCTGAGCCCAGCCACATGCACAATGGAGGACCTTCTTGCAGCAACACCAGAAGCACTCCAAGTGGCCAGATACTGGTCAAAGGACATTTAACCAACTACCAAACTGACATATTTTGTATTTTCTCTGTTTGTTTGCTTTGTTCTGTTAGAAATGTAATATATTTGACTGGCTGCCCTGACACGAGAAATAAAAAATAAGTGCTGAAGAAGCTGTCCAATGTGCTGAATTGGAGATTTCAGCACCATGGATAGCACCCTCACAGCTTCAGATGGCTCCACCTCTCCAGAAACTTGCAAGCCAACTGAAACTACTGCCAATGCATAGCAAGAACATCCTACAGACTCAGGGCCTGTATTGAAATCACATCTCCATAAGCCTTGCTCTTTTAAGGAGGAAAGACCTATCGGCAGTTATGTACTGTATTTAAATCTATGTAAATCCGCGTGCGGATGAAATATGCAGAAGGGCAGCTCCAGGAAATTGAATGTGACTCGCAAGCATGCAGGAGAGTGGCACACGGTAAATTGATTCTGAGGCCCACATCCCATTGTGCCATTGCCTTACAGTGATGCCTGTTGGAGGGCCATAGCAGAGGGAGGGGACCATCATGGGGAGAGGGACAATGCAGTAGCCGAGGTGGGAAGTTTCCAAATTAAAGGATAGGTCATTTTACTCATTAGAGAGATGGAGCAGGAATGCCCATGTTCCATCTTCAGGGCTGGATGCCTCTAAGACAGTGGTACTCAACCTGGGGTCTCCAGATGTTTTTGGCCTCCAACTCCTAGAAATCCTAACAGCTTGTAAACTGGCTGGGATTTCTGGGAGTTGTAGGCCCAAAACATCTGGGGACCCCAGGTTGAGAACCACTGCTTTAAGAGCTTCTTTAAGATCTCTTATACACTGCATAATTATAGCACTGCAATGATGATGATGATGATGATGATGATGATGATGATGATCGTAATACTTTATTAATATTCCACTCTTCTCCCTGTGGGGACTCAGAGCAGATTACAATGTAAACAGATACCAGCAAACATTCAATAATTCGTTACTATACAATGAGACACACAAACACAAGCAAAGGCAGAGGCTTCTCCTTTCATTGCCGGCTTTGGAAGCAGTGCTCATCTCTGGTTCTGGGGAAGATGCTGTTCTCCATTTCCAAGCTGAAGAGCCTGTGTTGGCACCTCCTGGTCATGTGATGGGCATTACTGCTTGGAGTGTCTTATGTCTTTTCTACCAAAGCGGTACCTATTTAGAGGCCAATGGAGACTCCACCTCAGACATCAAAAGAGCTGCAAGACCGAGAACAAGCCACGAGAGTAAAGACGAAGATCCACCCAGAGGAAAAGTGTTCTTGCCATACATCAAGGGAACCACTGACCGCAGAGGGAAGCTGATGAGGAAACATAACATACAAACTATCTACAGACCCACCAAGAAAATCCAACAAATGCTACGTTCAGCAAAGGACAAGAGGGATCCTCTCACCTCTGCAGGAGTCTACCGTATACCATGCCGCTGTGGACAAGTCTACATAGGGACCACCAAACGCAGCATTGCCCAGACATGCATCAAGGAACATGAAAGGCACTGCAGACTACTCCAACCAGAGAAATCAGCCATAGCAGAGCACCTGATGAACCAAACTAGACACAGCATTTTATTTGAGAACACAGAAATGCTGGACCACTCTCACAACCACCATGTCAGACTACACAGAGAAGCCATTGAAATCCACAAGCATGTGGACAATTTCAACAGAAAGGAGGAAAACATGAAAATGAACAAAATCTGGCTACCGGTATTAAAAAAACTCTAAAATTGCAACAGCACAACAACAGAGAGAAAACAAACAAGGACATCTAATCACCTTTCAACAAAAGTTTGCTCCAGGCACTGTCAGGCCATTATATGCTCATCAAGGTGGTCAGTTGAAACATTCACACCTAGATCCAACAGACAAGAGTCCTTTGTCCCACCCTGGTCATTCCACAGATATATAAACCCTTTTTCCTAGTTCCAACAGACCTCACTAACTCTGAGGATGCTTGCCATAGATGCAGGCGAAATGTCAGGAGAGAATGCCTCTAGACCATGGCCATATAGCCCGAAAAAGCCTACAACAACCTAGTGATTCCAGCCATGAAAGCCTTCGACAATACATTGGTACCTATTTATCTCCTCACCTTTGGATGTTTTTGAACTGCTAGGTTGGCAGGAGCTGGGCTAACAGCAGGAGCTCACACCATCCCTCTGATTCGAATTGTCTGTCTTCAGATCAGCAATTCAGCAGTGCAAGGGTTTACCCATTGTCCTACCATGGCTGAGTACCATTTTACATCCCATGGGAATCCTAGGTTTCTGGTTTCGAGAAATATAACACTAACAATACCTCCTGGTGCTTTGTTAGTCCATATTGTCAGCCACCTCCATGGTCTAGATTGGAGTAGATCTGGACCTCCTTTTTGGAGATCTTTGGATATGCAATGGTTCAGCAAGAATTTCTCAGCAATGCAGAACTGGGCTGATTTAAAGGAAGCTTTGGGTGATGGGAGTAACTAATCATATGAGCAACTTATGAGCCCTTATTCAGGTTTGGTAGAGATTTTAGTGGACCGTGAAATGAGTTTCCATCTTCCTTAGTTATTTGGGACTAAGCATTGGCTCAAAGAGTGCAAAGCTATTCTAAATCATACAATAGAATAGAATCAAAGAGTTGGAAGAGACCTCATGGGCCATCCAGTCCAACCCCCTGCCAAGAAGCAGGAATATTGCATTCAAATCACTCCCGACAGATGGCCATCCAGCCTCTGTTTAAAAACTTCCAAAGTAGGAGCTTCCACCACACTCCGGGGCAGAGAGTTCCACTGCTGAATGGCTCTCACAGTTAGGAAGTTCTTCCTCATGTTCAGATGGAATCTCCTTTCTTGTAGTTTGAAGCCATTGTTTCGTGTCCTAGTCTCCAGGGAAGCAGAAAACAAGCTTGCTCCCTCCACCCTGTGGCTTCCTCTCACATACTTATACATGGCTATCATATCTCCTCTCAGCCTTCTCTTCTTCAGGCTAAACATGCCCAGCTCCTTAAGCCGCTCCTCATAGGGCTTGTTCTCCAGACCCTTGATCATTTTAGTCACCCTCCTCTGGACACATTCCAGCTTGTCAATATCTCTCTTGAATTGTGGTGGCCAGAATTGGACACAATATTCCAGGTGTGGTCTAACCAAGGCAGAATAGAGCATGGGTAGCATGACTTCCCTAGATCTAGACACTATGCTCCTATTAAAAGGGGAGCGGATGTTGTGGGGTGTGGAAATCTGTCTCTATCACCAGAATTGGGGCTCCCTTGCATTTATTTATTTATTTACTGTATTTGTATACCGCGCTTCTCAGCCAATCGGTGACTCAAGGCGGTTTCCAACAAATCAGTATACATAACAACATAATACTGATTAAAACATTAAACAGTATAAAAACACCACAAAAGCAATAAAAACAACATCATTAGCGTCTCATTATTATCAAGCATTGTCCAGTTCCATTGTCAAATCATTCAATTTCCTATACTAGTTACTTTGCATTTGTAAATGCTTGCTCGAACAGCCTCTGAAACGTCAAGAGGGAGGGAGCAGATCTGATCTCCCTAGGGAGGGCATTCCATAGCCAAGGGGCCACCACTGAGAAGGCCCTGCCTCTCGTCCCCGCCAAACTTGTGACGAAGGCAGGACCGAGAGAAGGGCCTCCCCAGATGATCTTAAAGTCCTTGATGGTTCGTAAGGGGAGATACATCCGGACAGGTAGGAATGGATCAGGAGTAGGAGGCATAGTATTGTGTAGGTTGCATTGGTGAACCAGTCCCACACTTAATTGTAGTTGATGTAGGTAAAGGTAAAGGTAGTCCCCTGACATTAAGTCCAGTCATGTCTGACTCTGTGGTGTGGTGCTCATCTCCATTTCTAAGCCGAAGAGCCAGCGTTGTCCATAGACACCTCTAAGGTCATGTGGCCAGCATGACTGCATGGAGCGGCGTTACCTTCCTGCCTATTGATCTACTCACATTTGCATGTTTTCGAACTGCTAGGTTGGCAGAAGCTAGGGCTGACAGCGGAAGCTCATGCCGCTCCCCGGAATTGAACCTGTGACCTTTCGATCAACAAGCTCAGCAGCTCAGTGCTTTAACCCACTGCGCCACCGGTGCTGTATATCTATCTTAATCTGTGTGAGAGATTGAAGATGGGAAGCCAAAAGTTTTTTTAAAGAGTAATAAATGGGGTACTTTCCACAAGTATTTTCACATCCCCCAACCAATATGTTTGTGATGATGGTGCGACTGATAGCAGGCTACGTATTTATCTGCTGTGATGAATGTAGGGCTCAGCTGGGCTCAAAAGGGGGGAGGTATAGACAGCCAAATGGGGAGATATAGTCTGCCTAATAGCCTGGACCATATATGCCAGAAGCAGGGCATTAAACAAACTGGCACCTACTTTGGCATCTATGCCAACTTCAGCTCATTGGAGATGAGACGTAGAAATGTCATGAACACAGTGGTTCTCAACTTGTGAGTCCCCAGATGTTTTGGCCTTCAACTCCCAGAAATCCTAACTGCTGGTAAACTGGCTGGGATTTCTGAGAATTGTAAGCCAAAACACAAGGGGACCCACAGGTTGAGAACCTCTACACTAACAGAACAACAAGCCACCACCAAAAAGAGAATGTGGTTAGCCATCTCCCTAATCGAGAAAGCCTTTCAAAAGCCAGTCTCCAAATCATAGCGATCTATCTTTCTCCCGGCCCCAGTCTCCCGACGTTTCCTTTACTTCAGATTGAATATACTCATTTTTGCATCATCAAGTCTTCATTGCCAGCCCTTAACCAAACACCGAAGGAATTAGCGACAATGGAAATTTTGCTTGTGAGAGCAAAAAAGAAACAAAAATGTCCTAATAATTTAGGCAATTACTTAATTAGCTTCATTTGCTTAAAAGTGCAATTTGGTGCATTTTCATCGTGGGTTGCTTTGAAAAGAATTCTCCTTCTCGTTTTTGTCCAGGGAAGAAAAGAATTGCTCTTCTGGTATTCTTCAGCATTTTCCATTTCTAATACAGAATGTCTTCCAGTTTTGATAGGGTTAGGGCTTCAAGAACACCCTAAAAATGGGGGAAAACATGAGCAAAAAAACCACAATGTGAATGTGGACTGAACAGTTAGTAGTATGGATTTAGGACAGGAGTTTCTGAGCTTTGATCCACTGGGTGTTTTGGACTCCAGCTCCCAGAATACGTGGCAGCCGACTAAGCTGGTTCTGTGTGGGAAGTTTGCCCCAATTTCCTGCTTCTTGGCAGGGGGTTGGACTGGATGGCCCATGAGGTCTCTTCCAACTCTTTGATTCTATGATTCTAGGAATGAAAGTCCCAAAAAATCTGGACAATCAATAGTTGAGAACCATTCATTTAATGCAGCATTTCTCAACCTGGGGGTCGGGACTTTGGGGGGGGGGTTTATGAGGGGTGACAGGGGTTGCCAACGAGCATCAGAAGACACTGTGTTTTCTGTTGGTCATGAGGGTTCTGTGTGGGAAGTTTGGCCCAATTCTATCATTGGTGGGGTTCAGAATGCTCTTTGATTGTAGGTGAACTATAAATGCCTCAAACTATAACTCCCAAATGTCAAGGTCCACTAGTGTTTACATTTGGGTGTATTGAGTCTTCGTGCCAAGTTTGGTCCAGATCCATCATTGTTTGAGTCCACAGTGCTCTCTGGATGTAGGTGAACTACAACTCTAAAACTCAAGGTAAATGCCCACCAGACCCTTCCAGTATTTTCTGTTGGTCATGGGAGTTCTGTGTGCCAAGGTTGGTTCAATTCCATCATTGGTGGAGTTCAGAATGCACATTGATTGTAGTGAACTATAAATCCCAGCAACTACAACTCCCAAATGACAAAATCAATATCTCCCCACCCCCACTAGTATTCAAATGTGGACGTATTGGGTATTTGTGCCAAATTTGGTCCAGTGGATGAAAATACATCCTGCATATCAGATATTTACATTATGATTCATAACTGTAGCAAAAGTTGAAGTAGCAACGAAAATAATGTTATGGTTGGGGGTCACCACAACATGAGGAACTGTATTGAGGGGTCATGGTGTTAGGAAGGTTGAGAACCATTGATTTAATGGCTCCAATTTAGTTGGATTCCTAGTGGAGTAAAGACTTGTGCCTGCTGTTCATCAGAGCAACTTTTCTGCTCCAAGGAGCTGTCCTTGGTCCTTCAACCAGTCATCTTCTCCATTCCTGTTTTGCAGGTCTCCTTTAGGGAGGCCTCCATTTTATTAATGCTTATGGGCTTCATTTGCCCTCTTGATTACTTGTTAGATGAGTTCAACCTCTGCTCCCACCAAATTTGATTTGCTGGGATTGAATAAATGGTACAATCAATGTGAAATGCAGTAATTCTGTAAAGGATAATAGCCGAGGTAGGTACACTAAAGGCACCAGATCCCATCAGATCCTGGAAGCTAAGCAAGGTTAGTACTTGGGTAGGAGAACAACAATGAATAGCAGGTACTATAGGCAGGGCCAAAGCCAGAAAATTTTTTTTGCAGGGGGGGGGGGGGGTTGAAACCTGCCTCCTAGCTCATGCTGAAGCAAAGAGCACAGCAGGGGGCAGTGTAGACTTCAATAGCCTGCAGCTCCGCCCCTGTCAACCACGTCCACCAAGTCTGGCCTCCTTAATGAGAGCATTCAACACTTCCCCCCCCCCCCCCCGAACTTTGTTGCTTCGCTACATCGGCTATTGCTGCAAGTAATGACAGTGTGAATAAATTTAAAGTGCTGGTTCTAGCCTATGAAGCCCTAAACGGTTCTGGCCCAACTTATCTGTGCGAACGTATCTTCCCTTATGAACCATCTAGGACCTTGAAATCGTCCGGAGAGGCTCTGCTCTCGGCCCCGCCTTCGTCACAGGTACGTTTGGCGGGAACTAGAGACAGGGCCTTTTCAGCGGTGGCTCCCCGGCTATGGAACGCCCTCCCCAGAGAGATTAGATCTCCTCCCTCCCTCTTAATGTTTCAGAAGCAACTCAAAACATGGCTGTTTGAGCAAGCGTTCGCAAACACAGAGTAACGGATACAGATAACTGATATAGGAACGGATAACTGACGATGGAATTGGACAATGCTTGACAATAAGGAGACGCCAATGATGTTGTTTTTATTGCTGTTGTGATTTATGTAATTTTAATGTTTTTAAATTGTATTATGATACTATGTATACTGTTTTGTTGGAAACCGCCTTGAGTCGCCGATAGGCTGAGAAAGTCGGTTTACAAATATAGTAAATAATAATAATAATAATAATAATAATAATAATAATAATATGTCAATATTTGCTTGAGATAGTGCTTGCAGTTCTGGAGGGACTTAATTTTTTGCATCTCATAGACTTATTTATTTATTTATTTATTTATTTATTTACTGCGCTTATATACTACAATTCTCAGCCCAGGGGCGACTCATTGCATGGGGGTTTGGTTAACCAGTTAAAATTCATAAGTAAACCAGGTTTTTTAAAATCTGAAACATTTCGGGGGAAGGGGGTTGAACCCCTAACCCCCCCCCCCTCGCTACAGCCAGACTATAGGCTACATTTCAGAGGAAAAACACCTCTAAGGATTCCTTGCCTGAGAAAACCCCCTGGAATTCATGGGGCCGCCATAAGTCAGACAGGGAATTGAAAGCACATGCACAACACGGATGAGATCAGCATACTTCTCCTTTCCTGTACTATCCAGTCTGTTAGAATAGGCTCCTAGTTCTTCAAAGCATGTGGATCCCAGTGGAGATGGCAGTGTAATTTGCTAACACCAAGCAAGGTGTCCGGCACTCTGTTGTTGACAGTGATGGCCGAGGGAGAGGACAGAGAACCTGCTGAAAGGTCACCTTTACATCTGTCTCCCTCTCTCAGTCCCTTTTGCTGCCCTTGAATGATTCTCCTCCTGTTCCCCCATGTGATGTCCCACAGCATCCATTCCATCATCCGTGTCTCAGGCTGATCCTTGGCCTCTCCTTATTGTAACAAGGTGGACAGCCGGCAAGAGCCCTTTTCCCCCAACTGTTGTGAGCGCTCTTTCTTGGGAAGATGGAAGGCTCAGAAAAGCCAGACAGAGAGAAACTCAGTGCCAACTGCCCTGATATTTTCGGTCCTTCTTCATGATAGCTCAGATTTGCTGTCGTTCTGGCTGTCGAGTGCTGCCCTGTTTTGTCACACAGAGCGAGACAGAGAGAAATGCAGATGGACAGATATATATGTACATACAAACCATTGCCTGACAGTGATTTCCATTTCAACAAGGAGAAATGTGATGGGTGCAATGAATGGAACTGTTTACAGATGTCATGCTCAAGTAGAAACCACTGTACATCAGTCACTGTCCTGTTGAGTTTGGTTCTGGAAACAAGAGGACGAAGGATGAGATGGCAGTTTAGTGGTGGCATGTGAAGGAGCATGTCATTGCAAATGGAAGGCTCCATGTTTGATCCATGGTGTCCCTAATGAAAAGATCCTTGCTGTTGTGTGCCTCCAAGCTGTTTCCGACTTATGGGGACTGCAGGGTGAACCTATCCTTGGGTTTTCTTGGCAGGATTTGTTCAGAGATGGTTTTCATTTGCCTCCCTCTGAGAGAATGTGATTTGTTTGAGATTAGCCAGTAGGTTTTGATGGCTGAATTGGGGGGGGGGGGGGGGTCCACTGCTCCAAGAGTATTCCAGCCTCCAAAAGAAACATTTCCAAGCTTTGGAATACTTGTCACTGACAAATGCAAGATACTCCACTTTGGCAGAAAAAACGAAATGCAAAGATACAGAATGGAAGACAATGCCTGGCTCAAGAGCAGTACGTGTGAAAAAGATCTTGGAGTCCTCGTGGACAACAAGTTAAACATGAGCCAACAATGTGATGTGGTGGCAAAAAAAGCCAATGGGATTTTGGCCTGCATCAAGAGGAGCCTAGTGTCTATATCTAGGGAAGTCATGCTACCCCTCTATTCCGCTTTGGTTAGACCACACCTGAAATATTGTGTCCAATTCTGGGCACCACAATTCAAGAGAGATATTGACAAGCTGGAATGTGTCCAGAGGAAGGTGACTAAAATGATCAAGGGTCTGGAGAACAAGCCCTCTGAGGAGCGGCTTAAGGAGCTGGGCATGTTTAGCCTGAAGAAGAGAAGGATGAGAGGGGACATGATAGCCATGTATAAATATGTGAGAGGAAGCCACAGGGAGGAGGAGGGAGCAAGCTTGTTTTCTGCTTCCTTGGAGACTAGGACACGGAACAATGGCTTCAATTACAAGAGAGGAGATTCCATCTGAACATGAGGAAGAACTTCCTGACTGTGAGAGCCGTTCAGCAGTGGAACTCTCTGCCCCGGAGTGTGGTGGAGGCTACTTCTTTGGAAGCTTTTAAACAGAGGCTGGATGGCCATCTGTCAGGGGTGATTTGAAGGCAATATTCCTGCTTCTTGGCAGAATGGGGTTGGACTGGATGACCCATGAGGTCTCTTCCAACTCTTTGATTCTATGATTCTATGTTATGTTTTGCAATATTGTCTCTGGTCAATACCATCTGGCTGGTTTTCACCTTACTTCCTTTCCTTGATTTGAGAACTCCATCTTAGCCTTAATGAGTGTAGATTGTGGATTCAGAACACATGGTTTAGGGCTGTGTCATTGTCTCCTAATACAAAACCACCAACTCATCCAAACGGCATTCCCCCAGAGCTCTGCTTGTCATCTTCCAGAGCAGATATCCCCAAACTCCAGTCTTCCATGTGTTTGGTGCTTCATCTCCTATCAGGCTCATCCAGTTGGGCTAATTGTTAGAGATTCTGGAAGTTGAAGCTCACACCAGAGTTTGGGGGTTGTTCTTCTAAAGCAGTGGTTCTCAACCTGTGGGTCCCCAGGTGTTTTGGTCTATAATTCCCAGAACTCCCAGCCAGTTTACCAGCTATTAAGATTTCTGGGAGTTGAAGGCCAAAACATTTGGGAACCCACAAGTTGAGAACCACTGCTTTACAAGGACTTAAAAAAAAACCAAATTACATGAAGTAGGAGCTGCAAAAACTCAGTTACACAGACAGCTTGATTTTTAATAATAATAATAATAATAATAATAATAATAATAACAATCTATATCAATAAAAATGTAATGTTCGTTTGTGGTATCCACAGAACTCAAAAACCACTGGGGCAATTGGCACCAAATTTGGACAGGATACACCTAACAACCCAATGTATGTTCTCCACTCAAAAAAATTTTGATTTTATCATTTGGGAGTTGTAGTTGCTGGGATTTCTAGTTCACCTACAATCAAAGAGCATTCTGAACCCCATCAACGATGGAATTGAAACAAACTTGGCACACAGTTCTGCCATGGCCAACAGAAAATACTGGAAGGGTTTGGTGGGCAGTGTCCTTTGGTTTTGGAGTTGTAGTTCACCTACATCCAAAGATCACTGGACTCAAACAATGATGGATCTGGACCAATCTCTATACGAATACTCAATATGCCCAAATGTGAACACTGGTGGAGTTTGGGGAAAATAGAATCTTGACATTTGGGAGTTGTAGTTGCTGGGATTTCTAGTTTACCTACAATCACAGAGCATTCTGAACACCACCAATGATAGAATTGGGCCAAACCTCCCACACTGAACCCCCATGTGGACCACAGCAACGCGTGGCAGGGGACGGCTAATAATAATAATAATAATAATAATAATAATAATAATAATAAATTTATATTCTGTTCTATCTCCATGGAGGGGCTCAGGGTGGACTCCAAACATAAAAGGCAAATATTCAGTACCCGAATACAACAACAATACATCCATACTAACCAACATATAATCCTGAAATTATGACTTTACAATTAAAATTAAATAAAAAAACACAACCTGTTACAACAGACATAAGACAAAACATCAAACATTGAACAGAAACAACAATTTCCTAGTTCCTTGCGGCAAGTGGATTGATCATTGCTGTAGATATCTATTGAGCTGGTGGAGAAAGCAGGGCATGGTTACGGATGGTCATTATTAATCAGAGGTATAATGGTAGTATTACCAACTACTATTCCTCCTCCTCGCAAGCCAGTGAGCAAAGGTATGTCTTTAGCTGTTTCTTGAAAGTGGGGAGAGAGGAGGCCATCTTTAACTCCATAGGTGGGGGGCAGCCACGGAGAAGTCTGTTTCTCTCATTCCCACCAGCCATGCTTGGGATGGGGGTGGGACTGAGAGGAGGGCCTCCTGCAATGACCGCAGTGCCTGAGTTGATCTATAGTGGGAGATGCAGTTTGTCAAATAATCTGGACCCAAGCTGTTTATGTCTCCGAAATGTAGTGAATGCAACTTTAGCTCTTTTGCATCACTCTCTCTTTATTGCCCATTTAAAATCACCCTGGTTGGCTCCTCGTTTTAAATGGAAAGTTCATTTGAACTCAGTGGGTTCTTCTATTTTAAGCTAAGATGATTGTGAGCAAATTTATTTATTTATTTATTTGCAGCTTTTATATTCCGCCCTTCTCACTTCACCCCGCAGGGGACTCAGGACGGATTACAGTGTACACATATATGGCAAACATTCAATGCCAATTTTTGACATACAAACATATACAGACATAGACAGAAGCTATTTAACTTTTTCTGGCCGCCAGGAGAGCTGTCACTTTCATCGTCCATCTGCGATGCTGATGAAGCACTTCCGCATTCCCCGCATGCTTCCCCGCTGGAATGCTTTGCTGGAGTCTTCTTTATGGCCTCATAAATCAGTTAATTTAGCCTCCCCACACTTTAAGGTGGTACCTTATTTTCCTACTTGACAGATGCAACTGTCTTTCGGGTTGCAAAGGTTGACAACAGGCTACACACAATTGGTTGGAAACCCACTCCAACCCGGGCTGGCTTCGAACTCATGACCTTTTTGGTCAGAGTGATCTTAATGCAGCTGACACTCAGCCAGCTAGAGACAAAGTTGAAGTACTTTGGCCACATCATGAGGAGACAGCAAAGCCTAGAGAAGACAATTATGCTGGGGAAAGTGGAAGGCAAAAGGAAGAGGGGCCGACTAAGGGCAAGATGGATGGATGGCATCCCTGAAGTGACTGGACTGACCTTGAAGGAGCTGGGGGTGGTGACGGCCGACAGGGAGCTCTGGCGTGGACTGGTCCATGAAGTCACGAAGAGTCGGAGACAACTGAACGAATGAACAACAACAACTCAGCCAGCTGCGCTACAATCCCGGTGCAAAGTCTGCTGGGCTCTGCCTTCTGCTTAGTCCCAACTCTATTTCATGTCTTGTGTAGGTCACTTCACCAAATTGCACTACTTTTTGTTTCCTGACATCATAACTTACCCTGTCTTCCTCTACCTCTGGATGGTATATCGCCTCTCTGCCCAGAGCATTTAAAGAGCTAAGCTGTATCTCTCTTGCTCTCTCTCTCTTTCTGTATGTGTGTGTGTGTGTGTGCAAATATCTGTGTGTGTGTGTGTGTGTGTGTGTGTGTCTTCCAACAAGTAGCCAGCTGAGCTCGAGAAACGTATTACTTGCCTGACCTGGTTCCAGCCAGGTGTGAAAAGATTGCACCGGTCCTGGCTCCATTCCATTTCTTAAAAACCTGGGAGGAGAGTCGGAGAGGCTTGCTAGCCGTTCACTTAATTCAAGCCCATTGAGAACCAATAATAATAGGAGAGAGATAAAAAAAAAACCCTCTTAAAAGATATAGGCATTGGTGGATAGAGAGAAAGAGACAGGACCGAATGTGATTCCTGTTCAGGGGGAGAAAATGCCCTATGGATTAGAAGCCATTTACAGGGCACTCTGTTGCTGGAACAAGAGAGAAGAGCCTTCATTGAACCATCTGTCTGAAAGTTTTGAGCAGGGCGTTACAAGAGACTGTATTTTCCCACAAAATAATGGAAGGGGAGGGTTGTGCTGAAATGAAAAATATGGAGGATTTATGGAGGATACATAGGGACCACCAAACGCAGCAGCATTGCCCAAACACGAATCAAGGAACATGAAAGGCACTGCAGACTCCTTCAACCAGAGAAGTCAGCCATAGCAGAGCACCTGATGAACCAACCTGGACACAGCATGTTATTTGAGAACACAGAAATGCTGGACCACTCCGACAACTACCATGTCAGACTATGCAGAGAAGCCATTGAAATCCACAAGCATGTGGGCAATTTCAACAGAAAGGAAGAGACCATAAAAATGAACAAAATCTGGCTACCAGTATTAAAAAATTCTAAAATTACAACAGCAAAACAACAGAGAGGAAACAACCAGGCACATCTTAACACCTCTCAACAAAAGATTTTCCCAGGCTCAGCCAGGCCTTCAAATGCTAATGAAGGTGGTCAGCTGAAACATTCACACCTAGTTCCAGCAGAGAAGAGCTCTTTGCCCCACCCCAGCCATTCCACAGATATACCCATTGTCCTAATTCCAACAGACCTCAATACCTCTGAGGATGCTTGCCATAGATGCAGGCGAAACGTCAGGAGAAATGCCTCTAGAACATGGCCCTATAGCCCAAAAAAACCCACAAGAACCTAATATGGAGGATGTCACACAGGGCAAAATTCTCAGAGGGAATGAGCACAATTATTTACTGTGAAAAGTAAGTTATGGCCACGGAATTGGAAAGAGTCCTCAGGCCATGGAGTGCAACCTCCAGTTCAGTGCAGAAAATCCAGCTAAAGCATCACTCAACAGGGATAGTATTTTGGAAAACATCTAGAGAAGAAGACCCACCATCTTCCTAGCTCACTGGTTCCATTGCCCAACTGTTCTTACCATTAAGAAGTTCCTTCTAATGTTCACTCAAAATCTGTTTTCCTATAACTTTCCTATCTACTATTTGGGACAGCAGAACCTTTAGGTATATAAATAATGCAATTACATCACCGCTCCATCTTCTCTCCACTAGGCTCAACATGCCCCAAACCTTCAATCTTTCCTCATAGGATTTGGTATCTATTCTCATCTCACATCCATGTCACCCACCCACCACCCTATGAACCTGCTTCTTCTTAGCATTCAAAATAGAGAGATGGGCCAAAACTAACAAAATGAAGTTCAACAGTGACAAATGCAAGATACTCCACTTTGGCAGGAAAAACAAAATGCAAAGATACAGACAATGCCTGGCTCGAGAGCAGTACGTGTGAAAAAGATCTTGGAGTCCTTGTGGACAAGAAGTTAAAAAAGAGCCAACAATGTGATGTGGCGGCAAAAAAAGCCAATGGGATTTTGGCCTGCATCAATAGGAGCCTAGTGTCTAGATCTAGGGAAGTAATGCTCCCCATGCTCTATTCTGCTTTGGTTAGACCACACCTGGAATATTGTGTCCAATTCTGGGCACCACAATTCAAGAGAGATATTGACAAGCTGGAATGTGTCCAGAGGAGGGCGACTAAAAGGGTCTGGAGAACAAGCCCTATGAGGAGTGGCTTAAGGAGCTGGGCATATTTAGCCTGAAGAAGAGAAGGCTGAGAGGAGATATGATAGCCATGTATAAATATGTGAGAGGAAGCCACAGGGTGGAGGGAGTAAGCTTGTTTTCTGCTTCCCTGGAGACTAGGACGCGGAACAATGGCTTCAAACTACAAGAGAGGAGATTCCATCTGAACATGAGGAAGAACTTCCTGACTGTGAGAGCCATTCAGCAGTGGAACTCTCTGCCTCGGAGTGTGGTGGAGGCTCCTTCTTTGGAAGCTTTTAAACAGGGGCTGGATGGCCATCTGTCAGGGGTGATTTGAATGCAGTATTCCTGCTTCTTGGCAGGGGGTTGGATTGGATGGCCCATGAGGTCTCTTCCAACTCTTTGATTCTATGAAGTCAACAGAAAACAGGTTTAAGAGATGGAGAGATCATTGACAATTAATGCCCTTTCATAAAATGACAGTGTGGCTCCTTCACCTAGGAATGGATTGTATCGTCTCTTGCCATTTTGTTCCAAGCGTCATTTTCTGCAGAGTACCAAACATAACATTAACTTAACCTTTGTCCTATCCTTGTAGTTCTGGAGGAGGAATCAGGTGGTCAATTCCAGGAAAGGAATAATTGGGCAACCTTTTTTAAGAACTTGCCATGCTTCCCGGTGAGGAAAACATGTTGGATTAGGAAAGTAGAAATATGGTTTCAAATTAAGCATGTTTGGAGAAAGGCACACATCTTTGAGCAGGCACTCTTTCTCAGCTTATTCCAGCTCATGTTTTGAGTGTTTGGGTTGATTGATACAGGTCTCACTCCTTGGTGTATTTTGTTGAATTGAGATACAGTCTGTCACATTTGGCCATATCATGAGAAGACATGGCTAACTAGAAAAGACAATAGTCCTTGGGAAGGTAAAAGGCAGGAGGAAAAGAGTAATGCTCCATTTCAAATGGATAGATTCCATCAGAAAAGTCCTCTCTTTGCAAGATCTGAGCAGAGCTGGGGATTTTTTTTCATGCCAGGAGCAACTTGAGAAACTGCAAGTTGTTTCTGATGTAAGAGAATTGGCCATCTGCAAGGACGTTGCCCAGCAATCACCTGAATGTTTTACCATCCGCTGGGAGGCTTACTCTCATGTCTCCTCATGAGAAGCTGAAGCTGACAGATGGGAGCTCACACCACTCCCCAGATTTGAACCGCTGACTTTTCAGTCAGCAGTTCTGCAGGCACAAGGGTTTAACCCATTACACCACCGGGTGCTTTTGAACTGTGATGTTGGAGGAAAGTTCTGAGAGTGCCTTGGACTGCGAGAAGATCCAACCAGTCCATCCTCCAGGAAATAAAGCCCGACTGCTCATTGGAGGGAAGGATACTAGAGACAAAGCTGAAGTACTTTGGACACATCATGAGGAGACAGCAAAGCCTAGAGAAGACAATGATGCTGGGGAAAGTGGAAGGCAAAAGGAAGAGGGGCCGACCAAGGGCAAGATGGATGGATGGCATCCTTGAAGTGACTGGACTGAAGGAGCTGGGGGTGGTGACAGCCAACAGGGAGCTCTGGCGTGGCCTGGTCCATGAGGTCACGAAGAGTCGGAGACGACTGAACGAATGAACAACAACAACAACCACTGGGTGCTCCTAGCAGAGCTGTTGATGATAGGTTAATCATGATTGATTTAAGTCACCATTTCTCATGGTTGACATGGTTGACTTAAGAGTTGACTTAATGGTTGTTAACAACCATAACATTAAGTTAGAAGACACTAACAATTCATGGTACTGTTTTGGGTCCTACATACTTCCAATTCTGGAGTTTCTTGCTAGACTGACCCCTTTTCCCTCCTCAATGAGGATAGTTTCATTTTCCCTCCATAAAGATCCACCGTTGCATAACTGATGTTGCTATTAGTGTATTTAAATTTTGATTTATTATGCGATCCCAATAGTGGTTCTGACAGTTGCGAGGCCAGCCGTGGGGCACAGGGAGAGGAAAATTCCATGCCAGGCATTTGGAGTGGAAGAAAAAGTTTCCAAACAACTGCAGCATTTAAAAATAACCTGAAAGAGGCACCCCTGAGAACCCGAAAGGAACACAAGGAACACGTGAGTCAATAGCTTTCACTGAACAGATCCCGGAATAAGCTTGAAAGCTTGACCTTGCCACCTTGAGAGGATGAGTGGGTTCAGGAAAAGGCATCGCTTCTTTGCTTCACATTGTTGTTGTTGTTGTTGTTTTAGAAGCATGAACTATCAGCTTTCGAGAAGTCACACATAGAGGTTGGTGCTTCTGTCACTCGTGTCCTTGCGGTTTCGTCATACGCATTTGTCCCAGTGACACAGATCCCTGTGTCGAAAGAGGGTTTGGCAAAAGCCACAGTGGGTCGCAGCATTACAAGGGGCATCAGGCTCTCAAAAAGAGGCAATAAAGCCAGAGTTTATGGTAAGAGAACAGGATGTCTCTGTAGATGATCATTAGGTTTAACATATAGAGCCTGCCATATTTTGGAAGTCTCAGTCTTGCAGCCAAAAGATTGTAGGATTAACCTACTCTGCCTATTTATTGCATTGTGTGCCAAAGGTATTTATGTTGCTGCTTTGCCTTCTTCTTAGACAAATAGAAGTTTTCCCAATCTTCCCAAATGCCCAAGAAACTCAACTCCTTGGTAATTATTTTGTATCTTTGGTATAATATAGCAAATGGAGTCAATAAATACAGTTTGCCCTCCACATTTCTGGGCTTAGTATTGGCAGTTTTGACTATTCTGGGATTTGATTAAAAGGAATCCATGCTTGCTCCATTGTGACTTTTACCAGACCTTGTAAAACTATAACTCACCACATTCTGTAGCACAGAGGCATGGCAGTTAATGGCACAATGGAGGACCTTCTTGCGGCAACACCAGAAGCACTCCAAGTGGCCAGATACTGGTCAAAGGACATTTAATCAACTACCAAACTCACAAATTTTGTATTTTGTCTGTTTGTTTGCTTTGTTCTGTTAGAAATGTAATATAATTTGACTGGTTGTCCTGACACGACAGATAAATAAATGGCAGTTAATGTGGTGCCAGGCTGCATTCATCCCATAGTGTAGACTGGGCATGTGCAATCTGGGTAAACCTTGAT
Source organism: Anolis sagrei (assembly GCF_037176765.1). Lineage (NCBI taxonomy): Eukaryota > Metazoa > Chordata > Lepidosauria > Squamata > Anolidae > Anolis > Anolis sagrei. The sequence continues at coordinate 9,805,740 of NC_090035.1, read as the reverse complement.
CTGTTTCATGTCCTGACTTTCAGTGGGGCCCCTGATCCATTTTTGGGCCTCCATAAATTGGGAGGGCAGATATCTGTTTTTTGCTCTGGGGTGCCAAAATATCTGTTTTTATTAGCCCATTATGTGTGTGTGGGGGGGGGGGCTTCTCAGGCTCCCCTTCCTGTCATTTTAGGCATTTAAGCTCTACTCTAGAGGAGAGGCACTCAGCTGGAGGCAGGTGTGTGCTTTAAGGAGGCTTCTTACCTGTTTCTTACTCTAGAGGAGGTACTCTGCTCTAGGCAGGTGCACATGCTTTCTGGGCCTGCATGCCACATGCACTTTCCAAGGGAAGGAGTCAAGTTTACTCCAGAGGAGGCACTCAGTTTTAGGCAGGTGTGCACACTTTCTGGGCCTGCACAGCACACATCCACTTTCCAAGGCAAGGAGGCAAATTTACTCCAGAGGAGGCGCTCAGCTGTAGGCAGGTGCGCATGCTTTCTGGGCCTGCACATCACACATGCACTTTCCAAGGGAAGGAGGCAAGTGTACTCCAGAGGAGGCACTCAGTTTTAGGCAGGTGCGCACGCTTTCTGGGCCTGCACAGCACACATCCACTTTCCAAGGCAAGGAGGCAAATTTACTCCAGAGGAGGCGCTCAGCTTTAGGCAGGTGTGCACGCTTCCTGGGCTTGCATGCCACACATGCACTTTCCAAGGCAAGGAGGCAAATTTACTCCAGAGGAGGCACTCAGCTGTAGGCAGGTGTGCACACTTTCTGTGCCTGCATGTCACACATTTTGCAAGGCAAGGAGGCAAGTTTACTCCAGAGGAGGCGCTCAGCTGTAGGCAGGTGTGCACGCTTTCTGGGCTTGCATGCCACACATGCACTTTCCAAGGCAAGGAGGCAAATTTATTCCAGAGGAGGTGCTTGGCTGTAGGCAGGTGCACACGCTTTCTGTGCCTGCATGCCACACATACTTTCCAAGGCAAGGAGGCATGTTTATTCCAGAGGAGGCGGTCAGCTTTAGACAGGTGTGCACGCTTTCTGGGCCTGCACAGCACACGTGTGTTCCAGGGGAAGGAGACAAGTTTACTTCAGAGGAGGCACTCAGCTGTAGGCAGGTGTGCACACTTCCTGGGCTTGCAAGCCACATATGCACTTTCCAAGGCAAGTTTTCTCCAGAGGAGGTGCTTGGCTGTAGGCAGGTACGCATACTTTCTGGGCCTGCATGCCACACTTCCCAAGGCAAGGAGGAAAGTTTACTGTAGAGGAGGTGCTTGGCTGGAGGCAGATGCACATATTTTCTGTGCCTGCATGTCACACACACTTTCCAAGGCAAGGAGGCAGGTTTACTCCAGAGGAGGCGCTCAGCTGTAGGCAGGCATGTACACTTTCTGGGCCTGCACATCACACACACTTTCCAAAGCAAGGAGGCAAGTTCTCTTACTCCAGAGGAGACATTCAGCTTCAGGCAGGTGTGCACACTTTCCGGGCCTGCCTGCCATACATGCACTTTCCAAGGCAAGGAGGCAAGTTTATGCCACATGCACTCTTTCCAAGGCAAACAGGCAATGAGCCAGGATGGGCTCCTGCTTACTTTCACGTCGAGGTGATTTTCATACTAGAAGGAGGCTTCCCATTACATGCTCCCAAATCATGAAAGTAATGAAAGAATGGATGAAATGAAGGAAAACAAATCCGTGCACAAGCCTAATGTAGACAAACACAACTTGAACTACCACAACACAATGCGATGCAATCCTGGGAATGATAGTTTTGGAAAAAAAAGCATGGCCATTATTGCCCCCTTAGGGCACATCCACACAGTAGAATCAATGCAGTTTGATGCCATTTTAACTGCTACATATCCTGGGATTTGTAGGACTCGATAGCTGAGAGCCATCACAGTTCAAGTGAGGTCAATCTGCCTTCATTCTGCAGTGTAGATGCACCCGTAGAGATATAGATCCTCCCGTATTTTTGCTATGATAATTAAAATGTGCTTTGTCTTTCTTGCCTTTTGTATCTGCAATTGAAAATAGCTGACAACTTCCTGTACGGCTGGAAACAGAAAGCATCCCACCCTCTTGGTGACATGGGGGCTAATCTGCTTCTGCAGCCCAAGCCCCTTAGGAAAGCAACGAGCACTAAATAAATCTTCAACTCCTGGCTCTGATTTGGCAGGAGCCGAGCCCCCATTTGCATGCCACCTACTTCTATGTAAATTCCCTCCGAAAAGGCAAGTTCAGGTCCATTAACATATTTTCCCCCCATTCCACCCATTCTTATTTTAATTAGCTTCGAGTAATTAGTTCTAATTCATCATCAAGGTTTTTTTTCCCTTCCTTTTACATATTTTGGGTTATTTACATCCATTACGAAGTAACAATTTTATGTAATTACGTGCCACTCGTTAGCCTTTATTTACATATTTCCCCTTTACTTAGGCATGAGGAGTGGTGAAGATTTGTCTTCCTTTCCTTTCCTTTTTTCTGATTTATTTTTCGCCTCCAAATCTTCCGAAGTCTTCCGAAGTTCTTGTTTCAAGTAATGTTTGCGCTATTATCATTATGCTTGTATAAGATGTCCTTTATGGTCTTTACACTTTCTGTAAGTTTCTTTTCATCGGAGGTTGACCCTAGAGCTGTCCTTGAAGGACTGAGAAATTCCTACAGTGATTCCTAGAAAAACCATATTCATCAAACTGATGAATAATAGAAACTATGAAAGTGGAGGGCCAGCTATATGCTGTTTCCATGAATTGATTTTATTGCTTATTGCAATATGTGATATTGTAAACTTCTGGGGGGTATTTTGAGTGCAAAGTGGTATACAACTATATATAATTAGCTTGGGTACCCAGCATTGCCCAGTTTATTTGAAAAAGTCATTTTTTTATTTTACAAAATGCATAAGGTTGTGGGTGAACTACAATTCACATCATGCCAGGTTAACCCCCTGAAACTTCATCAGTACTTCAGGTTTGTCATGTTGGGTAAGTTGGCTTTAGATCAGTATTTCTCAACCTGGGGGTCAGGACCCCTGGGGGGGTCGTGAGGGGGTGTCAGAGAGGTCGCCAAAGACCTGTGATTGGTTGCTATTTCTTCTACTGCTGAGGTAAAAGGAAAGCTGCTCTGTGGTTAGTTGCTATTTCTTTTACTGCTGAGGTAAAAGGAAAGCTGCTCTGTGATTAGTTGTTATTTCTTTTACTGCTGAGGTAAAAGGAAAGCTGCTCTGTGGTTATTTCTTCTATTGCTGAGGTAAAAGGAAAGCTGCTCTGTGGTTAGTTGTTATTTCTTTTACTGCTGAGGTAAAAGGAAAGCTGCACAGCGATTTGGTTGCTAGAGCTCAGTTTTCATTTCTTATATTGCTGTGGTAAAAGGAAAGACAGGCTGTGAGTGGTTGCTTTGGGCATTACAGATTCCACTTTGTCTATTCCCAGATTGTTAGTTTTACTCTAAATAAATGTGGGGTTTGGAAGGAAACGTTGTGTCGAAATGTCAAGTCAGTTGGCCGACTACATTCTGAGTTTTGCTAGGACAAACATACACAGGCTGAGATTTTATATATAGAGATGGTGATGGTGATTATTGTCATTGGAAGGCTTTTGGCCTTGAGTTGCTTTAAGTTTTTCAGAATGTATGGCCATGTTCCAGAAGCATTCTCTCCTGACGTTTCACCTGCATCTGTAGCAGGCTGTTGTAACTCAGGGTAGTTTTCACCTTGCTCCCAAACACCACCACACCAAAGCTGTAGATTTTGTAGTTTATTGAGAAAAAGGCAAAATCAAAATATAGCATGAAGACTACAAAAGTTCCATAAGGCTTAAATGCAAAGATCCAAAGGCAAAAACATGAAGCATAATCCTTTAAGCAATGGTCAAACAATAGTCCATGGAAAGACAGTTGAACACAAGACCCAAAATCCCAGACTCAGGAAGCTAGAAGCGTGCTGCTTAAGGCCAAGGTTAATCCATAGAAGTTTGCATGGAAAGAGCTACGTTGAACTGACAACCCCTGTTTGTCAGCGAGAAGGCTAAATACCCTTTGCAGACATGAACACATTGCGATGACCCTTGGCACACCTGGCTTCTTGCTTGCTGGCCAAGCAAGAACTTCTCTGAACCCTTAATTGCAGATGATTTTGCCTGCTCATTAATTCATTATCTTCAAGGCTCTCTAACCCCTTATCTTGGTCCTGCAGCTGGACCAAATCACCGTGGGAAGGCAAAGAAGGCAAAGACATCTCCACCTGGCCATGTGGGATTTCACTCTCATTATCAGACTCACTAACATTCTTTTCCCCTGAGAACTGACTTGCTCAGTTCTTGTGGGTTTTTTCGGGCTATATGGCCATGTTCTAGAGGCATTTCTCCTGACGTTTCGCCTGCATCTATGGCAAGCATCCTCAGCTCCAGCAGACCTCACCTCTGAGGATGCTTGCCATAGATGCAGGTGAAATGTCAGGAGAAATGCCTCTAGAACATGGCCATATAGCCCGAAAAAACCCACAAGAACTGAGTGATTCCAGCCACGAAAGCCTTCGACAATAAACTGACTTGCTGTTTCCCCTTCCCCATCGTCAACCCTGTCTGAAACATGTACAGAAATCTGTAACCCATCATCCTCATCTTGTAGGAACTCTGGCTCACAAGGCCCTCGGGGCTCAGCTTCAGACTCAGAGTCAAGCTGAGTCTCAACACAGGCATCCTCAGACGTTGTGAGATCTGTTGGAAACTAGCAAAATGGGGTTTGTTTATCTGTGGAATAATGTCCAGGATGGGAGAAGGAACTCTTGTCTGTTGGATGTTTCAATTGGCTACCTTGATTAACATTTAATGGCCTAGCAGTTTTCAAGGTGTGACTTCTTACTGCGTGACCAGCCTACCTGCGCGACCCCATTTCCATCTACGAACCCACGCGTTCTCTTCGGTCATCTGGAGAGGCCCTGCTCGTGATCCCACCGGTGTCGCAAGCGCGCTTGGTGGGGACACGGGACAGGGCCTTTTCCGTAGTGGCCCCCCAACTCTGGAACACCCTCCCCAAAGACCTTAGACAGGCCCCTTCATTGGCTGTCTTCAGAAAGAACTTAAAAACCTGGCTTTTCTGATGCGCCTTCCCAGATTAGGAAATCTCCACTACCAAGTCCCACAAGTACTTTACCAGAACCAATGATTGCTACACACCGCACATCGCACTTGCCCTAGAAACCCTTTATACACCTGCTGTCAAATCAGCACTTTTAATTCTTGTACCCACCTTTTGGCCCGGCCAGTTTTATTGTGTTTTATTGTGCATGTTGCTTACTTTGCTTTATTTTGTTTTTAATTGTTTGATTTGCTGATTGTATTGTTATGTTGTGTTGTTGAGGCCTTGGCCTGTGTAAGGCGCATCGAATCCTTTGGGAGATGCTAGCGGGGTACAAATAAAGTTTAATAATAATAATAATAATAATAATAATAATAATACTGCCTGGGGGAATCCTTTGTATTGTTTTTGGCCTTATCTGGCCAGGGTATAAACTACCACTTCCAGGATTCCAACGCCTTGAACCATGGCAGTTAAAGTGGTGCCAAATTGTATCAATTCCACAGTGTGTGGATGCACCCTCAGAGCTTGGCTGAAGGAGGCTGTGAAATCACTCTCAAATCCTACCAGAAAATAACATTATTCTTGCCATGCACAACAAAAACCATTCTTTGGGTCAGTGCACAAACTGCAAGACTTCAATCCTTAGTTTGAATGTGTTACTATTCAAGGAATCCCTTTGGTACCTTACGAGTCCATTCTGAATCGTGGCACTTGCTATTCTAAGACAATCTGGTCCCTTTTCCTGTCGAGAAAACTCCCAATTTTTTGATTCACACCACACTTTTGATAATATACTATTTTCTGCCAAGGGTTTTTGACTTCCAAATTATGCATTTGTTGCTCAATTTTGCCATGACTTGTGAGTCAGTCGCCTCAAAGTCCGCGATCCAGCAAGGAAAATAATAGACACTATATTAAGGTTTAAGAACTGTGTATTTTCACCAAATTGCCAGTGGAAATTTTTAGAAAGGTAACTGCTTGCATATATTAGGAACATGCCCAAATCTCCCTTCTTCTTTCAGAAAGCAATTGCTTCCCTATCTCATCTCTTGCTTGCGTTTTTCCATCCAAAGTTATCCATTTTGGCTGAATCGCGATGGCTCAGAAACAGTCCCGGCATCACGGGGTTTTTGCCCAGACAAAGTGATATATTTCTCATTACGGAAGAGCATCCTCTCTGGGAATGGAAATCCGCCTTCATCTCACGGCTTCCATTTCTCATATAGAAATATGAGTTTTTAAGAAAGTTTCCCATTCTCTTAAATTACTCTGCCCAAGGCACCTGATGCCCACCCAAGAATACAGGCATGCGAGGTATATTTGATCTGTTCATGCTCAAGAAAAAGGCCAGTGAAGTGGCTTCAGACTAGATCCTCGATTAAAGGCGATATCATAGGGTTATTACACATTATGTATCGGGAAATTACCGGTCTCTACAAATTGTATGATGATGAAAAAAATAGTAATTACATCAAGGTGGCCAATGGCAACATTCACACTTTCTTCAAGCAGACAAGAGTTCTTTATCCATGTATGTCTTGGTTCTCTGGCACAATCCTAATGGTCAAGTCCTTATGTTGACCCAAAGATTAGCTGACTCAGAGTTTTGGGGGTCAAATTTTGGACTAGAATTTCTAGACTTAAAGTATACACAACAGTATACATGAGTTGTCTAAGGCTTTCGTGCCCAGAATCACTGAGTTGCTGTGAGTTTTCCAGGCTTTATGGCCATGTTCCAGAAGCATTCTCTCCTGATGTTTCACCCACATCTATGGCAGACATCCTCAGAGGTTGTGAGGTCTGTTGGAAACTAAATGACATTTATATATCTTCAAAGACTGGCTGCTTCCTGTCCAGGGGGAATCCTTTGTTGGGAGGTTAACCTTAACCACCATGTCAGACTACACAGAGAAGCCATTGAAATCCACAAGGATATGCACAATTTGAACAGAAAGGAGGAAACTGTGAAAATGAACAAAATCTGGCTACCAGTATTTAAAAACTCCAAAATCAGGACACTAAATAAGTAGGAACACTCAAATAACGGAGGAATTCCAGACAAGAAATAATGAGGGCCAGCTAACACCTCCCATCAAAAGATTCCCACAGACAGGAATCAGCCAGTATTTGAACCTCCGAGGCCATTCAATGCTAACCAAGGTGGCCAATTACAACATTCACACCTGCCTCCAACAGACAAGAGTTATTTCTTCCACCCTGGACTTTCCACAGATATATAAACCTCACTTGCCTAGTTTCCAACAGACCCCTCTAAGCCAAAGAGTCCGCGTTGTCCCTAGACACCTCCAAGTTCATGTGGTCAGTAATGGAGTGCCATTACTTTCCCACTGAAGTGGTACCTATTGATCTACTCACATTTACATGTTTTCGAACTGCTAGGTTGGCAGAAGCTGGGGCTAACAGCGGGAGCTCATCCCATCCCACGGATTCAAACTGCCAAGAGTTCTTTCTCCCACCCTGGACATTATTTCACAGATATATCAACCCCACTTGCCTAGTTTCCAACAGACTTCACAACCTCCGAGGATGCCTGTCATACCACTTCTCTAGGCATCACTAGGCCCTCCTTTGCAATCCTATGGTATTCAAAGCTCTTTACATACAATAGAAACTGCGTTGAATGAGTAATAAGTGGATCTATTGTGCACAAAAGCTTGGGAATGTCTTTGTATGTTGTATCAATGATAGCAGAAGGTAGATGCAGCAGAGTATAAAGCCTAGTATTGCATGGACCAGGAAAGAAGACGGAAGTTGAGTAAGTGAATAAAGTAGGTCCACATTTTACATGAAGGATGAGTTCCAGGTTCTTCATGTAATACAATTTTGCGCATAATCTAGAAGCCAGTTTTTCGTACCTGGGATGAACTTTTTCTTGGGTTTCCAGTCAAAACATACAATTGGATTATGCTGGAAGACCTACAGATGTATAGATAATTGTTCTCTCAGGGTTTGGGACCCGCCTACCTGCGTGACCGCATTTCTGTGTACGAACCCACGTGATCTCTTCGGTCATCTGAGGAGGCCCTGCTCTTGCTCCTGCCTCCCTCGCAGGCGCGATTGGTGGGGATGGGGGAGAGGGCCTTCTCCATGGTGGCCCCCCAAGTCTGGAACTCACTCTCCAAAGATATCAGACAAGCCCCCACATTGGCAGTCTTTAGGAGGAGCTGTTCCAGTGTGCCTTCCCTGAATAAAGGAACAACCCCCTGCAAAATACCCTGAAAAGCACTTTAATTACCCATTCGGTTGCTCTCTACTCTTGGTTTAAAACCCTCCTACTAGATACATCCTTTGTTTATGTCCAGCATTTACTTTTAAAGTCTTAACTATTACATCTGGCCCAGCCATAGGTTTTTTTTTATTCTTCTGTGTTATTGTCCATGTCTGAGTTATACTAATTGTATTGTTTATTTTGCTTATTGCTCGTTGTTTTTACTATTGCTTGTTGTTTTATGATGTGTTGTTGGGCTTGGCCTCATGTAAGCTGCTCCGAGTCCCTTGAGGAGATGGTGGTGGGGTATAAATAAAGTATTATTATTATTATTATTATTATTATTATTATTATTATTCCAGCCTCATTCAGTAGTTAACTTTTGGTGGAACATTAGCAGAAGTCGACCATAGTAATAGGAGACTAGAGAGAAGGGTTACAGCCTGTGCTTGACGGGGTTACACTTCCCCTGAAGGCGCAGGTTCGCAGCTTGGGAGTGATCCTGGACTCATCGCTGAGCCTGGAACCCCAGGTTTCAGCGGTGGTCGGGGAGCTTTTGCACAATTAAAACTTGTGCGCCAGCTGCGCCCGTACCTTGGGAAGTCTGACTTGGCCACGGTGGTCCACGCTCTGGTTACATCCCATATAGACTACTGCAACACTCTCTACGTGGAGTTGCCTCTGAAGACTGCCCGGAAGCTTCAATTAGTCCAACGTGCGGCAGCCGGACTACTAACAAGAGTGTGGTACAGGGAGCATACTACTCCTCTGTTGCGCCAGCTCCATTGGCTGCCAGTTAGCTTCCAAGCACAATTCAAAGTGCTGGTCTTAACCTATAAAGCCCTAAACGACTCCTGCCCAATTTACCTGTCCGAACGTATCCTCTCCTATGAACCATCAAGATTGCTAAGATCGTCTGGAGGGGCCCTGCTCTCAGTTCCACCGGCCTCACAAGTGCGTCTGATGGGGACGAGGGACAGGGCCTTCTCGGTGGTGGCCCCTCAACTCTGGAACTCCCTTCCACTGGAGATCAGAACTGCCCCTTCTATCTTGACGTTCAGAAGACAGGTGAAAACTTGGCTCTGGAAATTAGCATTCGACGAATGAGCCACGATCCCGTGATATGGGTGGATGATGAGGAACAATGATTTTTTGATGACGACTGACCATTGTAATTTATATGACTGTATTTTGCTATTTTAATGTTTTCATGTTTTAGTGTGATTTAGAATTTGATGTTTTTAATGACTGTCTGTAATATTGATGTTGGAAACTGGCCTGAGTCCCTCGATAGAGGTGAGAAGACCGGTATACAAAACTGCTAAATAAAATAATAAATAAATACGTAAATAAATAAGACTTCTCCAAGCGCTAGGTCTTCCCAAGCAATCCTACGGCATTCAAAGCTCTTTGCATATAATAACTATGCTCAACATGCAATAGGAGGATGTTCATTACACTAACCCAAAAGTCCCCAAACTTTGGTCCTATCAATCATGACACCACCGAAGAACAAAGAAAATCCACCCCAGTTGAGATCTTTACTTCCATTCATGGAAAGCGAAATTATAAGGCCAACTTTGACAATACGGAAGCTTCCGAAAGTCCCAACGTGCGATTAGCAGATCTTCTCAAGGGACAATGGATAGATGGAGGAGATAAGGTATAATTTATAAATAGTCTCCTATAGAAAACTTTTTTTTGTCACAAAGTTCGTAGCGCTCGTGTTTGAATTACAAAAGAGCACATCACAGCCTGGTTATTGAAAACCTCCTGCTGACGGAGCCACTTGAAACCCGGAGATAAGGAGAGCGGTCTAGTTTTTCTTCCTACCTTGAAATTTCATGTTTTGTGTGTGTGCAAAAGGGCTGACTAACTAGAACATATGACTATAAAGAGAGGAGAAGGAGGAGAAAAAGCCCACCACACACACTATGGCTGTCTTTCATAAAAACGCCGCTGTGCCAAAGCAAAGGAGGTCAGTTGTTCCTCCAAAACAGGAACGGGGAAAGGCATGTGATGGATTGGCCTCAGACTCATAGCACTCCATGGGGCTCAATTCTGGGACACAATGGCTTCCATAATATGCTGCCATTGTTTTCTCTTGTATGCTCCATAGGCCTAGATCAGTGCTCCTCAACCTTCCTAAAACCGCGACTCTTTAATACAGTTCCTCATTTCACATTGATTCTGCCATTTCTCCAATCCCAGCAAATCAAAATTGGTGGGAGCAGAGGTTGAAGTCATCTAACAGGTAACCGAGAGGGCAAGTGAAGCCATAAGGGGTTTGGGACCCACCTACCTGCGTGACCACATTTCTGTGTACAAACCTACACGATCTCTTCGATCATCTGGAGAGGCCCTGCTCATGCTCCCACCTCCTTCACAGGTGCAATTGGTGGGGACGAGGGAGAGGGCCTTCTCGGTGGTGGCCCCTCGACTCTGGAATTCACTCCCTAAGGACATCAGACATGCCCCAACGCTGGCAGTCTTTAGGAGGAGCCTGAAAACATGGTTGTTCCAGTGTGCCTTCCCTGAATAAGGAAAACTCTTAGCAATATGTCCTCAAGTGCACTTTAATATTGACTTAGGATTGTCTGCGCGCCCTCACCTTTCTCTGAAAACCCTATCCTAATTTGCCTTACCTTGTTCATGCCCAGCACTTTTTTTAATTTTTAATTTGAATTATTACATTTGGCCCAACCATAGGTTTTTAAATGCTGTATGTTTTGATATTGTTATTGTTTATTGTGTATTTTTTGAGTTTGTTTTGTATTGATTTATTCTTATTGCTTTTGTTTATTGATGTGTTGTGGGCTTGGCCTCATGTAAGCCGCACTGAGTCCCTTGGGGAGATGGTGGCGGGGTACCGTACCTTGCGAAGGCTGATCTGGCCGGGGTGGTCCATGCCTTGGTCACCTCTAGATTGGACTACTGCAATGCGCTCTACATGGGGCTGCCCTTGAAAACGGCTCGGAAATTCCAACTGGTCCAACGGGCAGCAGCCAGGATGTTAACCAGGGCTCCTTACAGAGAGAGGTCAACCCTCCTGTTCGAGGAGCTCCACTGGCTGCCGTTTATTTTCCGAGCCCAATTTAAGGTGCAGGTGCTTACCTACAAAGCCCTGTATGGTTTGGGACCATCCTACCTACGTGACCGCATCTCCGTCTACGCGTTCACTTCGGTCATCTGGAGAGGCCCTGCTCGTGATCCCGCCTGCATTGCAAGCGCGCTTGGTGGAGACTCGAGACAGGGCCTTTTCAGTGGTGGCCCCCTGACTGGAACGCCCTCCCAAAAGATCTTAGACAGGCCCCTACATTGGCAGTCTTCAGAAAGAACTTGAAGACCTGGCTGTTCCGATGTGCCTTCTCAGATTAGGAATCTCCAATACCAAGTCCTAGAAGCACTTTAGTAGAACTAAGATTGCTGCACACCACACACTGCACTTACTTTATAATCCTACATACCTCCTGCCACATCAGCACTTTTAATCTTGTACCCATTACTCTGGCCCGGCCCAGTTTTATAGTGTCTTGATGTATTGTTTTATTGTTTGTTGTTTATACTGCTTAACTGTCTTTAATTTGCTTTAGGTATTGTATTGTTGTATTGTGTTTTGAGGCCTTGGCCTATGTAAGCTGCATCGAGTCCTTCAGGAGATGCTAGCAGGGTACAAATAAAATAATAATAATAATAATAATATATTATTATTATTATTATTATTATTATTATTATTATTAGCATTAATAAAATTGATTTATTTATCATGTCAGAAGCAAACCAAACAGTTGTATTGCATTTTTAAACAAACAAACAAACAAAGCACACAAAGTTTGCAAGCTTGGTAGTTGATTAAATGTCCTTTGACCAGTATCTGGCCACTTGGAGTGCCTCTGGTGTTGCTGCAAGAAGGTCCTCCATTGTGCATGTGGCAGGGCTCAGGTTGCATTGCAGCAGGTGGTCTGGGGGACATGAGAGAAGCTTCCTTGCAGGATTGCAAGACATCCGGGCATCCCCTGGGCAACATCTTCATAGATGGCTAATTCCCTCACTCCAGAAGCGACCAGAAACGACTTGCAGCATGTGAATCAAATGGATGCCCTCCCTAAAGTAGACCTGCAAAATAGGAATGAAGAAGATGACTAGTTGAAGGACCAAGGACAGCTCCTGGGCAGCAGAAAAGTTGCTCTGATGAATGGCAGGCACAAGTCTTTACTCTCCTGGACATCCAACTAATTGGACCCATTAAATCAATGGTTCTCAACCTTCCTAATGCCATGACTCCTCAGTACGGTTCCTCATGTTGTGGTGACCCCCAACCCATAACATTATTTTCGTTGCTACTTCATAACTGTCATTTTGCTACTGTTAAGAATCGTAATGTAAATATCTGATATGCAGGGTGTATTTTCATTCACTGGACCAAATCTGGCACAAATACCCAATATGCCCAAATTTGAACACTGGTGGGGGTTAAGAGGGAATTTATTTTGCCATTTGGGAGTTGTAGTTGCTGGGATTTATCGTTCAGCTACAAGCAATGAGCATTCTGAACCCCACCAAGGATAGAATTGGGCCAAACTTCCCACACAGAATGCCCATTACCAAAAGAAAATACTTTGTTTCCTGATGGTCTTTGGTTACCTCCCCTGACACCCCCTCGTGACCCTCCCAGGGGTCCCAACTCCCAGGTTGAGAAACACTGCTCTAGATCTCCACTACATTTGTTTGAGGGGGGTTGATTTTGTCATTTGGAAGTTGTAGTTGCTGGGATTTATAGTTAACTTGCAATCAAAGAGCATTATGAACTGTACCAATGATGGAATTGAACCAAACTTGATACACAGAACTCCCATGACCAACAGAATATACTGGGAGGGTTTGGTGGGCATTGACCTTGGGTTTTGGAGTTGTAGTTCACCTACATCCAGAGAGCACTGTGGACTCAAACAATGATAGATCTGAATCAAACTTGGCATGAATACTCAACATTTCCAAATGTGAACACGGGGGGAGTTTGGGGGAAATAGACCTTGAAGTTTGGGAGTTGTAGTTGCTGGGATTTATAGTTAACTTGCAATCAAAAGCATTCTGAACTGTACCAACGATGGAATTTAACCAAACTTGGCACACAGAACTCCCATGACGAACAGAAAATGCTGGAAGGGTTTGGTGGGCATTGACCTTTAATTTTGGAGTTGTAGTTCACCTACACCCAGAGAGCACTGTAGATTCAAACAATGATGGATCTGGACCAAACTTGGCACAAATACTCAACATGCCCAAAGGTGAACACTGGTGGAGTTTGGGTAAAATAGAGCTTGACGTTTGGGAGTTGTAGTTGCTGGGATTTAGAGTTCAGCTACAAACAAAGAGCATTCTGAACCACACCGATAGAATTGGTGTTTGGGAGTTGTAGTTGCTGGGATTTATAGTTCAGCTACAAACAAAGAGCATTCTGAACCACACCGATAGAATTGGACCAAATTTCCCACACAGAACCCCCATGAACAACAGAAAATACTGTGTTATCTGATGGTCTAGGCGGCCACTCTGACCTCCCTAGAGGTCCTGACCCCCGGATTGAGAAACACTGCTCTAGAGCACATGTGCACTAGAAGGCTTTAAGTTTAGCCTTTTACCTCCCTAGTAACACTACTGTAAAAAATATAAGCATTTTTTGCTGAAACACTGATCAGAAATCTTCCCGGCAATCGTGTTGGTGTCACTCACTCTGATGGTGCCACCTGGCGTGGTCCGTACCCCCCACATTGTGACAGCGATGATCAAAGGTTCCTGATCTTGTCTCATTTTCCCCTTGATCCCCCCATTTCACCTTGATCTGGGCACACCCCCTTGAGCTAAGCGCCCTGTTTTAATTTCCAGACAGGGAAATGTGTCTGTGTGGGTGGGTTTGAACGACAAGCTGTGAGCAATTTATGATTGGGTTCCCAGCTCTCGGGGCTCTTGATGGAGATGAAAGCAGCTGAGAGTGGTTTGTTGTAGTGGATTGGCAAACCTGTCTGCTTTTTCTGAAATTGGGATGAGTACCTACTCTTCCAAATTTACCACTACACCACATTGGGATACTCTTTCACGTCTAGTTGCAAATGGACAAAGATCCAGCTTGATCTCCTCTAGTTCAACTATTCCTCTTTCCTTTCATTTCACCGAGACAGTTCTCAACCAGGACAAGAATTAGTATGGTTTAATGTATTGTCAAAGGTTTTCATGTCCAGAATCACTGGGTTGTTGTGTGTTTTCCAGGCTGTCTCGCCATGATCCGGAAGCATTTTCTTCTGACATTTCACCTGCATCTTTGGCAGGCATCCTCAAAGGTTGTGAGGTCTCGTTTCTGTGACTTTCCAAACACTGAGGATGCCTGCCATAGATGCAGGAGAAACACTTGCAATTGTATGTATTGTCAAACTATTCATGGCTGAAATAGCGTAAGTTTTCCACGCTGTATGGCAGTGTTCCAGAAGCATTCTCTCCTGACGTTTCACCTGCATCTATGGCAGGCATCCTCAGAGATTGTGAGGTCTGTTGGAAACTAGGAAAATTGAGTTTATATATATGTGAAATGTCCAGGGTGGGAGAAAAAAACTCTTGTCTGTTTGTGGCAGATGTGAATGAAGCAATTGTCCACCTTGATTAGCCTTTAATGATCTAGCAGTGTTCAAGGTGTGGCTTCTTACTGCCTGGGGGAATCCTTTGTTGGGAGGTGATTATCTGGCCCTGATGGTTTCTTATCTGGAATTCCCTTGTTTTTGAGTGTTGTTCTTTATTTACTGTTATTAGTATGGTTTGCCCAAAATCAACCTCTCATGCCCAGGGGCTGGGGGATTCTGGAAGTCATAATCCATATGCACAACCCATTCCGTCTGAGTAAGATTGATCTACACTGTAACGTTAATGCAGTTTGATACCACTTTAATTACCTTGGCTATGAAATCTGGAAGGGTCCCTGGTAGTGAAGTGGGTTGAACTGCTGAACTTGCTGAGCGAAAGGTTGGCGGGTTGTTGTAGGCTTTTTGGGCTATATGGCCATGTTCTAGAAGCATTCTCTCCTGACGTTTCACCTGCATCTATGGCAAACTTCTTCAGAGGTTGTGAGGTCTGTTGGAACTAGGAAAATTGGGTTTATATATCTGGAAAGTCCAGGGTGGAAGAAAGAACTCTTGTCTGTTGGAGGTAGGTGTGAATGTTTCAATTGGCCACCTTGACTAGCATTTGATGGCCTGATAGTTTTTAGGTGTGGCTTGTTACTGCCTGGGAGAATCCTTTGTTGAGAGGTGATTAGCTGTCTTTGATTGTTTCCTCTCTGGGGTTTCCCTGTAATTGAGTGTTGTTTTGCTGTTACAATTTTAGAGTTTTTTAATACTGGTAAGGTTGGCGGTTTGAATCTGGGGAGTGGGATGAGCTCCCACTGTTAGCCCCAGCTTCTGCCAACCTAGCAGTTTGAAAACATGCAGATGTGAGTAGATCAACAAGTACCGCTTCTGCAGGAAGGTAACAGCGCTCCATGCAGTCATGCAGGCCCCATTACTTTGAAGGTGTCTATGGACAACACCGGCTCTTCGGCTTAGAAATGGAGATGAGCACCAACCCTCAGAATTGGACACGAGTAGACTTAATATCAGGGGAAACCTTTACCTTTACTATGGAATCCTGGAATTGCTAGTTTGATGAGGCACCAGCACTCCCTTTGGCAGAGAGGACTAAATTCCCACGATTCTCTATCAGGGAGCCATGGCTGTTGAAGCGGTGTCAAGCCGTTGAAGCGGTGTCAAACTGCATTAATGCTACAGTGTATATGTACCCTCAGACTGGTACATTGCATGGGATCTGTTATCAATTATGCAAAGAAAGAAAAAGAAAGTAATGTGCCATTTCTTTGTGCCAATCTGTCGGAAGATGTGTGGAGGTGTCTGATAGAAACTGAAGATCACAAGACCAGGATAGAATCATAGAATCAAAGAATCAAAGAGTTGGAAGAGACCTCATGGGCCATCCGGTCCAACCCCCTGCCAAGAAGCAGGAATATTGCATTTAAATCACCCCTGACAGATAGCCATCCAGCCTCTGTTCAAAAGCTTCCAAAGAAGGAGCCTCCAACATGCTCCAGGGCGGAGAGTTCCACTGCTGAACAGCTCTTTATAGGGTTGTTTGAAAGGCAAGTTGATCCATTGCCATATAAATTGCCCTCCTATCATGTCCATCGCTAGGCAATGTGAGTCCACTCTCCCCATAGAGATGCCACTCTTTGCTTTAACTAATAGCCAGCCATTTGAGAAGGCGAACCAAAATGGACAGCAAAACAGCACAGATGTGTCTCTGTGCAGCAATTTATGGCTGGCATCGGAGCCCAAGGACTCCGAGTATGAGATATAGAATAAAACAAAGAAGAGTATTGTTTGTTTGTTCTCCCATTTTGCAAAAATGCCAGTGCAGGGTGGAAATTTGTGTTGGAAACAAACCTCTTGGTTATAATGCTCTTCCCTCTTGTTTTTCCAAACTAGAATTAGTTGCTGTGAGTGTTCCCGGCTGTATGGCCATGTTCCATATCTTTCATGCCTTTCCTCATTTGCCTGTAGATCCAAAATTAGAAAAAAGTGGCCCAAATCTCCCCCAACTGGCATGATTCAATGGGATTTTGGCCTGCATAAATAGGAGCATAGTGTCTAGATCCAGGGAGATAATGCTACCCATGCTCTAGTCTGCCTTGGTCAGACCACACCTGGAATATTGTGTCCAATTCTTGGCACCACAACTGAAGAGAGATGTTGACAAGCAGGAATGTTTCCAGAGGAGGGGGACACAAATAATCAAGGGTCTGGAGAACAAGCCCTATAAGGAGCAGCTTAAAGAGCTGGGCATGTTTAGCCTGCAGAAGAGAAGTCTGAGAGGAGACATGATGAAGGCCATGGATCAAGATGTGAGGGGACGTCATAGGGAGGAGAGAGCAGGCATGTTTTCTGCTGCCCTGGAGACTAGGACACAATGGAGCAATGGCTTCACGGTATAGGAAAGAAAGGAGATTCCACCTGAACATGAGGAATAACTTCCTAACTGTGAGAGCTGCCCCAGAGTGTGGTGGAAGCTCCTTCTTTGGAGGCTTTTAAGCAGAGGCTGGGTGGCCATCTGTCAGGGGTGCTTGGAATGTGATTTTCCTGCTTCTTGGCCTAATGGGGCTAAACTGGATGGCCCATGAGGTCTCTCCCAACTCTAGTATTCTATGAAGCAAGGCTTGGCTTTTAACTTTCCAGGGGAGTCCAGTTTTGCATTTCATTTCTCACAGTCTTTTTAAAAAAACCATCTGACGTTCCCCAATTTTGGCATGACTTGATTCCCAAACGGCACTCCTCCTCTCTTGGAAACGAATGAGAGTTTTCTTTCCCTTCCTTTGGAAAGACACATTTCCTATCTTTTCCTTTAAAGCCTTGATTTCTGTTGTGAAACTGGGGGTCTGAAAAGAACATCCCTTCTTTTCCATCCATGAGAAACGACAGAGGGTACAAGGAGGGGGAACAAAATAGAGCGTGGAGCTGAAACGGAGCTTCCCTTTAATTGAGTGGTTTTGTATGTCAAACAGTCAATCTCCCATTGATCTTTCATCTATGTAGAATATTCTCTGTTTGCCTTTGATAGGCAGCGAAGCACCGCATCAGCCGGGAGCTGCCTTGTTCCAGCTTGGCATAAGCAAGGCCCAATTAAGAGGAAACTGTCTTCGACTTCCCCCGTGTTTTTTCTCCCCTCCGTTATTATGACCTTTCTATGGGTTTTCTGGTTTCTGCAAAGTTGCTGCTTCCTTTGCGGAGGCGAATGTGGGTTTTGCAGCGGAAGGCCTACCAACCCAGTAGCTGCAAGTAAACAAACAAGGCAAGGGAGAAAAGGCATCCTCAGTTGCCTTTTTGGAGGAGCTGCTCTCAGGTATTGTCGAAGGTTTTCATGGCCAGAATCACCGGGTTGTTGTAGGTTTTTTCGGGCTATATGGCCATGTTCTAGAGCAGTGGTTCTCAACCTGGGGTCCCCAGATGTTTTTGGCCTTCAACTCCCAGAAATCCTAACAGCCGGTAAACTAGCTGGGATTTCTGGGAGTTGTAGGCCAAAAACATCTGGGGACCCCAGGTTGAGAACCACTGTTCTAGAGGCAGGTACTCCGTGAACATCAGGGTTTCTTAGATGCCTTCAGATCAACCTTGATTTGCAGAAAATCTATCCCAGGGCTGTTCTCTTGGGGTTCCTCTCCTCCAGGCACTCTCCACCTTTCATTCAAGGAGAATGTTCTTCTTTTGTGAAGAGTAACTGAGTTGACTGAGACCATCTAGTCCAGGGATGGGCAGATTTGGGCCCTCCGGGTGTTTTGGACCCCAACCCCCATAATTCCTAACTCCCTCGGAAGCCTTCCTTTCCCCCCCTCAACCGCTTAAGTATTTTCTGTTGGTCGTGGGGATTCTGTGTGGGAAGTTTGGCCCAATTCACTCATTGGTAGGGTTCAGAAAGCTCTTTGATTGGAGGTGAACTATAAATCCCAGCAGCTACAACTCTCAAATGTCAAGATCTATTTTCCCCAGACTCCGACAGAGTCCACATTTGGACATATTGAGGATTCGTGCCAAGTTTGGTCCAGATCCATCATTGTGTGAATCCACAGCGCTCCTCTGGATATAGGTGAAATCTACAACTACAACTCCCAAATGTCAAGGACTATTTTGCCCAAAATCCACCAGTGTTCACGTTTGGGCCTATTGAGTTTCTGTACCAAGTTTGGTCCAGATCCATTATTGAGTTTCTGGATGTAGGTGAACTACAATTCCAAAAGGTCAATGCCCACCAAACCCTTCCAATATTTTCTGTTGGTCATGGGAGTTCTGTGAGGCAACTTTGGTTCAATTCCATCATTGGTGGAGTTCAGAATGCTCTTTGATTGTAGGTTAACTATAAATCCCAGCAACTACAACTCCCAAATGGTTCACATATGAACACCTCTCTTCCAAATATCTTTCCCCACAATCCCATGGTTGCTCCCTGTTTAATGAAAGCCATAGTTGGACCTCCTTCCCCTGGTGAGTGCTTGCACCGTGGTGATGTGCTTCGCTCAACCCATTGTTTCTTGACTGATTCCAGCCTTGGATTATTTGGTCTTCTTAGGCGTACTATGAAAAAAAAACCCTTATGGATAATAGTACAGTGAAAGCATCCCATAGAATCATACTTGAGGACCAAGACATTGCACAGAGCAATAGTTCCCATCCCCTTTTCTTGGCCAGGGACTACTTTGACCAGGGACCACTCTCCAACATTAGTACCAAAATCAGTTTTTGGTTAACTTTAGATCCAGTTTGGTTATTAGGGGTGCTGATTCAAAAAATTGCGTTGGATAGATCACATCAGCTCTAGTGTCTGATACAGAACATATGCCATTCAGTAGTCATTATCTGCTCGCCCAGAGAAAACCATATTTAATAAGCCTTGGCACTATAAGATGGTTTTGCGAGACCTGGGACTCTTGTGGCAACAGTGTAGTAATGAGCCCACGGACCATATTTTAGTTCTTGAGAACCACTGGTGGTCCACGGACCACAGGTTGGGAACCACTGGGCTAAAGCAAACTTCTGCAGCTTTTCCTTGATTGTATATCTTTCCTTGTTTATAACATTTGCCATACTGACCACCTTCCTATATATCATTTGGCCATAAATGTTTCATAGATGAAAACCATGAGGATAAGCCATTGCCTTCTTCTGGAGAACAAACCCTATGAGGAGTGGCTTAAAGAGCTGAGTGTGTTTAGCCTAAAGAAGAGAAGGCTGAGAGGAGACATGATGAGGACCAGGGATCAAGAGGTGAGGGGAACTCATAGGGAGGAGGGAGCAAGCTTGTTTTCTCCTGCCCTGGAGACTAGGATGCCGAACAATGGCTTCAAACTACAGGAAAGGAGATTCCAAGAACTTCCTGACTGTGAGAGCTGTTCAGCAGTGGAACTCTCTGCCTCAGAGTGTGGTAGAGGTTCCTCCTTTGGAGGCTTTTAAACAGAGGCTGGATGGCCATCTGTCAGGGATGCTTTGAATGAGATTTTCCTGCTTCTTGGCAGAATGGGGTTGGACTGGATGATCCACAAGGTCTCTTCCAACTCTAGGATTCTATGAGTCTCTTAAGCGGAGACAGTATGGCTTCCCAAAAAGTGGGTTTCCTTGGCAGAATTGGAGTTTGAACCTTGGTCTTCCAGAGTGTATTTACTTTAGAATTAATGCAGTTTGGTAAACTGCTCTGGCTCGATGCTGTGGAATGCTGGGAGTTGTGGTTTTACCAGGTCTTTAGCGTTATCTGTCAAAGTATGCTTATTCATCGCCAAACTACGAATGCCAGGATTCCACAGAACTGAGCCAAGGCAGCTTATGTGGTGTCAAACTGCATTAATTATAACCCAATACTCAAATGGATACTACTTATCCTGGCTCTTGCCAGGATAAGTTAAAAGCCCAAAGTATATAAGAAGCATTGGCTTATAAGGTCAAAGACCTTTCAGAGCCAGAACCTGAAATTTTGGGATAATCCTCCTCCTAGAAGCCTGATTCTACATGTGTCATTCCTGATTATAGGTTAAACCCTTGTGCTAGCAGGACTGACTGATGGGTTGGTGGTTCGAATTAGGGGAGTGGGGTGAGCTCCTATCTCAGCTCTAGCTTCATGTGGGGACATGAGAGAAGCTTCCCACAGGATGATAAAACATTATTTATTTGTTTATTTATTATTTATTTATTTACAGCTTTTATATTCCGCCCTTCTCACCCCACAGGGGACTCGGGGCGGATTACAGTATACACATATATGGCAAACATTCAATTCCAATTTTTGACATACAAACATATACAGACATTCACAGAGGCTATTTAACTTTTTCTGGCCGCCAGGGGAACTGTCGCTTTCCTCGTCCATCTGCGATGTTGATGAAGCACTTCCGCATTCCCCGCATGCTTCCCCGCTGGAATGCTTTGCTGGAGTCTTCTTTATGGCCTCATAAATCAGTTAATTTAGCCTCCCCACACTTTAAGGTGGTACCTAATTTTCCTACTTGACAGATGCAACTGTCTTTCGGGTTGCAAAGGTCAACAACAGGCTACACACAATTGGTTGGAAACCCACTCCAACCTGGGCTGGCTTTGAACTCATGACTTTTTGGTCAGAGTGATCTTAATGCAGCTGACACTCAGCCAGCTGCACCACAACCCCAGTGCTCCCAAATAATCCAACATGGCAAGGACAGTCCCAAATAATCCTCCCATCTTTAATTAATGTATTTTCCTTCACCACCAAACCATTACATGGATGTTAAAAGTCCAAGAGAAGAAGAGATGGCCATTTGTTTGGGGTGCTTTGATTGTGTGTTCCTACAAGGCAAGGGGGTGGATTGGAGGGCCTCTAAAGCAGTGTTTCTCAACCTGGGGGTCGCAAGAGGGTGTCAGAGGGGTCACCAAAGACCATCAGAAAACACAGTATTTTCTGTTGGTCATGGGGGTTCTGTGTGGGATGTTTGGCCCAATTCTATGTTGGTGGGGTTCAAGGGACACTTTGTTTGTAGGTAAACTATACATCCCAGCAACTACAACTCCCAAATGTCAAGTCTCTTTTCCCCAAACTCCACCAGTGTTCACATTTGCGCATTAAGACGTTAAGATCTTCTGGGGAGGTTGACAACAGGCTACACACTATTGGTTGGAAACCCACTCCAACCCGGGCTGGCTTCAAACTCATGACCTTATGGCCAGAGTGATCTTAATGCAGCTGACACTCAGCCAGCTGCGCCACAATCCCCCTGTGCCACATTAAACATCCAGGCGTCCCTTGGGCAACATCCTTGCAGATGGCCAATTCTCTCACACCAGAAGCTACTTGCAGTTTCTCAAGTCACTCCTGACACGAAAAAATAATCCTAACAATGCCATTCATCAGGTCACATTCAGCATCAACTGCAGTGGTGCAAATGCCATTCAAGTGAAAGACAGGAGGAAAATATATGTCTATACGTCATTTTTGAGGCAGCCCTCTCGCCCAGAGATTCCTCCCCTTTGCAAACTCTGAGGTCTGGGATCTCCATAAGCAACTGAAAATCAAGCAAGCAGGAGGCAGAGTGCACAAGCTTGCGGTGAACTGCCATATACTTACTGATGCAAAATCTTGACGTTTTCTATTTTCCGTCCCTCAACATAATCCAGCGCTGTCCAGCTGTGGTTTCTATGTGCCAATCTATTGCTGGGGAAGCTGGTAATTCCAATGCCCTTTTAAAAATGTAATGATAGCTAATCTAGCAGCGGGGGGCCCTAGAGCAGCTCTGCGTAGTAACTGAGACGTTAAGTCAGGTACTGTAAGTCGGCAAGAGGAAAAGAAATGGAAGGTGTATTGGAGAAACATTCACCCAGGAGACTGCCAGGCCCTTCTCTTTCTTGGGGCGGACTGTGACGCTAAGCATCATTCTCACAGGTGCACATTTGAAATACTTATTTCCAGCAAATCCGCATGGCATGTTCCCGACATTTCCGATAGAGAATGGCAGTGGATGGTTTGCAATTGTAAGCTGATCTGGACCCACAAGGCTCTGCTTCTATTACTGCATGGAACCACTATTTCTGGATGTATGTTTCACTCACAAATACAGGGTACCCCACAAATACATATACGAGGGGGATTTTTTAAGTAAGGTCCATTTTGTTGTAGACACTAGGCTTGGTTGATCATGTTCGTTAGTTTCAAAACTCGTTATGAATTCGTATTTAAATTAGCTTTCGATCCAATATCGAGCCATGCAGGAATAGTGTGAGGAGTAATTGAGAATCGAAACTATTTTTCCAATTTTCGTAATTATTTTCGTATGTATTGTTATATTATATTATTATATTATTGTATATTATTATATTATATTATATTATTATTATTATATTATATGTTATAATTGTATGTTATTATATAATATTATTATAATTGTATATTAAAGCACTCCTGACAGATGGCCATCTATTCTTAATAATAATAATATAGTATAATATTAAAACTATTATTATTATATATTATATTATTATAATTGTATATTAAAGCACTCCTGACAGATGGCCATCTATTCTTAATAATAATAATATAATATAATATTAAAACTATTATTATTATATATTATATTATTATAATTGTATATTAAAGCACCCCTGACAGATGGCCATCCATTCTTAATAAAAATAATATAATATAATATTAAAACTATTATTATTATATATTATATTATTATAATTGTATATTAAAGCACCCCTGACAGATGGCCATCCATTCTTAATAATAATAATATAATATAATATTAAAACTATTATTATTGTATATTATATTATTATAATTGTATATTATTATATTATATTATATTATTATTATATTATATTATATCTTATAATTGTATGTTATTATATTATATTAATATAATTGTATATTAAAGCACCCCTGACAGATGGCCATCTATTCTTAATAATAATAATATAATATAATATTAAAACTATTATTATTATATATTATATTATTATAATTGTATATTATTATATTATATTATTATTATATTATATTATATCTTATAATTGTATGTTATTATATTATATTAATATAATTGTATATTAAAGCACCCCTGACAGATGGCCATCTATTCTTAATAATAATAATATAATATAATATTAAAACTATTATTATTATATATTATATTATTATAATTGTATATTATTATATTATATTATTATTATATTATATTATATCTTATAATTGTATGTTATTATATTATATTAATATAATTGTATATTAAAGCACCCCTGACAGATGGCCATCTATTCTTAATAATAATAATATAATATAATATTAAAACTATTATTATTATACATTATATTATATTATTATATTATTATTGTATATGATATTATTATTATATTATATTACATGTTATAATTGTGTTATTATATTATATTAATATAATTGTATATTATAGCACTCCTGACAGATGGCCATCCATTCTTAATAATAATAATAATAATAATAATATAATATTAAAACTATTATTATATATTAGATTATATTATTATTATTGTATATAATATTATTATTATTATTGTATATTATTATATTATATTATATTATATTATTATTATATTACATGTTATAATTGTATATTATTATATTATATTAATATAATTGTATATTAAAGCACTCCTGACAGATGGCCATCTATTCTTAATAATTATAATATAATATAATATTAAAACTATTATTATTATATATTATATTATATTATTATTGTATATAATATTATTATAATAATTGTATATTATTATATTATATTATATTATATTATATTATATTATTATTATATTATATGTTATAATTGTATGTTATTATATTATATTAATATAATTGTATATTAAAGCACTCCTGACAGATGGCCATCTATTCTTAATAATAATAATATAATATAATATTAAAACTATTATTATTATATATTATATTATATTATTATTGTATATAATATTATTATAATAATTGTATATTATTATATTATATTATATTATATTATATTATATTATTATTATATTATATGTTATAATTGTATGTTATTATATTATATTAATATAATTGTATATTAAAGCACCCCTGACAGATGGCCATCTATTCTTAATAATAATAATAATATAATATATAATAATAGTTTTAAGCTGCTGGGCCAGGAAGACGTTTAGCTGGGTTAAGACAAGCCGTTTTAAAGCGTTTTAAAGACTGGATTCCTGTAAGTGCTGACTCCATTCTGACTTCGGATTGTTTTTGGATGGACATCTCATTCTGACTTAATCTGCTTTTGGATGTGCTATGGGCTTGGGACAGTTTTTTGATAATATAATATAATATATATAGTTGTTGTTAGTTTTATCACACCAACGGTCAACAACAGAGGGAGAGGGAAACTTCAGAAGTTCCCCCTGTCCCGTTTGGAGGTTTTTTCGCGTATTGCGCAATCGTGTCCACCATTAACGAATCGATTCGTATATTTACGAAATTTCGTAAATATCAAAATTTTGACATTTGAAATTTCGGAAATCTTCTGAGATTAGAAACGCGGGCGCCCCCTAGATACGAAACGAGTTTAGAACCATTTTTTTTTCTTGATCCACCAAGCCTAGTAGACACTAGTAGTTCATGCGCATACCGCAACGAGCGCGTGCGTCATGTACCGGGAACAACTGTGCCCAGTTTCCGCTCTGTAGCTCACCTGTACAGTTCTGTTCTGTGCTTTAAAAATGTTTAAGACTATCAACTCACCCTCCGCATATGAGGTTCGCTCAGTAATAAAGTTTTTGTCAGCAAGGAACCTGCCTGCTGCAGAAATTCATCGACAGATTTGTGAAGTGTACGGTGATACTGTTATGAGTGAAAGCAAAGTGCGTAAGTGGGTACGACAATTCAAAGATGGCCGTGACAACGTCCATGATGAGGATCGCTCCAGTCACCCTTCTTTGATTACAGTGAACTCTTGGTTATTGGAGCAGGCGGCAAGTTTTTATGAAGAGGGTAATTCAAAATTGGTTCAGAGGTATGATTAGTGTTTGAACAAACTTGGCAACTATGTCAAAAAATAGAATAAAGTATGTACTTCTGAAAATAAATTTACTTTTTTGAAATAAACTTTCGTTGTGTACTTATGTTCAAATGGACCTTGCTTAAAAAATACCCCTCGTATATATAGAATCATAGAATCAAAGAGTTGGAAGAGACCTCATGGGCCATCCAGTCCAACCCCCTGCCAAGAAGCAGGAATATTGCATTCAAATCACCCCTGACAGATGGCCATCCAGCCTCTGTTTAAAAGCTTCCAAAGAAGGAGCCTCCACCACACTCCGGGGCAGAGAGTTCCACTGCTGAACGGATCTCACAGTCAGGAAGTTCTTCCTCGTGTTCAGATAGAATCTCTTCTCTTGTAGTTTGAAGCCATTGTTTCGCGTCCTAGTCTCCAAGGAAGCAGAAAACAAGCTTGCTCCCTCCTCCCTGTGGCTTTTCTGCTTTGGTTAGACCACACCTGGAATATCGTGTCCAATTCTGGGCACCATAATTCAAGAGAGATATTGACAAGCTGGAATTTTTCCAGAGGAGAGCGACTAAAATGATAAAAGGTCTGGAGAACAAGCCCTATGAGGAGCGGCTTAAGGAGTTGGGCATGTTTAGCCTGAAGAAGAGAAGGCTGAGAGGAGAGATGATAGCCATGTATAAATACGTGAGAGGAAGCCACAGGGAGGAGGGAGCAAGCTTGTTTTCTGCTTCCCTGGAGACTAGGACGCGGAACAGTGGCTTCAAACTACAAGAAAGGAGACTCCATCTGAACATGAAGAAGACCTTCCTGACTGTGAGAGCCATTCAGCAGTGGAACTCTCTGCCCCGGAGTGTGGTGGAGGCTCCTTCTTTGGAAGCTTTTAAACAGAGGCTGGATGGCCATCTGTCAGGGGTGATTTGAATGCAATATCTCTGCTTCTTGGCAGAATGGGGTTGGACTGGATGGCCCATGAGGTCTCTTCCAACTCTTTGATTCTATGATTCTATGATTCTTCTCACATATTTATACATGACTATCATATCTCCTCTCAGCCTTCTCTTCTTCAGGCTAAATATGCCCAGCTCCTTAAGCCGCTCCTCATAGGGCTTGTTCTCCAGACCCTTGATCATTTTAGTCGCCCTCCTCTGGACACATTCCAGCTTGTCAATATCTCTCTTGAATTGTGGTGCCCAGAATTGGACACAATATTCCAGGTGTGGTCTAACCAAAGCAGAATAGAGGGGTAGCATGACTTCCCTAGATCTAGACACTATGCTCCCATTGATGCAGGCCAAAATCCCATTGGCTTTTTTTACCGCCACATCACATTGTTGGCTCATGTTTAACTTGTTGTCCACGAGGACTCCAAAATCTTTTTCACACGTACTGCTCTCAAGCCAGGCATTGTCCCCCATTCTGTATCTTTGTATTTCGTTTTTCCTGCCAAAGTGGAGTATCTTGCATTTGTCACTGTTGAACTTCATTTTGTTTGTTTTGGCCCATCTCTCTAATCTGTCAAGATCGTTTTGAATCCTGCTCCTGTATATTCTTAAGAGGATTAATGATTCCATCATCACCATGATTATATGGTGAACAGTGCTTAAATCAATGCAATATCCCCCAGTAATAATAAATAATAATAAAACTTTATTTATACCCCACCACCATCTCCCCAAGGGGACTCGGGACAGCTTACAAGAGGCCATGCCCAGCAATACAGTAAAACAATGTAACACAATAATAATAATAATAATAATAATAATAATAATAAAACTTTATTTGTACCCCGCTACCATCTCCCCAAGGGACTCGGTGCGGCTTACATGAGGCCGAGCCCACAATACAACAATAAAAACAATAGCAACAGTAATACAAAACAATAAATAAACTCATAAGCAGAAAATAAACAATAAAGAAGCAAAAAATAAGCAATAAACTGGGTACAAAGTCCCATGTATTTATATATCTGTGAGGACTGCTCACAGAACTCCATTTCCCAAGTAATGTTTCTAAACGCTCAAGTGCAAGTCTGGAAATCTGGGGACAGGAGATAAAATGTCTCCCCGTCACGCTATCCTTGGGCTCCATGCATATTTGCACAAATAATCCTAATTAATTGCAGCTGCTTTGGTGGTCTGACTCCCGACTCTTAGCAATGTTTATACAAACTTTTGCATTGCTCATCAGCGACTTATTAGTGGCAGCTGCCTGGTCTAGCCAGATGCTCCTGGATTTCAAGGATGGGCCGTCCTGCTTCCTGCAAACATGGCAAGGAAGGAATGGGCCTCGGAGGTACTGCTTTGCGGTGGCTCCGGTCATTCCTCGAGGGTCGGTCTCAGAAGGTGTTACTGGGGGACTCCTGTTCTACCCCACAACCGTTGTTTTGTGGGGTTCCTCAGGGTTCAATATTGTCCCCCATGTTGTTTAACATCTACATGAAGCCGCTGGGCGAGATCATCCGGAGTTTCGGGGTGCGGTGTCATCTGTACGCAGATGATGTCCAGCTCTGTCACTCCTTTCCACCCGCTACTAAGGAGGCTGTCGAGGTCCTGAACCGGTGCTTGGCCGCTGTGACGGTCTGGATGAGGGCGAACAAATTGAAATTAAATCCAGACAAGACAGAGGTGCTCCTGGTCAGTCGCAGGGCCGAACAGGGTATAGGGTTACAGCCTGTGTTAGACGGGGTCGCACTCCCCCTGAAGACACAGGTTCGCAGTTTGGGTGTGATCCTGGACTCATCGCTGAGCCTGGATCCCCAGGTTTCGGCGGTGACCAGGGGAGCATTCGCACAGTTAAGACTCGTGCGCCAACTGCGACCGTACCTTGGGAAGTCTGACTTGGCCACGGTAGTCCACGCTCTGGTTACATCCCGCCTTGATTACTGCAACGCTCTCTACGTGGGGTTGCCTTTGAAGACGGCCCGGAAGCTTCAACTAGTCCAACGGGCGGCAGCCATGGTATTAACAGGAGCAGGGCGCAGGGAGCACACAACTCCTCTGCTGTACCAGCTCCACTGGCTACCGATCAGCTACCGAGCCCAATTCAAAGTGCTGGTTTTGACCTTTAAAGCCCTAAACGGTTCTGGCCCTACATACCTATCCGAACGTATCTCGGCCTATCAGCCCACCAGGACCCTAAGATCTTCAGGAGGAGCCCTTCTCTCCATCCCGCCTGCTTCACAGGTGCGGCTCGCGGGAACGAGAGATAGGGCCTTTTCTGTGGTGGCCCCCCGGCTTTGGAATGCCCTCCCTATTGAACTAAGATCAGCCACCTCGCTAATGGCATTTCGGAAAAATCTAAAAACTTGGATGTTCGAGCAAGTTTTTAACTAATTTCCGATGTAAGGTTATTTTGACCATGGACTTGCAACCAAGGATAACGAACTGAATTACGATTTTAACTATGAGATGTTTTCGACTTGTATTGGTGGCCCGATACTAAGTATGTTCATACTATGTATGTTTTATGTCTTGTATTTTGATATCTTATTTTATATTTTTAAGTGACTATTGTATTTTAACAAGTTGTAAACCGCAATGAGTCGCCGCACAGGCTGAGATATTAGCGGTATACAAGTGTATCAAATAAATAAATAAGGAAGCTAGAAAACTTGAGTCCTGAGCAAAGAGGGGAATTGAAATGCCAGCCGGCGTCCTCATTGAAAAGTCTCTCGGCCAAGTCCCATGCATCATATTTATGTAGCATGCTGGTGGTGCCTCAAAACTGTGTCTCCTTTAAGACTGCCACCTAAATCGGGACTTTGTGGTGATGGCACCCTGGCTGATGGAACTTTCTTTCATTGGAGATCTGGTTGATCCCCATACTCGAGTTTTTCAGTTCCCATGAAAAACTTTGGTTGGGGTTAAGTCAGCGTTTCTCAACCTGGGGGTCGGGACCCCTGAGGGGGTCACGAGGGATGTCAAAGGGGTAGCCAAAGACCATCAGAAAAACACAATATTTTCTGTTGGTTATAGGGGTTCTGTGTGGGAAGTTTGGCCTAATTCTATCTTTGATGCAGTTCAAAATGTTCTGATTGTAGGTGAACTATAAACCCCAGCAATTACAACTCCCAAACGTCAAGGTCTATTTTCCCCAAACTCCACCAGTGTCCACATTTGGGCACACTGAGTATCCGTGCCAAGTTTGGTCCAGATCCATTCTAGCTTGACTCTCTGGATATAGGTGAACTACAACTCCCAAACTCAAGGTCAATGCCCACCAAACTCTTCTAATATTTTTTGTTGGTCATGGGAGTTCTGTGTGCCAAGTTTGGTTCAATTCCATCACTGGTGGAGTTCAGAATGCTCTTTGAGTGTAGGTGAACTATAAATCCCAGTAATGACAACTCCCAAATGACAAACTCAACCCCCCCCCAAAAAAAAATCTCACCAGTATTCAAATGTGGGCATATCAAGTATTTGTGCCAAATTTGGTACAGTGAATTAAAATACATCCTGCATATCAGATATTTACATTACAATTTATAACAGTAGAAAAATTACAGTTATGAAAGTAGTAACACAAATAATGTTATGGTTGGGGGTCACCACAGTATAAGGAACGGTATATAGGGGTCACGGCATTAGGAAGGTTGAGAAACACTGGGTTAAGTCATTTCAGCTCTGCTAAATTGCGGGTTCAGGGATCTGGTGTGTCTAGCTTCCCAGAAAGCCGAATGAGACACAGATGGGTAGAAGGCAAAATCAGAGACTTCCTTCTTAATGGCCAGAGAGGATGTCAATGGAGATGGACCTCCAAAGAACTGACATTAAAATCAAATCAAGAATATCTTAATGTAACACTGCTCTCCTGTATTATAAAAACAGATTTGTGAATGCAGTATGCAAATTTAGGATTTTTGTACTGGTTGCTTGAGAGGTCTGGTTACTTGAGAGCCTGCTGTGATAGAAGTGCGACAATGACAATTTTGGGAACTGATAGTATTGAAAAGCAACAAGCCATTTCTTATAACTGGGTTGCAGTGAACTTCTGGACTGTCTGGCTATGTTCCAGAAGCATTCTCTCCTGATGTTTTGCCCACATCTATGACCAGCTAAGGAGCCCCTGGTGGCACAGTGGGTTAAAGCACTGAGCTGCTGAGCTTGTTGACCGAAAGGTCGCAGGTTCGATTCCGGGGAGCGGCGTGAGCTTCCGCTGTCAACCCTAGTTTCTGCCAACCTAGCAGTTCGAAAACATGAAAATGTGAGTAGATCAGTAGGTACCGGCAGGAAGGTAATGTGAGTAGATCAATAGGTACCGGTAGGAAGGTAATGGCGCTCCATGCAGTCATGCCAGCCACATGACCTTGGAGGTGTCTATGGACAATGCCAGCTCTTCGGCTTAGAAATGGAGATGAGCACCACACCCAAGAGTCAGACATGACTGGACTTAATGTCAGGGGACTACCTTTACTTTTTATGGCCAGCTAATACATCCCAACAAAGGATTCCCTTAGTAAGGAAGTAGCCAGGCTTTGAAGCTGCAAGGCCATTCAGTGCTAATCAAGCTAGCCAATATATAATATAAACCTCAGGGACAGCTAATCACTTCTCAACAAAGGATTCCCCCAGGCAGTGAGATGCAACACTTTGAAACTGCTAGCTCATTAAATGCCAATCAAGGTGGCCAATTGAAACATTCACACCTACCTCCAACAGATAAACCCCATTTTCCTAGTTTCCAACAGACCTCACAACCACTGAGGATGCCTGCCATAGATGTGGGTGAAATGTCTGGAGAGAATGCTTCTGGAATATGGCCAGACAGCCTGGAAAACAATTGAAACATTCACACCTACCTTCAACAGATAAACCCCATTTTCCTAGTTTCCAACAGACTTCCCAATCACTGAGGATGCCTGCCATAGATGTGGGTGAAATGTCAGGAGATAATGCTTCTGGAATATGGCCAGACAGCCTGGAAAACAATTGAAACATTCACACCTACCTCCAACAGATAAACCCCATTTTCCTAGTTTCCAATAGACTTCACAACCACTAAGGATGCCTGCCATAGATGTGGGTGAAATGTCAGGAGAGAATGCTTCTGGAATATGGTCAGACAGCCTGGAAAACAATTGAAACATTCACACCTACCTCCAACAGATAAACCCCATTTTCCTAGTTTCCAACAGACATCACAACCACCGAGGATGCCTGCCATAGATGTGGGTGAAATGTCAGGAGAGAATGCTTCTGGAATATGGCCAGACAGCCTGGAAAACTCACAGCAACCTAGTGATTCCGGCCATGAAAGCCTTTGACAACATTTTTCCTATAAGCTGCCAATATAACTGGTTGTGAACATAAGATTGGGGAGTGATTATAAGGATATTCCATTAATGACAGCAAGAGCCGCAACAAAAAAAAATGGTTCCGGCTGCATTGGAGAATGGGTTCATTCCCAAACAGTTCTGCTCAAAATGGTTCAAATCCAGCCCTGATTGCCCGGCTCGGCACCATTGTTCCGATTGCAGTGTGATACCTTTGTGGAGTGTGGTTAAGTCCAAGGAAAGCAAATGCAAAAATGACATCCTGCTCATCAGATCGGTTCCCTTTGTGCGCCGAGGATTAGGCGTCTCTTTCGTTTAATGGCAGAAATAAGTTTGCCAGCTTTTAGCTTCTGTTCTCACCGCCCGGGCTCATGCGGCGAAGGCTGAATGTGCCACAATCTCTCCCTTTATGAAGTCGGATGTGTGCCAGCAGCTAAACCCTTATCGGGTGCATCTCTCAACGGCTGATGGGAAGCTTATGGGGCTGAGACTATTGTCAAGGAGGAACCGTGCGCGCCGTGAAAGGTTTTATCCTCGCAGGAGAAAACGGCTTCTGTATCTATAATGCACCAGATGCAGGTTTGGACAAGATGTTGCAAATTATCAACGGAGACCGTCAATTGAAAGCCTCTCTCTTCAGACATTGGAGGAAAAGTTACGCTGGTTTTTATTTTTTGGATTCCAACTTCCAGAATCCCCCAGCCATAACTTTTTAAAGATCTGCTCCTTACATACTTAAGACACATAATGCTAACACACCGGTTTCTTGTTTTCAGAGACATAGCTGTATTAGTCTGTATGCAAAGAGATCTTTGAGCCAAAGGCTGTATCTACACTGTAGAATTAGTGTGGTTTGGACCACTTCAACATTAAAGCATTGTCAAAGGCTTTCATGGCTGGAATCACAGGTTTGTTGTAAGTTTTTTGGGCTGTCTGGCCATGTTCCAGAAGCATTCTCTCCTGACGTTTTGCCCACATCTATGGCAGGCATCCTCAGAGGTTGTGAGGTCTGTTGGAAACTAGGAAAATTGAGCCTAGAAAAGACAATTATGCTGGGGAAAGTGGAAGGAAAAAGGAAGAGGGGCCAACCAAGGGCAAGATGGATGGATGGCATCCTTGAAGTGACTGGACTGACCTTGAAGGAGCTGGGGCTGGTGACGGCCGACAGGGAGCTCTGGCGTGGGCTGGTCCATGAGGTCACGAAGAGTCGGAGACGACTGAACGAATGAACAACAACAACATGGAATGATGTCCAGGGTGGGAGAAAGAACTCTTGTCTGTTGGAGGTCGGTGTGACTGTTGCAATTGGCCACCTTGATTAGCATTTAATGGCTTATAGAATCATAGAATCAAAGAATCAAAGAGTTGGAAGAGACCTCATGGGCCATCCAGTCCAACCCCATTCTGCCAAGAAGCAGGAATATTACATTCAAATCACCCCTGACAGATGGCCATCCAGCCTCTGTTTAAAAGCTTCCAAAGAAGGAGCCTCCTCCACACTCTGGGGCAGAGAGTTCCACTGCTGAACGGCTCTCACAGTCAGGAAGTTCTTCCTCATGTTCAGATGGAATCTCCTTTCTTGTAGTTTGAAGCCATTGTTCCTTTGCGTCCTAGTCTCCAGGGAACCAGAAAACAAGCTTGCTCCCTCCTCCTCCCTGTGGCTTCCTCTCACGTATTTATACATGGCTATCAGATCTCCTCTCAGCCTTCTCTTCTTCAGGCTAAACATGCCCAGCTCCTTAAGCCGCTCCTCATAGGGCTTGTTCTCCAGACTCTTGATCATTTGAGTCACCCTCCTCTGGACACATTCCAGCTTGTCAATATCT
Source organism: Anolis sagrei (assembly GCF_037176765.1). Lineage (NCBI taxonomy): Eukaryota > Metazoa > Chordata > Lepidosauria > Squamata > Anolidae > Anolis > Anolis sagrei. Next base: position 9,771,746 of record NC_090035.1, on the reverse strand, counting down.
CTCCTAAATTGTGGTGCCCAGAATTGGACATAATATTCCAGGTGTGGTCTCACCAAAGCAGAATAGAGCATGGGGAGCATGACTTCCCTAGATCTAGACACTATGCTCTGAGGTCTGTTGGAAATTAGGAAAATTGCGTTTATATATCTGTGGAATGATGTCCAGGGTGGGAGAAAGAACTCTTGTCTTTTGGAGGTCAATGGGAATGTTTCAATTGGCCACCTTGATTAGCATTTAATGGCTTAGCAGTTTCAAAGTGTTCCTTCTTACTGCCTGGGGGAATCCTTTGTTGAGAGGTGATTAGTTGCCCCTGATTGTTTCTTGTCTGGAGTTCCCCTGTTTTTGAGTGTTGTTCTGGTTTTAGAGTTTTGTAATACTGTTATGTTTTTAGAGTTTTGTAATGCTCTTATGGTTATGCATCAATAGGAGCATAGTGTCTAGATCGAGGGAAGTCATGCTACCCCTCTATTCTGCTTTTGTTAGACCACACCTGGAATATTGTGTCCAATTCTGGGCACCACAATTCAAGAGAGATATTGACAAGCTGGAATGTGTCCAGAGGAGGGCGACTAAAATGATCAAGGGTCTGGAGAACAAGCCCTATGAGGAGTGGCTTAAGGAGCTGGGCATGTTTAGCCTAAAGAAGAGAAGGCTGAGAGGAGACATGATAGCCATGTATAAATATGTGAGAGGAGGGAGCAAGCTTGTTTTCTGCTTCCTTGGAGACTAGGACGTGGAACAATGGCTTCAAACTACAAGCGAGGAGATTCCATCTGAACATGAGGAAGAACTTCCTGACTGTGAGAGCCGTTCAGCAGTGGAACTCTCTGCCCCGGAGTGTGGTGGAGGCTCCTTCTTTGGAGGCTTTTAAACAGAGGTTGGATGGCCATCTGTCAGGGGTGATTTGAATGCAATATTCCTGCTTCTTGGCAGGGGGTTGGACTGGATGGCCCATGAGGTCTCTTCCAACTCTTTGATTCTATGATCTCTTCTTCCCTTCACTTTCTGCCTCCAAAAGAGAAGAGGAAGGGGAGGAAAGGGTATGCAGGAGACTTGGGGAGAAGCCCCTCTCTCCTGGCCTACCCACCCAGCTCCGGCCTGCCATGCATCCCCCAAGTTAGAAAGTTTGCCCATGCCTGCTGTAAATCCAGATGCTATGAAGAGCCAAGGAATCAATCTTTCGTAGCTATGAAAGACCAAGTTATCTATGTGAATTGTAAGATAGAATGGCAATTTCAGTTTGGGGGACAAAGTCAGGAGGAAAGATTCTGCTTAGATCCATGAGAACCCTTTGGAGGAAGGAATTATTGGAATGTAGTGTGATGCGCATTGAGGCCCAGAAATGAGATGTGAGAAACTGTCCAAGTACATGGGGCAGGGTTGTTCGCAAGTGGTATAATATGTGTCATTTCTGCCAGGAAATCATTATCTCTGTTCAACCCACTGTGGATATATTCCAGTTCCACTCTTTCTCATTCCCATTTTCCTTTGTAGTTTCATTTGTTTGTTCTTATGAATGCTCAGGACAATGGAGGCTTTCTGCAGCTGGCGTTGGTGTGTTTCCGTCCACAATGTCTGGTTATGTCCATGTATCCCTCTGGTATAGGGATTGGCCCATGTGCTCAAGACAGAGGGATAAAATTAGTCATGCCAGGCTCCTCTCATCTCTTTTTTCAATAGAGCTGCAAGCTTGGAAGATGCAGGGAATGTGGTGGATGCACAGTGGTTCTCAACCTGTAGGTCCCCAACGTTTTGGCCTTCAACTCCCAGAAATCCTAATAAAAGATAAAGGTTTCCCCTGATATTAAGTCCAGTTGTGTCCGACTCATCTCCATTTCTAAGCTGAAGAGCTGGCGTTGTCCATAGACACCACCAAGGTCATGTGGCTGGCATGATTGCATGGAGTGCCCTTACCTTCCCCTATTGATCTACTCACATTTGCATGTTTTCATACTGCTAGGTTGGCAGAAGCTGGGGCTAACAGCAGGAGGTCACGCTGCTCCTCGGATTCGAACCTGTGATCTTTCAGTCAACAAGTTCAGGTGTCAAGATGGAAGAAGTTTGTGTTAGAAAAAAAATGTACAATCCTAGAGTTGGAAGGGAATCTAGTCTAACCCCATCCTGCAAGAAGGAGGAAAGCTTGGAGAAGATCATTATGCTGGGGAAAAGGGAAGGAAAAGGGAAGAGGAGCCAACCAAGGACAAGATGGATGGATGGTATCCTTGAAGTTACTGGCTTGACTCTGAAGGAGCTGGGGGTGGCCACGGCCAACAAGGAGCTCTCGCATTTCCAGGAGGTCATGAAGAGTGGGAAGCAAATGAACAAATAAACAACAACAAACCGGAATCCTAAAGTTGGGAGAGACCTCATGGGCCATCTAGTCCAACCACTTTCTGCCAAGAAATCACATTCAAACATCCCTGACAGATGGCCATCCAGCCTCTGTTTAAAAGCCTCCAAAGAAGGAGCCTCCACCACACTCCAGGGCAGAGAGTTCCACTGCTGAACAGCTCTCACAGTTAGGAAGTTCTTCAAATCTCCCTTCTTTCCTGTAGTTTGAAGCCATTGTTCCATTGCGTCCTAGTCTCCAGGGAGGCAGAAAACAAGCCTGCTCCTTCCTCCCTGTGACTTCCCTTCACATCTTGATCCATGGCCCTCATCATGTCTCCTCTCAGAGTTCTCTGCTGCAGGTGAAATATGCCCAGCTTTGTAAGCCACTCCTCATAGGGCTTGTTCTCCAGACACTTGATCATTTGAGTCACCCTCCTCTGGACACATTCCAGTTTAGAGCCAACATCTCCCTTCAATTGTGGTACCCAGAAAGGAACATTCTCAGTTCCTTAAGCCACTTCTCATAGGGCTTGTTCTCTAGACCCTTGATCACAGAATCACAGAATCATAGAGTTGGAAGTGACCTCATGGGCCATCCAGTCCAACCCCCTGCCAAGAAGCAGGAATATTGCATTCAAAGCACCCCTGACAGATGACCATCCAGCCTCTGTTTAAAAGCTTCCAAAGAAGGAGCCTCTACCACACTCCAGGGCAGAGAGTTCCACTGCTGAACAGCTCTCACAGTCAGGAAGTTCTTCCTAATGTTCAGGTTGAGTTGCCTTCCTCTGGACACATTCCAGCTTAGAGTCAACATCTTCCTTCAATTGCAGTGCCCAGAATTGGACACAGCGGGATTCCAGGTGTGATCTGACCAAGGCAGAATAGAGCATGACTCTATTCAGGTGGCACAGTGGGTTAAAGCGCTGATCTTGTTGACCGAAAGGTTGTACGTTCGAATCCGGGGAGCGGCATGAGCTTCTGCTGTCAGCCCCAGCTTCTGCCAACCTAAGTTCGAAAACATGCAAATGAGAGTAGATCAATAGGTACCGCTCTGGCGGGAAGGTAACAGCGCTCCATGCAGTCATGCCAGCCACATGACCTTGGAGGTGTATATGGACAACGGCACCTCTTCAGCTTAGAAATGGAGATGAGCACCACACCCCAGAGTCAGACATGACTGGACTTAATGTCAGGGGGAAACCTTTACCTTTACCTATGACTCTATTCTGCTTTGGTCAGACCACATGACGATGAGGACGATGAGGACTCTCAAATCAGGTTCTTCACCCTTTTTGCTTTCTTGACTCCTTCCCCAGTCAGAGCCTGTCTCAGAATGCAGCAACCGGTAATTTTATGACACTCAACATCGACATGTCTTTGAATTAAATTTTAGGATTATTCGAAATGACATTTTACCACATCCACACACCTTGAATACCTGATAACCTAACAGTGTTACATCTATTCATGCGATTCTTTTTGAGATAGGCAACGACTGTCATGTGATATGAAATGAATCCTGCTTTAATATATTGCATGCATTTCTAAGGGAAGGAAATGCTAGGTTTCGGTTAGAGACCAGAGAAAATAAGAATAATGGAAGAAAACAGCGCTCTTTGGCAGAGAAGGTGGAAGACCTTGTGGAACGACAACTCCCAGGAGGTTGTTGTAGGTTTTTCAGGCTGTATGGCCATGTTCTAGAAGCATTCTCTCCTGACGTTTTGTCTGCATCTATGGCAAGCATCCTCACAGGTTGTGTGGTCTCACAACCTCTGAGGATGCTTGCCATAGATACAGGCGAAACATCAGGAGAGAATGCTTCTAGAAAATAAGAAGAATGGGAGAAAACAGCGCTCTTTGGCAGAGAAGGTGGAAGACCTTGTGAAACGACAACTCCCAGGAGGTTGTCGTAGGTTTTTCAGGCTATATGGCCATGTTCTAGAAGCATTCTCTCCTGACGTTTTGCCTGCATCTATGGCAAGCATCCTCAGAGGTTGTGAGACCTCACAACCTCTGAGGATGCTTGCCATAGATGCAGGCGAAACGTCAGGAGAGAATGCTTCTAGAACATAGCCATATAGCCCAAAAAACCTACAACAACCCAGTGATTCCAGCCATGAAAGCCTTCGACAACTCCCAGGAGTCCAAAGCAGTTAAAGTGGTGTCAAACTGCATTAATGTTACAGTGCAGATGCACCCCGAGACACAAAAGCACACTACTTCCCTTCTCCACAACTCTAATGAAAAAGAAAAACCAATTAAAAGTAAATATGTTCGTCTGCCATTACAGCTCCCACTAATGGAATTTATCCCTCATTGGGGGATCAACCTCAGCACAGCTTTCTTGGGTTTATAAGAGGCGTTTGAAGGAGGAGGAGGAGGAAAGGCATTCATAAATGCTCTCATTCCTTGACGTCCTGCCATCTCAATCCAAGCTTGCCTGCTTTTTTCCCTGCTGCAAATGTTGGTGCCGAAATGGAGGGCTGCAAAAGATGCAGCAACCCTGCTCTGACCCACTGAGAAGGAGACCCCTCTCTCCCCACAACCCCACGTCTTTCTGGAGTGCTTTTAACCGTTCAGAGACGGAAAACAGGGGCCTTTAAATCCCTGAAAACGCTCATAATACCTCTAATCCCCTGAAGGTAACAGCTCTGCAATTTTACAGTCTGGATTTGCAGAGGGCCCTCTTGTAATGCCTATTATTTCATTAGCACCGGCGTCTAAAGAGCACTTTCTGTGTGGATGTGTCTACATTTTATGGTAATAGAAGCTAAGCATCCTTTATCCGGAATTTGAAAACCTGAAAGGCTCCCAAATCCAACGTTGCCCACATTTTTGGCTGAGATTGGGACACCTTTGCTTTCTGGTGGCTCAATGTCCATTCGTTTCATGCACAAAATTATTTAAAATAGTTTGTATAAAGTGGCTGGGTTGCTGTGAGTTTTCCGGACTGCATGGCCATGTTCCAGAAGCATTATCTCCTGACGTTTCACCCACTAGGTTGCTGTGAGTTTTCTGGGCTGCATGGCCATGTTCTTGAAGCATTCTCTCCTGACGTTTCACCCACTGGATTGCTTTGAGTTTTCCGGGCTGTACAGCCATGTTCCAGAAGCATTCTCTCCTGATGTTTCACCCACTGGGTTGCTGTGAGTTTTCTGGGCTGCATAGCTATGTTCCAGAAGCATTATCTCCTGACGTTTTACCCACTGGGTTGTTGTGAGTTTTCTGGGCTGCATGGCCATGTTCCAGAAGCATTCTCTCCTGATGTTTCACCCACTGGGTTGCTGTGAGTTTTCCGGACTGTATGGCCATGTTCCAGAAGCATTCTCTCCTGATGTTTCATCCACTGGGTTACTGTGAGTTTTCTGGGCTGCATGGCCATGTTGCAGAAGCATTCTCTCCTGATGTTTTACCCACTGGGTTGCTGTGAGTTTTCTGGGCTGCATGGCCACGTTCCAGAAGGAAGGAAGGAAGGAAGGAAGGAAGGAAGGAAGGAAGGAAGGAAGGAAGGAAGGAAGGAAGGAAAAAGAGGAAGGAAGGATGAAAGGGAGGAAGGAAAGGATGGAAGGAGAAAGCGGGAAAGAGGAAAGGAGGGAGGAAAGAAGGAAGAAAGACAAAAGGGAAGGAAAAGTTGAAGGGAAGGATGGATGGATGAATGGATGGGGGGAAGGACAAAGGAAAGAGAGAAGGAAGGAAAGACAAACGAGAAAGAAGGAAGGAAGGAAGGAAGGAAGGAAGGAAGGAAGGAAGGAAAAAGAAAGAGGGAAGGAAGGACGAAAGGGTGGAAGGGAAGGGTGGAAGGAGAAAGGGAGGGAATGGAGGCAGGTAAGGAGGGAAGAAAGAGAGGAATGAAAGACAAAAGGGAGGGAAGGACTAAAGGGTGGAAGGGAATAGGGGGAGTTGAGAAAAGAAAGAGAAGGAAGGAAAGACAAAAGGGAATGAAGGAGAAAGAGGGAGAGAGGGAAGGAAAGAAGGAAGAACGAAAGGGTGGACAGGAAGGAGAAAGGGGGAGAGAAGGAGGAAGGAAAGAGTGAAGGAAGGAGGGATAGGATGGTGAGAAAGATGAGGACCTGAGAAAAGAGCCCGAGGGGTTGCATCCAGCCCCCGGGCCTAGGTCTGCCCATACCTGGCATAGATAGTCCAAGTGAGCGCCTAGAGAGCAACCCCAAATCTAAAACTCGAAGTGAAGCAAGTGAAAGCTGGGTTGTTGTAGGTTTTTCGGGCTCTATGGCTATGGTCTAGAGGCATTCTCTCCTGACGTTTCGCCTGCATCTATGGCAAGCATCCTCAGAAGTAGAGCTGTTGACCAGCTGATCAAAACAGACAAGACACTCAGATTCCTAAATATTAATATCAGGGATGGATAATTCAGGGCCTAACTATCCTGAAGACATCAGATCCTGCCTGATCTTGAGGTGAAGCAGGGTTTGTCCTGGGCAGTACTTGGGTAGGAGAGCATCATGGTATACCAAGTATTTTTTGGAGGAAAGAAAAGGCAAACTGCTTCTGAGCCTTCCTCGCCTAAGAAAACTCTATGAGATGAATAAGGGTCACCATGCCTTGACAGGTGGCTTGAAGGCACATCCATACACACGTATTCAAATCTTAGACACATGCTGTCATGTCCAGGGAGGCACGCAAGGGAACTGAATTAAAAGCATTTATTATTTTTTTTGAAAAATCCTCCTCATTTCTTTTTATCCTTTTAGCCCCATTAAGTTTTAATTTGGTTAGTTAGGTGTAATTAATTATCAACCTGAGAGGTTTTTAAAGCATTTAATAGAGATGTCATTTGTGTTTCCCAAGACTGGGGCTAATTTGGAAGCACTGAAGTTTTGCAGAGGTCGCCTGGAAAACGAGGCAAGGTTTATGAGTCCCCAAACTCCTTTCAAGCTGATCCAGAAAAGATGATCCAGAGTCATTTTCTTCTCAGCCAGGTCTGAAAACATATTTCATGGTCCCTCTTCAGGACTTACTAGTTAGAGGAACCAACATGATGTGGTAGTTTGAGTGCTGGATTATGACTTTGGAGACCAGGGTTCAAATCCCTACTTGACCATGGAAAGCCACTGGGTGACCTTGGACGAATCACCCGCTCTCAGCTCCAGAACACCTCATGCATTAAATTGGCCCCAAAACACCCCATTTGCTTAAATTCATCAAAGCTCAAACAAAGATTGAAAAACATCCAATTCACAATGGAAAAAGAAAATGAAGGAAGGCTGCCTTTTCTAGATGTCCTAGTTATCCGCAAACCAGATCAACAATTGGGTCACACCGTCTACAGAAAACGCACACACACGGATAGATATCTACATAAAAACTCCAACCATCACCCAAGTCAAAAAAGAAGCACCATTAAACCTTGGCAGACCGTGCAAAAAGAATCTGCGAACCCCACCTCCTCCAAGATGAACTGAACCACCTCAACTGGGCTCTCCAGGCCAATGGAGACTCCACCTCAGACATCAGAAGAGCTGCAAGACCAAGAACAAGCCACAAGAGTCAAGATGAAGATCCACCCAGAGGAAAAGTGTTCCTGCCATACATCAAGGGAACCACTGACTGCATAGGGAAGCTGATGAGGAAACACAACATACAAACAATCTACAAACCCACCAAGAAAATCCAACAAATGCTACGTTCAGCAAAGGACAAGAGGGATCCTCTCACCTCTGCAGGAGTCTACCGTGTACCATGCAGCTGTGGACAAGTCTACATAGGGACCACCAAACGCAGCAGCGTTGCCCAGACACGCATCAAGGAACATGAAAGGCACTGCAGACTACTTCAACCAGAGAAGTCAGCCATAGCAGAGCACCTGAGGAACCAACCTGGACACAGCATAGTATTTGAGAACACAGAAATGCTGGACCACACCAACAACCACCATGTCAGACTACACAGAGAAGCCATTGAAATCCACAAGCATGTGGACAATTTCAACAGAAAGGAAGAGACCATGAAAATGAACAAAATCTGGCTACCAGTATTAAAAAACTCTAAAATTACAACAGCAAAACAACAGAGAGGAAACAACCAGGCACATCTTAACACCTCTCAACAAAAGATTTTTCCCAGGCTCAGGCAGGCCTTCCAATGCTAATGAAGGTGGTCAGTTGAAACATTCACACCTAGCTCCAGCAGAGAAGAGCTCTTTGCCCCACCCCAGCCATTCCACAGATATATAAACCCATTGTCCTATTTCCAACAGACCTTACTACCTCTGAGGATACTTGCCATAGATGCAGGCGAAACGTCAGGAGAAATGCCTCTAGAACATGGCCCTATAGCCCGAAAAAACCCACAAGAACCTAAAGATTGAAAAGGTTGCAATCTCAGCCTCAGAACTTGCTTGGCAAGACTTTGCCAAGCAAACTCCATGAAAGTTTGGATATGGTTGCCTTAACATCAGCACAAATTGGAAATGGCTTCAAGTCACACAATGACAATGACTAGGGTGATATTGAGACTAGCCAGCACCTTAACGCATTGTACTGCTGACTTGAAGGTTGGCTGAACTGCCGACCTAAAGGTTGGCTGTTCGAATCCGCGAGATGGGATGAGCTCCTGTCTATCATCTACAGATCTTGCCAACCGACACATTCGAAAACATGCGAATGCGAGTAGATAAATAGATTCTGCTTCTGCAGGAAAAGACAAAGAGATGCTCCAAGCAATCTTGCTGGCCACACAAACCAGGGAGGAACAACTCATGCTCCTTTGCTTGAAATTGGGAACGGCACCTCTCCAGGGCCAGAGATGGGCTCTGCCTCCAGAAGCCAGAAATGAAAGGAGAAGCCCCTGCCTTTGTTTGTGTTTGTGTGTCTCATTGTATAGTATATTATTGTAAAGGCATTGAATGTTTGCCTATGTGTGTAAATGCTGTAATCCACTCCGAGTCCCTAGGGGAGAAGGGCAGAATATAAACAAAGTGTATTATTATTATTATTATTATTATTATTATTATTATTATTATTGAGCCCCCGGTGATGCAATGGGTTAAACCGCTGTGCTGGCAGGACTGAAGAATGACAGGTCGGAGGGAGAGCACGGATGAGCTCCCTCTATCAGCTCCAGCTCCTCATGTGAGGACATGAGAGAAGCCTCCCACAAGGATGGTAAAATATCAAAAGATTTGGGCATCCCCTGGGCAACGTCCTTGCCAATTCTCTCACCTTGGAAGCGACTTGCATTTTATGAAGTTGCTCCTGACATGAAATTATTATTATTATTATTATTATTATTATTATTATTATTATTTATTTGAAACACAACAAGATGAGTCCACAGCAGACACTCTGCTGGCTGTTGAATTGGATCACACGCCAGATACTTCCCAAGTGTCTAGGACTGTGTGATGTATCGGCGAATAATGTGTGCAGATCCCAGTAAGGTGGCCTTTTGCAGCTGGCAGATGGTAATTTTTTTCAGCGCTGATTGTGTTTAAGTGCAGACCAAGGTCTTTAGGCACTGCACCCAGTGTGTTGATCACCACTGGGACCATCTTTACTGGTTTGTGCCAGAGTTTTTGCAGTTTGATTTTTAAATCCTCATATTGTGTCAGCTTTTCCACTTGTTCTCCTCATATTGTGTCAACGTTTCCATTATTTATTATTATTATTATTATTATTATTATTATTATTATTATATGTTAAGATTCACCCCACTGTGTTAACCAGAGCCACTCCATTAAGCCCATCATGGACTCATTTCCCAATGTCATACTGCATTCCTTTCTGATTACGCTCCTCTCGGTCTGACACTCTAATGACATTTTTAAAAATTTCCCACCACCACAAAAAGACAACCAGTGATGATGTCCATTGGAGTCCCAACCCACTCAGGGTGCAGATTCTTGCCAAACAGTTTTTCAGCCAATCAGGAGCTGGAATGGGTTTCTTGACTGGCTATCAGATGAAATGAAAAGTCCTGTACTTTCAATTGTTAGGAGGGCGACTAAAATGATCAAGGGTCTGGAGAACAAGCCCTATGAGGAGCGGCTTAGGGAACTGGGCATGTTTAGCCTGAAGAAGAGAATGCTGAGAGGAGATATGATAGCCATGTATAAATATGTGAGAGGAAGCCACAGGGAGGAGGGAGCAAGCTTTTTTTCTGCTTCCTTGGAGACTAGGACGCAACGGAACAATGGCTTCAAACTACAAGAGAGGAGATTCCATCTGAACATTAGGAAGAACTTCCTGACTGTGAGAGCCGTTCAGCAGTGGAACTCTCTGCCCCGGAGTGTGGTGGAGGCTCCTTCTTTGGAAGCTTTTAAGCAGAGGCTGGATGGCCATTTGTCAGGGGTGATTTGAATGCAATATTCCTGCTTCTTGGCAGGGGGTTGGACTGGATGGCCCATGAGGTCTCTTCCAACTCTTTGATTCTATGATTCTATGATTCTATGTCAGTACTTTGAAGTGCTTTCTCTGCTGACATCCTCTCTGGCCATTGAGAATAAACCTCTGCCTTTACCTTCCACTGGCCTGTTGTCTGATTTGGTCTTCCATCTCAAATTCCTTCTTCTTAGCAGGGGGTTGGACTGGATGGCCCCCGTGGTCTCTTCCAACTCTATGATTCTACAATTCTGGAAAAATAAACACGCCAGGCTCCCCAAACCCATGATTTTAGTGGAACTGATACCACTCTACAAGGGATCACTTTGTAATGTTCCATAGCCAACCAGACCTTGTGTTGCAAGCATGGGCAATACAAGTGAACCAAGTAAACAAGACCTTAGGGAGAAAATAATCAAATAGAGATAGCTGATCTTAAAACTGGCAAAACAATTGCAAAAACAACCTCTCCCAAACTCCTATACTATTTTAGCTCAGTTCTAATTTCCATTTTCTTGCCACTGAGTTGGGAGCCGGGTGTCTCTATTTTCTCCATATCAGTTGGATGCCCTTGTTTTCCATGGCACTCACTTCTCTTTCTTGTGCAGGTGGGAGACCTCACAGAGTTCAATGTTTTCTGGCTGATGGATTACCCTATCTCTCTTGCCTTTCTGCTTTGTCCCAAATTGCCTGACAGATCTTTGCAAGCTGACGTCCCCTTTGTTCCTATTTGCTTCTGGACTCATTAAAGGAGAGCCCCTGACCCCTCTCCTTTGATGCGCTGGCACCTTCTTTTGGCCACTCCGTCTTTCCTATCTGCGACTTGCCTCTCTTTGTGTTGCCATTTGACATCGCCTTCTAATGGCCACTTCTAATCTCAGTGTCCCTAATAGGATTCTCGTCCAGCGTATCTGAAATGTGTAGGTATGGATTTTGCAGCTCTGGGTAATAACACTCACTAATGTGCTGGAGAGTTAGAACTGCACCAAACAATTCACTTTGACGGAGTTAGCGCAATCCAGGATTTATACACATAACACATTCTGAAGAGGGACGGTGTGAACAAACAAATGTGTTTTCTCTTTAGCGTTGGTGCTCTCTGTAAGAAAGTGGACAATTTCCATTTGTTGTTACAGAAAAGCACAAGATATGTGATGTCTGTGCCTTCAAGTCACCTATGATTTATGGCAATTTCATGGATTTCATGGGGCTTTATGTAGGCAAGAACTGCTCAGAGACTGTTTGTCATGGCTCTCCTCCGGTTGGCCAGGTCTCAGTCTCCGGTTTTCAAAAATGCTGGATTTTGCATGATATTTTTATTATTTTAGTAAGATTTTCTATACCATATCACTTTTTTTTTTTGGACATAAACTTTAGTCTTTGCGCAAAGACACCTGCAGCTGTCTAGAATCAATGTTTTTTTGTATTGTCGAAGGCTTTCATGGCTGGAATCACTAGGTAAGTTTTTCAGACTGTCTGGCCATGTTTCAGAAGCATTCTCTCCTGACGTTTCGCCAGCATCCTCAGAAGTTGTGAGGTCTGTTGGAAATTAAGAAAATGGGATTTATATATCTGTGGAATGGGGTGGGAAGAAAGAACTTATCTGTTGGAGGTAGATGTGAATGTTTCAATTGGCCACCTTGATTAGCATTTAATGGCCTGGCAGTTTCAAGGTCTGGCTTCTTAATGCCTGGGGGAATCCTATGTTGAGAGGTGATTAGCTATCTCTGATTGTTTCTTGTCTGGAGTTCCCCTGTGTTTGAGTGTTGCTCTTTATTTACTACTAGCCATCCCCTGCCACGCTTTGCTGTGGCCCACATGAGGGTTTTGTGTGGGAGGTTTGCCCCAATTCTATCGTTGGTGGGGTTCAGAATGCTCTGTGATTGTAGGTGAACTATAAATCCCAGCAACCACAACTCCCAAACATCAAGATTCTATTTTGCCCAAACTCCACCAGTGTTCACATTTGGGCATATTGAGTATTCGTGTAGAGTTTGGTCCAGATCCATCATTGTTTTGAGTCCACAGTGATCTCTGAATGTAGGTGAACTACAACTCCAAAACCAAAGAACACTACCCACCACACCCTTCCAGTATTTTCTGTTGGTCATGGGAGAACTGTGTGCCAAGTTTGGTTCAATGCCATCGTTGGTGGGGTTCAGAATGCTCTTTGATGGTAAGTGAACTATAAATCCCAGCAACTACAACTCTCAAATGACGAAATCAATTTTTTTGAGTGAAGGACATACATTAGGTTATTAGGTGTCTTGTTACCAAATTTGGTGTCAATTCGTCCAGTGGTTTTTGAGTTCTGTTAATCCCACAAATGAACATTACGTTTTTATTTATATAGATGATTTTGGAGTTTTTTTAATACTGGTTGCCAGATTTTGTTCATTATCATGGTTTCCTCCTTTCTGTTGAAGTTGTCCACATGCTTCTTGTGGATTTCAATGGCTTCTCTGTGTAGCCTGACATGGTTGTTAGAGTGGTCCAGCATTTCTATTTTCCCAAATAATATGCTGTTTCCAGATTGGTTCATCAGGTGCTCTGCCATGGCTGAATTCTGTGGTTGAAGTAGTCTGCAGTGCCTTTCATGTTTCTTGATTTGTGTCTGGACAATGCTGCGTTTGGTGGTTCCTATACAGACTTGTCCACAGCTGCATGATATATGGTAGACTCCTGCAGAGATGAGATCAAGGTTTGTTTATTGATTGATTGATTGATTGATTGATTGTGTCAGGGGCAACCAGACCATTGTATTACATTTCTAACAGAACAGAACAAACAAACAGATAAAAAAATACAAATTTTGCAAACTTGGTAGTTGATTAAATGTCCTTTGACCAGTATCTGGCCACTTGGAGTACCTCTGGTGTTGCCGCAAGAAGGTCCTCCATTGTGCATGTAGCAGGGCTCAGGTTGCATTGCAGCAAGCGGTCTGTGGTTTGCTCTTCTCCACACTCACATGTTGTGGATTCAACTTTGTAGCCCCATTTCTTAAGATTGGCTCTGCATCTCATGGTGCCAGAGCGCAGTCTGTTCAGTGCCTTCCGAGTCGCCCAGTCTTCTATGTGCCCAAGAGGGAGACACTCATCTGGTATCACCTATGGATTGAGATGCTGGGTTTGAGCCTGCCACTTTTGGACTCTTGCTTGCTGAGGTGTTCCAGCGAGTGTCTCTGTAGATCTAAGAAAACTATTTCTTGATTTAAGTCATCCTTAAATGCAAATGTAAGTTGATCAATAGGTGAGAAGGCCACATGACCTTAGAGGTGTCTATGGTCAATGCCAGCTCTTTGGCTTAGAAATGGAGATGAGCACCTCAGAGTCGAATATGACTAGATTTAATGTCAGGGGAAACCTTTACCTTTCCCCATGCCATTGTTGGTTTGCCCTTTCTTTGCTCTTAAGTTGACCTTCTCTTTCCATGTCCTCTTTCCCTCAGTTCAGAGGCCGGCTTTGGTGAGCATCACTTCAAGACCTTTAAACCTTGACTCCATCGGCAGCATCACACAGACAAAGAAGAGGCAAAACTCATGACTTCCGCCAAGGACCGGCCCCTCAGCGGCTGTTTTTGGACATCAGGAGTCAACATCAGGACAACATTGTCACCAAGGTAAGGGGTCACCCTTTTGGAGCAAATCTATGGGGAACAGGAACAAGGTCCACTGCAGACAACAGTCGGAGAATAAGCTATTGGAAAGAGAAGGAAAGGGGGATGGAAGCCTTGTACATAAAACACAACTTTGGGGAGGGGAGAAAAGAAAAACCCACACCACATTTGGAGTTTTGTTTGTTTCCTGTCTCCGAACAAGAACGCAAATGGTCTTTGACAATCCTTCCAAGATGGAAATGGCGCTTCGTATCTCGGCACTACATACATTTGAGGGATAGAGACAGCCACTCAGAAATGGGTTTTTGTTGTCGAGGATGTTATTGCTACTACCAACATAAAAAAAATCCTTCGTGATTGCTTTAACTGCTTTCTCTTCCTCTGACTGAGGATGTTGCCGGTCCCTGAAGGGAGGTGAGAGGCAATGAGACGAGTTCCTTTGCTGGCCTCCAAGGAACAAAGACAAAATGCTTTTGACCATACAAGACAGAGGCTCCCAATGGTGCACTGAGCATTTTTAGTAGGGTTTGTTTCACCCTGGTTGATCTCAAGTGACCAGTTTGGGCGAGACACCTTTACCAGCTATTTAACTATCATGCAATGACCCAACCAAATCTGATGGAAACAGCAGTCACCCATGTTCCAGTTCCTGGAAGAATGGACCCCCTTCTTCCTGTGTGGTCAGATCCCTAGTCAGGATAGGTTACATAGTTAGGTACAGGAAACCCTTATCTGTGTTGGGATTCAACCCCACAATGCCCAAGTCTCAAGTCCTCAATGAGGAGCAAGTTAGTTAGTGGGTTGTTGTGAGTTTTCTAGGCTGTATGGCCATGTTCCAGAAGCATTCTCTCCTAAGTTAATTAGTTTTCCTTGATGCAAAATCATAACAACCCACAGGTTCACTTTCTATTGTTTCAGTTATCCACAGTCAGCCATGGTCTGCAAATATTACATAGTCCACCTTTCTCCTTGGTCTTGTTTTACTTGCAGTTACTTGAGCTTAACTGTGGTTAGAAAATATTCCATACTCCCCCTTTTATTTATTTATTTCATATCAAAAGCATTGCATAAATTAGTATAAAACTGATAAAAATAGAAGCAGCGCAGGCAGCTAAATGTATTTTGACCAAAAACGGGCAACAGCAACAGCATTGTCTGTAGCCTCCAACAATTCTTCCTCTAACATGAGGCAGGGCATAGTGGACAAGCATACAGATGCAGAGTTGTCTGTCCTGCTCCACAGTCACACAAGGTGTGGGATTCTTTTAGGTTGTGCTATTTTGCCAGGTTACCTTTTTATCTGCCCACTCCACTTCTGAGTCTGTTCAGGGACTTCCAAGTTTCTCATTCTTGGTTTTTCCCTGGAGGGAGACCCTCATGGGTGGGGAGTGGGCATCAAACTGGGATTTCCCCCTTTATCCACATATTCACTTTCTGTGGCTTCAACTATTTGCAGTCAACCATGACTACTACAAGGTTCACTACTAGATGTTGTTTCAGGTATACGTGGAAAGCGAGGAGCTGAGTTGCTCTCTTATTCTAGCTTGTGCCGTATTACCCTGAAAAAAGATCAAGCTAATGCCGCTGTCTAATAAGGCTTCCTCCATCTCCAGCTAGCTCTGTGTGCGAGCGCGAGCTTGTGTGTGTGCTGCTGCTGAAATGAAAGGTTGCGTCCAAAGCTCTGGGGACGCCTTGTATGAAGGGGTTTCATCCTTCAAGTGACAGAGAGGAAAAACGAAGCAGGAGAGGAAAGGGAGAAGGGAGAGGGAGGGAGAGAGAAAGGAAAGGGAAGAGGGACAACTTCTAAATAAATGCGTGCAGTCAAGTACATCTCTTTTGGAGCGGTATGCAATTGTCATCCATACTGCTGTTATTCAAAACACACTTTTCAAGGGGACAAAGAGGAGCACTTTAATGGAAACCAAATACGACGAGCAAAGGCACCACTGGATAAAGGGATCATTTCCATTTTTTTAGACGATCCCTCATAGTCTGAGGATGATGGTCCTCCAAGTGTAGTGTCTTAGGGGTGGATACTATATAATTTTCAAGCAGAGGTGGCCCTAGGTAATTTTCAAAGGTAAGCAAACAGTATTTTGGCACCCCCCCCCCAACCAATCATTGATATATATTTTCTGTTCGTCGTGGGAGTTCTGTGTGCCATATTTGGTTCAATTCCATCATTGGTGGAGTTCAGAATGCTCTTTGATTGTAGGTGAACTATACATCCCAGTAACTACACTTTCCGCACTTGCTCCCTTGTCTGGCCCGCTTTGTGTCCGGAGGCGTGCCTGAAGATCCCGGCATGTGCATCAAAAGTCACCTCTTCTCCTGACTTTCTCCTCAGCCATTGGGACCAAGAGAGAGAGAGGTGGAGAGAGAGGTGGAGATGCCCACCTTTCCTGAAGGTAGGCGCAAAAACAAAGGAGGGAGCGGAGGTGGGAGATACCTCCAGCCGGAGGGGCTCTCTCTCTCTCTCTCTCTTGGGCATTTACAGAGGCGCCTCTGCGCCCCTGGCAAAAAAAAGTGTTCTGCGACCACTTACTTCGCATAATGGATGGGCCGCCCCTGTTTTCAAGTGTAAGCAAACAGTATTTTGCCCCCCCCCCAAACCAATCACTGAAAAATAAAAGGTAGAAGGTAGAGGTGAATAAAAGAGTTACCTTGCGGGGCACCTCAAGAGTGCCCCTCAGGGATTTGCGCTATACGCAAATGCGTATCTTGCCTATTGCTTCAGCCGCCCCTGCGTAGCTGACTGTGGAGCCCTGTTCTTGATCCGCATGTTCTCCCGCAGTGAGGACATCCGTTTCCAGGTGGAAGGCAGTCCCGGTCAGGGTTGGCTTGACGCACCTTCATCTTGGCACATTTCTCCCTTTCGCCCTCCATTCATGTCTCTTCGAATTCTGCAGCACTGCTGGTTACAGCTGGCCTCCAGCTGGAGTGCTCAAAATCCAGGGCTTCCCAGTTCTCGGTGTCTATGCCACAATTTTTAAGGTTGACTTTAAGCCCATCTTTAAATCTCTTTTCCTGTCCACCAACGTTACATTTCCCGTTCTTGAGTTGGAAATAGAGTAACTGCTTTGGGAGACAGTGATCAGGCATTCAGACAATGTGTCCAGACCAGCAGAGTTGATGGCGTAGAGCATCGCTTCAATGCTGGTCATCTTTGCTTCTTCCAGCACTATTATATTATTATTATTATAACTTTATTTGTACCCTGCTAGCATCTCCTGAAGGACTCGATGCGGCTTACATCGGCCAAGGCCTCAAAACACAATACAACAATACAATACCTAAAGCAAATTAAAAACAGTTAAGCAGAATAAACAACAGACAATAAACAATACATCAAGACACTATAAAACTGGGCCGGGCCAGAGTAATGGGTACAAGATTAAAAGTGCTGGTGTGGCAGGAGGTATGTAGGATTATAAGTAAGTGCAGTGTGCAGTGTGAAGTGATCTTAGTTCTACTAAAGTGCTTCTAGGACTTGGTATTGGAGATTCCTAATCTGAGAAGGCACATCGGAACAGCCAGGTCTTCAAGTTCTTTCTGAAGACTGCCAATGTAGGGGGCTGTCTAAGATCTTTTGGGAGGGCGTTCCAGAGTCGGGGAGCCACCACAGAAAAGGCCCTGTCTTGAGTCCCCACCAAGCGCACTTGTGGCTCAGGCGGGATCACGAGCAGGGCCTCTCCAGATGACCGAAGTGAACGCGTGGGTTCGTAGATGGAGATGCGGTCACGCAGGTAGGGTGGTCCCAAACTGTTCAAGGCTGACATTTGACATTTGTCTGCCTGTCTTCCCAAGAGATTTGAAGGGTTTTTGGAGGCAACTCTAAAGGAAGCACACTGGAACAGCCACATTTTCAAGCTCCTAAAGACTGCCAAAGTGGGGGCTTGCCTGATACCTTTAGGTAGAATCGTTCCAGGAGTTGAGTGTGACAATTATTTCCATTACTACGATAGGGACCAAAGGATAATTTTGAAGTCATGACATAGTTCTTCAAACCATCATCCAACTCTGGCTCTTTAACCACAATATGGACTTGGTTGGTCTAGTACAGTGGTTCTCAACCTGGGGTCCCCAGATGTTTTTGGTCTACAACTCCCAGAAATCCCCGCCAGCTTACCAGTTGTTAGGATTTCTGGGAGTTGAAGGCAAAAGACATCTGGGGACCCCAGGTTGAGAACCACTGGTCTAGTAGCTCAACTAACTATACTTTTGAAAGATCTGAAAGGATTTAGTGCCCCAGGTGTAGTTACTGCTATCTAGGCTAAAGATAAGAGTAATACTCAGAGTGGCTGGACGTAAGCTGATGATTCCTCATGAGGAAGGAATTATCCCTGCCAAGAGCAACGTTCACATCGTTGGCAACCTGCAACGGGAGCAGGAAGCCTTGTCCTGAACTTTTGAAGGCATTGCTCCACTTCTGCAGCCAGAACACTCAAATGTCATTGCATGCAGTGTGGGAAGAGCCACTATTAGGGGCCTGTCTTTCCCAGTGGGATATAGTTATGCAGAATGTGGAAAGGGTGAATGCACCAGCCCTTGGCATCTATTAGGGTGTAGTTCCAGGATCTCACCATAGATACCCAAATCCATAGATGCTTAAATTTTATTATATACTAGCTTGGGGTGGTGCCTTGGTTATTTGAGAAAGGCAATGTTTGTTTTTCGATGTTTGGTAATACCAGTTTGCTAATGTATTATAAGGAGCCTCCAGTGGCGCAGTGGGTTAAAGCGCTGAGCTGCTGAACTTGTTGACCGAAAGGCCGCAGGTTCGAATCCGGGGAGTGGCATGAGCTCCCGCTGTCAGCCCCAACTTCTCCCAACCTAGCAGTTCAAAAACATGCAAATTTGAGCAGATCAATAGGTACCGCTCCGGCGGGAAGGTAATGACACTCCATGCAGTCATGCAGGCCACATGACCTTGAAGGTGTCTGTTCACAAATTGGCAACAATTTGATGCCTCTATAATTATAACAAGTAAAAATAATCAAGAAATTCTGTTAAAAACAATAGCATATGATATATAAAATATAAAAATCGTACAAAGCCTTAAAACATTATCGTGAGCATCTCCATGTCAAATCATTATTCCATTGCATTATCAAGTAGTTCCATAATTCTGTTTAGCTATGCTGTATTTGGGAACGCTTGCTCAAAAAACCAGGTTTTCACCTTGTTTCAAAAAGTCAGGAGGGAGAGAGCTAATCTTATATCTCTAAGCAGGGCGTTCCACAGTCGAGGGGCCACCACTGACAGGGCCCTGTCTCTCATCCAAATCAGATGCATCTGTGAAGAAGTTGGGAGTGAGAGCAGGGCCTCCCCAGAAGACCTTAATGTCTTAATGCCCAAATGTGAACACTGGTGGAGTTTGGGGAAAAGAGACTTGACATTTGGGAGTTGTAGTTGCTGGGATGTATAGTTTACCTACAAACAAAGAGTCCCTTGAACCCCACCAACAATAGAATTGGGCCAAATGCCCCAAACAGAACCCCCATGACCAACAGAAAATACTGTGTTTTCTGATAGTCTTTGGTGACCCCTCTGACACCCTCTTGCGACCCCCAGGTTGAGAAACACTGCTTTAGAGGCCCTCCAATCCAACCCCCTGCCTTGTAGGAACACACAATCAAAGCACCCCAAACAAATGACCATCTCTTCTTCTCTTGGACTTTTAACATCAATGTAATGGCTTGGTGGTGAAGGCGAATACATACATTAAAGATGGGAGGATTATTTGGGGCTGTCCTTGCCATGTTGGATTATTTGGGAGCATTGGGATTGTGGCGTGGTTGGCTGAGTGTCAGCTGCATTAAGATCACTCTGACCAAAAGGTCATGAGTTCGAAGCCAGCCCGGGTTGGAGTGGGTTTCCAACCAATTGTGTGTAGCCTGTTGTCGACCTTTGCAACCCGAAAGACAGTTGCATCTGTCAAGTAGGAAAATAAGGTACCACCTTAAAGTGTGGGGAGACTAAATTAACTGATTTATGAGGCCATAAAGAAGACTCCAGCAAAGCCTTCCAGCGGAGAAGCATGTGGGGAATGCAGAAGTGCTTCATCAGTGTCGCAGATGGACAATGAAAGCAACAGCTCCCATGGTGGCCATAAAAATGTTAAATCGCCTCTGTGTATGTCTGTATATGTTTGTATGTCGAAAAATGGCATTGAATGTTTGCCATATATGTGTACACTGTAATCCATCCTGAGTCCCCTGCAGGGTGAGAAGGGTGGAAGATAGATAGATAGATAGATAGATAGATAGATAGATAGATAGATCCAGACAAGACAGAGGTACTCCTGGTCAGTCGCAAGGCCGAACAGGGCATAGGGTTACAGCCTGTGTTGGATGGGTGTGACCCTGGACTCATCGCTGAGCCTGGAACTCCAGGTTTCGGCGGTGACCAGGGAAGCATTTGCACAGCTAAAGCTTGTGTGCCAGCTGCGCCCGTACCTTGGGAAGTCTGACTTGGCCACGGTAGTCCACGCTCTGGGTACATCCCGTTTAGACTACTGCAACGCTCTCTATGTGGGGTTACCTTTGAAGACAGCTCGGAAGCTCCAACTAGTCCAACGCTCGGCAGCCATGATTTTAACAGGAGCGGAGCGCAGGGAGCATACAACCCCCCCCCCCCTGTTGCGCCAACTCCACTGGCTACCGATCTGCTACCGGGCTGAATTCAAAGTGCTGGCGTTGGCCTTTAAAGCCCTAAATGGTTCTGGCCCAAGCTACCTATCTGACCACATCTCTGCCTATGAACCCACCAGGACTTTGAGATCTTCCGGGGAGACCCTGCTCTCGATCCCGCCTGCTTCTCAAGCTCGGCTGGCGGGGACGAGAGATAGGGCCTTCTCGGTGGTGGCTCCTCGGCTGTGGAACGCCCTTCCTACGGACATTAGACTAGCACCATCTCTAATGGTATTCGGCAAAAAAGTGAAGACCTGGCTGTTTGAGCAGGCGTTCGAATAATTAGTGCAATGATTGGTTAATGAACACTGGAATGGAACAATGGATGACGAATCTGGAACATGTTTTTGATGACGAGACGACAGTGAATGGGTCGTGTAATGTGTAATGTGTTAGGTTGTCAACTGTTTCTATACTGTAGCACTGAATTTTTGCTGTTCGTATTTGTTGTGAACCGCTGTGAGTCGCCTTCGGGCTGAGAACAGCGCTATATAAGCAAGGTAAATAAAGAAATAAATAATAGATAGATAGATAGATAGATAGATAGATAGATAGATAGATGATAGATAGCTGTAAAATGTTGGGACAGTTGGATGGGAGAGGATGCTATGGTATGTCTCCAAATCCAAACTCCTAAGAGACAGGCTCCTTCTTCCATCCTCTTTGGTTTTGTGGCATGCGTTGGTTTGCAGCTTTAAGACTCCGAAAAGAATTGCCTCTGATCAAGGTGACGGAGGGAGCTTTTCTGAACCGAAATGGGAAAAGAGCGAGGTTCATAGGAACGCGAACAGCCTGGAAGGTGTTGTTGATCTGCTTCCTCACTCCCCACTCAATGATTAACATCCAACAATAGCCTTGGTTTAATCCAGTCCCTTATATCAGATGGTAAAATGAGATATCGCACGACTCGGCAGGGAGTTAGACGCTCCGTTATAAAATATATCGCAGGAAGATTAAAAGGCTTCCCGAGATGAAGGCAGGCTGAAGGTATTTATTTATTTACGGCTTTTCACACCACCTGATAATCGAGTAGCAACAGGAAGCGGAGCCTCCATCGGACAGCCAGGCCATAAATTTGGCAAACCAATCAGTTGAGTTCTCTGTCTGGCAGCAGAGCTGAGAGGGAGGCAGGTGGAGGTGGTCCGCTCAAAGCCGCATAAAGCACCATGGGGCCACTGTCTTCTGCTTTGGTCAGACCTCATCTGGAATAACCCCACGTCCAGTTGTCTGCAGAAAAATTCAAGAAGGATATTGACAACCTGGAAGATGTCCAGAGAAGGGCAACCAAAATGGTCAAGGCTCTGGAAACTGTGAATCCCTCTGAGGAGCAGCTTAGGGATCTGGGAATGTTTGGCTTGGAGAAGAGAAGATTGAGAAGGACCAGTGATCATAGAATCATAGAATCAAAGAGTTGGAAGAGACCTCATGGGCCATCCAGTCCAACCCCCTGCCAAGAAGCAGGAATATTGCATTCAAAGCACCCCTGACAGATGGCCATCCAGCCTCTGTTTAAAAGCTTCCGCCACACTCCAGGGCAGAGAGTTCCACTGCTGAATGGCTCTCAAAGTCAGGAAGTTCTTCCTCATGTTCAAATGGAATCTCCTTTCTCATAGTTGGAAGCCATTGTTCCACGTCCTAGTCTCCAGGGAAGCAGAAAACAAGCTTGCTCCCTCCTCCCTGTGGCTTCCTCTCACATATTTATACATGGTTATCATATCTCCTCTCAGCCTTCTCTTCTTCAGGCTAAACGTGCCCAGCTCCTTAAGCCACTCCTCATAGGGCTTGTTCTCCAGACCCTTGATCATTTTAGTCACCCTCCTCTGGACACATTCCAGCTTGTCAATATCTCTCTTGAATTGTGGTGCCCAGAATTGGACACAATATTCCAGGTGTGGTCTAACCAAAGCAGAATAGAGGGGTAGCATTACTTCCCTGGATCTAGACACTATGCTCCTCTTGATGCAGGCCAAAATCCCATTGGCTTTTTTTGCCGCCACATCACATTGTTGGCTCATGTTTAACTTGCTGCCCACGAGGACTCCCAAAACCTTTTCACACGTACTGCTCTCGAGCCAGGCATTGTCCCCCATTCTGTATCTTTGCATTTCGTTTTTCCTGCCTAAGTGGAGTATCTTGCATTTGTCCCCGTTGAACTTCATTTTGTTAGTTTTGGCCCATCTCTCTAATCTGTCAATCTGATTCAATAATCTAATCTGATTCAATATTAGAAAGGTGGTCCCACTGAGGAGGGAACATGTTTGTTTTCTGCCACTCTGAGAACTAAGGCACAATGGAGTCATGGATTCAAATTGCATGAACAAGATTCCACCTAAATGTATAGTCAAAGGTTTCACGGCCGGAATCACTGGGTTGTTGTGAGTTTTCCAGGCTGTCTGGCCATTTCCCAGAAGCATTCTCTCCTGATGTTACACCTGCATCTATAGCAGGCATCCTCAGAGGTTGTGAGGTCTGTTGGAAACTAGGAAAAATTGGTTTATATATCTGTGGAATAATGTCCAGAGTGGGAGAAAGAACTCTTATCTGAGTATTGTCGAAGGCTTTCATGGCCAAAATCAGTGGTTGTTTTAGGTTTTTTCGGGCTATATGGGCATGTTCTAGAGGCATTGTCTCCTGACGTTTCGCCTGCATCTATGGGAAGCATTCTCACTACCTCACTACCTCTGAGGATGCTTGCCATAGTTGCAGGCGAAACATCAGGAGAGAATGCCTCTAGAACATGGACATATAGCCCAGAAAAACCTACAACAACCCAACTCTTATCTGTTTGAGGCAAGTGTGAATGTTGTAGTTGACCACCTTGATTAGCATTTAATGGCCTAGCAGTTTCAAGGTCTGGCTTCTTACTGTCTGGGGGAATCTTTTGTTGGGAGGTGATTTGCTGGCCATTTGCTAGGCCATTAAATGCTAATCAAGGTGGCCAGTTGAAACATTGACACCTACCTCAAACAGACAAGAGTTCTGTCTGAATATTCTTGATATTCCACAGATAGGTTAGGTAAAGGTTTTCACCTGACATTAAGTCCAGTCGTGTCTGACTCTGGGGTGTGGTGCTCACCTCCATTTCTAAGCTGAAGAGCTGGCTTTGTCCGTAGACACCTCCAAGGTCATGTGGCTAGCATGACTGCATGGAGCGCTGTTACCTTCCTGCCAGAGCAGTACCTATTTATCTACTCACATTTGCATGTTTTCGAACTGCTAGGTTGGCAGAAGCTGGGGCTGACAGCGGAAGCTCACACCGCTCCCCGGATTCAAACCTGCAACCTTTCGGTCAACAAGCTCAGCAGCTCAGCACTTTAACCCACTGCACCACTGGTGGCTCCATTCCACAGATATATAAACTCAAATTTCCTAGTTTCCAACAGACCTCACAACCTCTGAGCATGCCTGCCATAGATGCAGGCAAAACATCAGGAGAGAATGCTTCTGGAACATGGCCAGACAGCCCAAAAACCTCACAACGGCCCATTCCACCTAAACATTAGGAAGAACCTTCTGATGGTCAGAACTGTTTTGACAGTGGAATCTGTTGCTTCAGGATGTGTTTTGTGCAACTCAGCCTCAAGTGTGTCCATTTTGGATGCCGGGCATCTGTGTTTGCCAACGGGCTTTGCTTGGGATGGGTATAACGCTGCTTGGTTTGTGTCCAACAAATGCAGTCAAAACAAAACAAGCCCCCTTTGAAAAAAAACCAATTTCCATTAAGTACATTTTTTGCTAACCATTTGAGATAGCAATTGCAACGATGATTGCCCCGTTGCAGTTAATGATACTATTTTCCCCGCTAATGTTTGCTCCTCTCGAGAAAAAGGTCAATAAACCTTGTTAACGGCATTAGCGTTCTCGCTGTAATTCCTCTGTGTGTTTACCTATATGAGGAAATAAAGAGGAGAAAGGGAATCCATTAGGTTCACAGAGAGATCAAGAGCCGACTGCCAGGTACAGATACCTCTGGTTATGACCCTCTGAAGCATCTGAGATGTAGAAAGGGATGCTGTAGTTCCAAACCAGTTCTGCCATTGGGTAGAGTGAAGTAGCAGATAGGGCAACACTGAGAAGGAGCAAAGCACAGAGGTGAGGTATAGGCAGAAAGGTTGAGTATCTTTCACCCAGTGGCTGAGACAGAGCTTGGAGATAATCCAATTTGGGGCTAGTTACAGGAATGAGGTTTCCATAACACAAATAAAGTTCTTTATACTTCCTTCTTTGCTTCCATGTTGGGCTTCTTTCTCATGCAGATAAACAGCTTTTCTCTCACAGCGCCCGTTCTCACACCAAACTTACACAGGAGCATCACACAGTTGCTTTACACACAGCTACCTTCACACTGGAGCTCCGCACAGTAGATCCAGGGAAGTCATGCTATCCCTCTATTCTGCCTTGGTTAGACCACACCTGGAATATTGTGTCCAATTCTGGGCACCACAATTGAAGGGAGATGTTGATTCTAAGCTGTAATGTGTATAGAGGAGGGCAACTAAAATGATCAAGGGTCTGGAGAACAATTAGGAGCAGCTGAAAGAGCTGGGCATGTTTAGCCTGAAGAGGAGAAGGCTGAGAGGAGACATGATGAGGGCCATGTATAAATATGTGAGAGGAAGTCATATGGAGGGAACAAGTTTGTTTTCTTCAGCCATGGAACAATGGCTTCAAACTACAAGAAAGGAGATTCCATCTGAACATTAGGAAGAACTTCCTGGCAGTGAAAGCTGTTCAGCAGAGGAACTCTCTGAACAGCTGTGGTGGAGGCTCCTTCTTTGGAAGCTTTTAAACAGATGCTGAATGGCCATCTGTTGGGCATGCTTTGAAAGCAATTTTCCTGCTTCTTGGCAGGGGGTTGGACTGGATGGTCCATGAGGTCTCTTCCAACTAGAATCATAGAATCATTCTAGTAGCCTTCAACCTGGTGCTTCTCTCACCAAATCTTCTCACGCAAAGCCTACTCACACTGAAGCCTACCTCACACTGAGGCCTTTCTTTTACTAAGACCTTCTCACATTGAGGCAAACTAACACTGAGGCCTTCTCATACTAAAGGCTCTCTCACACTGAGGCAAATCAACACTGAGGCCTTTCTCCCACTGAGACTTTCTCACACTGAGGTGAACTAACACTGAGGCCTTCTCATACTGAGGGCTCTCTCACACTGAGGCAAATTAACACTGAGGCCTTTCTCCAACTGAGGCCTTTCTCAGAATGAGAGCTACTAACCTACAGGCACACCTACTTATAGTGAACTATAGCCTTTGCTGTGTCATTGCATCCTTTTAATACTTTCAGTGGTTGACTCACGTTTTTGTAATGAAAAATAGCTAGTTAATTTTTAATATTTCTGACAAAACATACTCCCAATATGGGTTGGGGCCTTGGTTTGAGAGCCACAAATTACCTTCTATCTGGTGAACATGATTTTTCACATTTAACACCCACATTGGCAAGCAGGGCTGATTGTGAATAGCAAATATTGGGGAGCTGTAACCTGTAAACAATGAAACTTTTCTAAGTTTTGACCTTTCCCAAAGTGATTATTGGCTGGGGCATTTCATGGCTTAAGTATCCAGAATGTGATGGTTTTATTCTCAAAGTTACAAGACCTCTCTGAGATGCTGAATCTGAGAAACCAAAAGAACTACAGCACCTTGGAGAGCTCCATTAATGAATTAACCCTGGAGTGGGTTCACCATCTTGATTTAGAATAGAGCAGATTTGCTTGTTGGTGATGCTTCGCCTTCCACACAGAAGCTTGAACAACATTGGCACAGATCAGCCACCGTCTTGCACACTCACCTGACAGCGAAGGGATGCTGATGGACAGGTGGGTTCACTGTGGAGGGAAACCATCTGCGGAGGAGCCTGAGAAAGAAGCAGTGTGACAGGCAGGTGCTTGCATTTTGCTCTCTGTACGCATCAGTGCAAAATTGGCCCGGCATGCTCAGCAAGGAGAGTCTAAGTCATTGCGGCAGGCCAAGGGCTCACGCGTCATGACTCTGCTGTTGTCGGCAAGCACCAGGGTGCCTCCTGGTTTCCCAAACATGGCTTGTGCCTCAGAAGGAGATTGGATAAAAGGTGGAAGTAATGAGATGTGGAAATCTTGGGAGAGGAGAGCCAAGCTGGTGCCTCTCTCGCTGACCCATCTGCACCCATCTGCACACCCAAACCATAAGCGGTGTCTCTGTGTCAGATTCTGTAGTGCCAACCCCCTATGTATGGCGATGAAAACATCCCCTGAATTGTCTCCAATCAGGCCTAGTCTCTGATTCCTCCACATCATGGTGTGTCAGTCAAGCTCAGAGTGGTTTTTTATGCAGCCAGGCTGATGTGAAGAATTTTTAGATGATGATTTGTTTATTTATTTAGTTACTTACTTTACTTATATACCTCTGTTCTCAGCCCAAAGGCGACTCACAGCGGTTCACAACCAACAAGAACAGCAGAAATTCAATCCCAGATATAAAACAGTTAACAATCCTGCGCAGCACACAATTAATAAACATTTATTACAATAACTAATCACTATCATCTCATCCACAAAAACATAATCCAGAAGAAACTGGATTTAAAGTGGATCCATGCTTTATGTAGTATGATGAGGTCCTGGGGCATCTCATATTGTTGCTGTGTACCTTCAAAATATGGAGACCCTAAGGTAGTGTTTCTCAATCTGGAGGTCGGGACACCTGCGGATGTCAGAGGGGTCACCAAAAACCATTAGAAAACACAATATTTTCTGTTGGTCATGGGGATTCTGTGTGGGAAGTCTGGCCCAATTCTATTATTGCCGGGTTTCAGAATGCTCTTTGATTGTATAAATCCCAGCAACTATAACTCCCAAATGTCAAGGTCTGTTTTCCCAAAACTCCACTAGTGTTCACATTTGGGCATATTGAGTATTTGTGCCAATTTTATTCCAGATCCATCATTGTTTGAGTCCACCATGCTGTCTGGATGTAGGTGAACTACAACTCCAAAACTCAAGGCCAGCACCCACCAAATCTTCCAGTATTTTCTGTTGGTCATGGGAGTTCTGTGTGACAAGTTTGGTTCAATTCCATCATTGTTGAAGTTCAGAATGCTCTTTGATTGTGGGTTAACTATAAATCCCAGCAACTACAACTCCCAAATGACAAAATCAACCCTCTCCCCCCAACCCCACCAGTGTTCAAATTTGAACGAATCAGGTATTTGTGACAAATATGGACCAGTGAATGGGAATACATCCTGCATATCAGATATTTACATTACGATTCATAACAGTAGCAAAATTACAGTTATGAAGTAGCAATTAAATTAATATTATGGTTGAGGGTCATCACAACATGAGGAACTGTATTAAGGGGTCACGGCATTAGGTAGGTTGAGAAACACTGCCCTAAGGTGACCCTGTTGTGGAGTTTTCCTCATTAGATTCGTTCAAATGGGGTTTGCGTTGGCCTTCCTCTGAGGCTGAGAGAGTGTGACTCAACCAGAGTCACCCACTAGGTTTCCATAGTCAAGCAAGGATTCAAACTCCGATCTCCTAGTGTCCTACTCCAATATTTAGATCTTTCCTATCACAGGGATACACATCTATCCTGTCATCTCCAAATTCTGCAGCAAAACGTCACATTTTCCTTTGTCAACTGAGTGTGCAAAGACAATGCACCTTGTTTTAAGGCAGAGTTATGCTTCCTAAAGCCTTCTGAGAACACAGTCCTTCAAAACAAGGTGCATGCTCCAGAAACACCTTGTTTTGGAAAAGGAAGGAGACGGATTGTGATTGTGATTCACAAAACTGCTTGATAAGAGGTTCCCCTTCTGAAGCCCAAGGAGAATGTGCTCAGCCCTCCCCTCCCTGGTCCACCATACGGCCTTTGCCCTTTTCTGCCGTGATGCTAAGGTTGTCAACCAGCTGGAATTTTACTGCTTGGCTGGAATGTCACCCGCCTGGCTCCTTCCCAAATCCTAGAGGGTGTTACGCTGAGAGGAGGATTGATGGCATCCCTTTTCACTGCTGGCACGAGGTGGTGAAGGCGTTTGCAAAATGTCAGCGGGAACATTGTAAATGGTGGAACCCTGTGTCACCATAAATTAACATTCCAGGCACCAAAGCTCCCTCCCTCTCAGCAGAGATGTGCTGGAAATCCCATTCGGTATCCACCAGGCATCACATATCTGCATCCTTTAAGCCTTATCTTTTCAACCCTTGAGGGCTAGACACACAACCATTTCCTTAAAATGAAAGCAGGGGTTTTTCAAGCAGTTTGATCCAACTTTGTGGGTAGGTAAGCACAATTCTTTCCCTTCTTTTTCTATATTCCGCCTCCATGTGTTTTGGGGTTTAATGGTGTGCTGGCACAGTAGTGCCAGGAGATTTGAATTCCTTTTCTTGTACTGCTAGTTTTCATAAATCTATTTAAGCCATGCATTTTTGCAATAAGGTAGCTTCCCTCAGGTTGCAGTCATAGGTCCAGCTGCCTGCCAATCATCATTAGAATCTTTAGACCCGCCCTTTTTCCCAGGGTTTTGGAGGGAAAGGGGGACTTTTTTAAGTCTCACTGTTGGAAGCCTAACAGAAGGACGTGTGGGTCTCTCTCTCCCACCTGCACAAAGGCTTCATTTCTCACAGCTTTGCTGGGGGGGAAAGGAAAGGATCCACAGCTTTTGCTGGGGGTTAAACAAATAGTTCCTACAGCCTTCGTGGAGAAACTAAAAGACACCTTTCAGCTTGGCAGATCTACAGGAATCTTGCCTGGTAAGGGACCACTCGGGCTATCCATAAAGCATCTTGGAGCCGGGAGTAGGGGCCTCACGCCAGCAAGGTAACGAGAGATTGCCCAGGGAGGGGTCAAAGGATTTCCCTAAGGAATAAAGGAACAGTTTACCACCAGCTGCCTGCCCCTTGTTGGCAGATTGAGAAATCTACCGGTTTTCCAAGGTTATAAAGTGTTTAATTAATTTCTTAGAAGATTTAAGCCCAAATAAAGAACTTTGTTGAACTTACCTCGAGCCTCAATTGAACTCTGTTGGGAAATCTAAAGGGCCCTTCAGCTGAGGCACCCCAGTGTCCCATTGGGCATACAGAGAGCACGTCCTGTTAACAGACATTATTTCAGGCCCAGCGTGCGACACCACAAATGGGTCGAGGAATGGAAACATCTGGGTGTTGAGCAAGGATGAGAAACAAGTATTTATATACCCCATGACTCTCCAAAGTTGGCGTGGGCTGATCTATATAAATAAAATGTAATGTTCCTTTGTGGGATTAACATAACTCAAAAACCACAGGATGAATTGACACCAAATTTGGATACAAGACACCTCTCAGGCCAACAAGTGACCATCACTCATAAAAACACTGAAAACACAGTGGAAAGGATTTTAAAAGCCAAAAAAGCAAAAAGATGCTCAAAAATAACTTCCTGGCAAATAACACACACAATAGCATATTCACACTCTCTTCTGGACTACAGATCCCAGCGTCCCCTAGACCAGGCCCTTTAGAAGAAGATGATGATCCAAATGCACTGCTTCCAAGATGCAAGCTTTCTTCTCCCTTGATTTCTTGGAGAGCACCCCAATCCCTGCATATTTCCAATTTCCTATTCCTGGACTGCAACTCCCAGCAATCTTCCAGATAGATAAAATAGATAGATTAGATAGAGGTAGGTAGGTAGGTAGGTAGATTGATCAATCAGGAGGATTGCTGGGAGTTGCAGGTCAAGAATAGGAAGAGAAGGAAGAAAGGGGAGAAAAAGGAAGGGAAAGAAAAGGTGGTGAAGAAGGAAGGGAAGAGGAAGAGAAGGAAGGAGAGAAGGAAAGAAAAAAAAGGGAAAGAAAGAAGGAGAGAAAGAGGGAGGGAAGTTTGGCCACAGTAACGCATGGTGTGTACAACTAGTGAAAGTTAAAATTACATCTCCAAAGAGGCTGTAATTTTGCTCTGAGATGTTTTTGGTTTTTTTGCAACTGAAATTCTTCTCTTACCCTTTTTCTAAATCTCTATCTCTAACTAACTTTAACTCCAATCATGCCTTCTCTAACCAAACTCTATCTAATTCTAACCATTGCACTAACTCAGTGTTTCTCAACCTTCCTAATGCCGTGACCCCGTAATACAGTTCCTCATGTTGTGGTGACCCCCAACCATAAAATTATTTTCGTTACTACTTCATAAGTGTGATTTTGCTACTGTTCTGAATCATAATGTAAATATCTGATATGCAGGATGTCTTTTCATTCATTGAACTAAATTTGGCACAGATACCCAATCGAATACTGGTGGAGTTGCTGGGATTTATAGTTCACTACAATCAAAGAGCATTCTGAATTCCACCAAACTTGAACCAAACTTGCCACACAGAACTCTCATGATCAACAGAAAATATTGGAAGAGTTTGGTGGGCATTGACCCTGAGTTTTGGATTTGTAGTTCACCTACATCCAGAGAGCACGGTGGACTCAAACAATGATAGATCTGGACCAAACTTGGCACAAATACTCAATATGCTTAAATGTGAACACTGGTGGAGTTTGGCGAAAATAAACCTTGACATTTGGGAGTTGTAGTTGCTGGGAGTTATAGTTCATCTACAATCAAAGAGAATTCCGAACCGCACCAATGATAGAATTGGGCCAAACTTCCACACAGAACTCCCATGACTTGAAAGGGACTTGCTGACATGAGCCTCCCTCCAGCCTTGTCACGCTCTCCCTCACCCACACATGGGTATCATGCTGCCATGCGCCAAAAATGCCTGCTCTCCCTTCCCGCTTGGAGTCTCAGAAACAGTCCTCCCTTTGGCTAAGAGGCCAGCCAATCACATCAGATGAGGGCTTTTGGTGGGAAAAATCACTGTCTGTTTCCAAAAAGGAAGAGAAGTACAGGCGGAGAGATCTTCACCCTTCTCTGCCAAAGGGGTTCCTAAGACAATGAGAAATATATGTTTGCTGATGGTATTTGGCGATCCCTCTTAACCCCCAACCTCCCCCAGGGTTCCCAACCCCCAGGTTAAGAAACACTGCTCTAACTCAATCCCTAGCTACTATTATTTATTTATTTATTTATTTCTTGCACTTATTGACCGCCCCTCTCAGCCCGAGGGCGACTCGGGGCGGTGAACAACAACAAAGAAGACAGTATACAGTGAATCCCGACGATACAAACCAGACAGATACAACACAACATATACTTATACTAAAAATCCGCTTCGTCGAGTCCTGGGGTCATAGCCGAGGTTCGTAGTCCTAGTTCATTCCAATGTCATTCAAATACACTCAGTTGAAGGCCTGCTCGAAGAGCCATGTTTTCAGGCCCCTCCGAAAGGCCAACAAGGAGGGCGCCTGTCTAACTTCAGCAGGGAGGGTGTTCCACAGCCGGGGGGCCACCACCGAGAAGGCCCGCTCCCTCGTCCCCGCCAGACGTGCCTGTGAGGCAGGCGGGACCGAGAGAAGGGCCTCCCCGGATGATCTCAAGGCCCTCGTGGGCTCGTAGGCCGAGATGCGGTCTGCAAGGTATTTTGGGCCGGAACCGTTTAGGGCTTTGTAGGATAACACCAGCACCTTAAATTGGGCCCGGTAGCAGATCGGCAGCCAGTGGAGCTGGGACAGCAGAGGCGTTGTATGCTCTCTGCGTCCAGCTCCCGTTAACAACATGGCTGCCGCGCGCTGGACTAGCTGAAGCTTCCGGGCCGTCTTCAAGGGCAGCCCCACGTAGAGAGCGTTGCAGTAGTCGAGGCGGGATGTGACCAAAGCGTGTACCACCGTGGCCAAGTCAGACTTCCCAAGATACGGGCGCAGCTGGCGCACGAGCCTAAGCTGTGCAAATGCTCCCCTGGTCACCGCTGAAACCTGAGGCTCCAGGCTCAGCGATGAGTCCAGGGTCACACCCAAGCTGCGAACCTGCGCCTTCAAGGGGAGTGCGACCCCGTCCAGCACAGGCTGTAACCCTATACCCTGTTCGGCCTTGCGACTGACCAGGAGTACCTCTGTCTTGTCTGGATTTAATTTCAGTTTGTTCGCCCTCATCCAGACCATTACAGCGGCCAGGCACCGGTTCAGGACTTCGACGGCCTCCTTAGTAGCAGGTGGGAAGGAGTGACAGAGTTGGACGTCATCTGCGTACAGGTGACACCGCACCCCGAAACTCCGGATGATCTCACCCAGCGGCTTCATGTAGATGTTAAACAGCAAGGGGGACAAGATGGAACCCTGAGGAACGCCACAGGTCAACGGCTGCGGCGTTGAACAGGAGTCCCCCAATAACACCTTCTGGGTACGACCCTCCAGAAATGACCGGAGCCACTGCAGAGCAGTGCCCCCGAGACCCATCTCTGCAAGGCGCCCCAGAAGAATACCGTGGTCGACGGTATCGAAGGCCGCTGAGAGGTCCAGGAGCACCAACAGGGACACACTCCCCCTGTCTAGCTCCCGGCGCAGATCATCCACTAAGGCGACCAAGACCGTCTCGGTACCATGTCCCGGTCTGAAACCAGACTGTGCCGGATCCAGATAATCCGTGTCTCTCAAGAATACCTGGAGTTGTGAGGCCACCACGCTTTCCATGACTTTGCCCAAGAAGGGAAGATTGGAAACAGGCCGAAAGTTGTCCAATTTAGTGGGGTCAAGTGATGGTTTCTTCAACAGCGGCTTTATAACAGCCTGTTTTAGGCTCGCTGGAATCTTGCCTTCCCGAAGGGAGGCATTAACCACCACCGTTACCCACTCGGCCAATCCCCCTCTGGCCTCCTTAAGAAGCCAGGATGGGCAGGGGTCTAGGATGGACGTGGTGGGTCTCATTCCTCCAAGTACCTTGTCCACATCCTCGGGTTTCACAAACTGAAAAGAATCCAACAAAATCTGACAAGCAGGTGCTTGTGTCACATCCACGGAGACTGCATCTAATGTGGCGTCCAGCCCAGAACGGATCAAAGCGACTTTGTCTGCAAAGAACCGAGCAAATGCTTCACAGCGCGCTGCCGAGTTGTCAGGGCTCCCACCCGTGGGGGGAGTTAAAAGACCTCTGACAACCCGGAACAACTCCGCCGGACGGTTTTTTGCAGACGCAATAGTGGCCGCAAAGAAAGTTTTCTTTGCGGCTTTTATTGCCGCGGCATATGCCCTCAAAAAGGACACAAACCGTGTTCGGTTTGACTCGCTTGGGTCCGATCGCCACACGCTCTCTAGAACCCTCTTCCTTCGCTTCATCGCTGCCAGCTCCTCAGTGAACCAAGGGGCTGGTTTAGCTCGGTTACTTGAGAGGGGACGTTCCGGAGCGATCTTGTCAATAGCCCTGGCCATCTCCCCATTCCAGAGAGCGACCAAGGCCTCGACATTATCACCTACCGCGGTGGCGGGAAACTCCCCAAGAGCCGTCAGGAATCCGTTCGGATCCATAAGCCTCCTGGGGCGGACCATCTTAATGGGTCCTCCACCCCTGCGGAGGTTAGGGGGCGCAGTGAGCCTAAATCTAATCAGGAAGTGGTCGGTCCACGGCAACGGAGAGATGGACAACTCCTCTACACCGCCACCCTGCTCCCATCCCTGACAGAAAACCAAGTCCAATGTGTGTCCAGCACAGTGGGTGGGGCCAGTTATTTGTTGGGACAGCCCCATGGTTGCCATGGCAGACATGAAGTCCTGAGCCGCACCTGAGAGGGTTGCCTCGGCGTGGATGTTGAAGTCCCCCAGCACAAGGAGCCGTTGGGACTCCACCGCCAGGCTCGAGACCACCCCCGCTAGCTCAGGTAGGGAGTCTGTAGTGCAGCGAGGTGGACGGTACACTAGCAGAATCCCTAATCTGTCCCGGTCACCCACCCTCAGGTGGACGCATTCAAAATTTGTGGTCTGCGGGATGGGGCTCCTGGTTAGATGGATGGAATCTCTATAGACCACTGCGACCCCGCCTCCCCGTCCTCCGGCTCTTGGTTGGTGTTGCACGGAGAAACCTGGAGGACAGAGCTGGGAGAGGTTTACGCCCCCCGCTTCATCCAGCCAGGTCTCCGTGATGCACGCCAGATCTGCCCGTTCCTCCAGGATTAAATCCTGGATCCAAGTTGTTTTTCCGTTGACAGATCTGGCGTTCAACAACACCACCTTCAAGCTAGAGGGCCCGCTCACCTGGTTACACCAATTTACCTTAGGAGACCGATTGGGAATAGTCAATTTGGCTAAGCGGTCCGAATTAAGCCGAATTCGAGGTCTCCTTCTCCCGCATCTCCTCCTTCCCACCACGACCTCTATGGGGGCCCCTCGGCTAGTGGAACACCTCCCCCCCTCTATGCCGCAGTTCCGAACTATAAGATTACTTTCTCCTGCGCTTGTTGTTATGTTTATAGGCTCTTGCCAACATCCCCTCTCCCCCTCCTCCCCCCTCCCCCCCACATCTTCAATCACAGGCTCCAGAACTACCTCTCACTCTAACTAACATTAACTCTAACCATCACTCTGACTCTAACCTATTTCGAGATCAGCAATTCACTGTCTTTCTTTGGCCAGAAAAAAAGGTTGATCTAAGATTTCTGGATGTGTTGATGGACATAGGAACAACTGTAGGAGTCTACATGCTTCAATGGACTTTACATATTATTAAACTGCAGGACTGAGCTCCACATTATTTAGTCCTTATTTCCCCTAGGAGAAGGGACATCCTGAGAAAGCCTCTCGCCCAGCAGTAAACACATCTGAGTTGGACATGTGTAGGAGTCAGTCTTCTGCTCAACGTCTCATGCAGAGAGACATCTGAGCTTGGAAAGGTTACTTTCTGGAATAGAAATCCCAGGGAATCACCTCGTTGACCATGTTGGATGGGTTTTGGGAGCCGTAGTCCAGCATCATTTGAAAGCTCTGGAAAAAACTCGATGAGTGTATTGAAAGCTCTGGAGAAAACATGACGAGTGTATATGGCCTGATCGGCTTCCTCTTTTTTTGACCGTCTCATCTTCAAAGGCTGTCTTCATGAAATATGAACCACCCTTGAGGATTAGAGGGCAGGGCATGGAGCATCAGTTCCCTTCCTGGTTATGTATTACCAAAGTTTCTCTTTCAAGCAGCAGAAGGTGTGAACCAGGGCTGAATGTTATGGCTCAAATCCTATTGTTCAGCTTTGTATCGGTAGTATTCACCAAGTCATTGACTCACCATTCAGTGGATTCCTTTGACCAGTCAACTGCAACTTAAGACTACTAATCAAACATGAGGTTCTGTAGTTCTACCAACATTGTTTGATTGCAAGTCCCAGCATCCCCAGCCAGCCAATGGGGAGGAACACTGGGATAAGTAGTCCAACAAAAGAATTACACCAGGGTTCTTCAACCTACAGCCCTCCAGGTGTTCAGTGGTCAGGAATGATGGGAATTGAAGCCCAAAACATCTGGAAGGCCTCAAGTTGAAGAGGCCTGAACTACACAATCCTCACCTGCTGGTTCCATCAGAAATCACTGGCCCAGGTTACACAGTGAGTGGGTTGTTGTGTTGTAAGCTTTTTGGGTATGTATGGCCATACTGATTTTTATTTATTTATCGTGTCAGGAGCGAACCAAAACAGTTGTATTGCGTAAAAAACAAACAAAACACAAAGTTTGCAGGCTTGGTATTCTATTAAATGTCCTTTGACCAGTAGCTGGCCACTTGGAGTGCATCTGGTGTTGCTATAAGAAGGTCCTCCATTGCGCATGTGGGCTCAGGTTGCGTAGGTGGTCAGTGGTTTGCTGTTCTCCACACTCGCATGTCGTGTATTCCACTTTGTGGCCCCATTTCTTAAGGTTGGCTCTGCATCTTGTGGTGCCAGAGCACAGTCTGTTCGGTGCCTTCCAAGTCACCCAGTTTTCTATGTGCCTGAGAGGGAGTCCCTCATTTGGTATCAGCCAAATGGTTATGTTCCATACACAGTGGGTTTTGTGGCTCATGTCCAAGTCTGCATCTCTAACCACTTCCCCTAACTCAACCTTGGCTTTAAACAGTGCAACACATGGGCCTAATGTATCTCCTATGGCTTTGGTAGAGTCTTCCTAGCCAGGAAGCCTCAAAGGTGGTTCATTCCTTGAAATATGGCAGTACCTGCTATTTGTTGGCAGACTCCCATCCAAATACTGGCCAGACCTGACTCTGTTTACACAATCCTCACCTGCTGGTTCCATCAGAAATCACTGGCCCAAGTTACATAGTGAGTGGGTTGTAAGTTTTTTGGGCTGTATGGCCATGTTCCATACACAGTAAGTTTTGTGGCTCACGTTGAAGTCCGTATCTCTAACCACTTCCCCACGTTGACTCAACTTTGGCCTTAAGCAGTGAACCACATGGGCCTTATTACCCTTCTTTCTTGTGACGACAGATGGGACTGGATGTTGGTTGAGAGCATCTGTGTTTCATTCCTCCTTTTGGACCTCTCTGTCACTTATAATCTGGATGTAGTAAAGACCTAATTGTAGAAGAGCGACCTGATGTATTTCAAACGAGACAAGGGTAATGGGTCCACACTGGCCATAACTCCAGTTCCGCAGCAGAACTTCAAACTTGTCATTGCAAGGAACCTCATAGTCTGGCAATGAGTAAGGAAGATGTCTGGGTTGCCAAAGAGATAGTTTTGGATTGGCTCTGGCAGGACTACAATTGTATTACCTGTTACTGAAGTCCCAACGCATCTGAACTTGCACTCATGGGGATCCATAGTTCAGCAGGAGAACATCTGCTTTGCATTACAACAATTTGTGTTTAAGTCCTGGCGTCACATTGTAATGTATAGTAGACAGTTGTAACAGTTTGATACTATTTCAACTGCTATGGGATTTCATGTATTTTTTGCATGACAGCGTGAGTGTCTTAGGTTGGGGAGTATATTACACACACACACACCAGCCTAGACAAGTGTAGACTATGGTGAGGAATGCTGGAACTTGCCATCCAAGAGCATCTGGAGGCCCACATGAAGACTACATAATTTATCCTCAATTTTTTCATGTCAGGAGTGACTTGAGAAACTGCAAGTTACTTCTGGTGTGAGAGAATTGGCCATGTGTAAGGACATTGCACAGGGGACGCCCAGATGTTGATGTTTTACCATCTTTGTGGGAGGCTTCTCTCATGTCCCTGTATGGGGAACTGGATCTAACAAGCCCTATGAGGAGCGGCTTAAAGAGCTGAGAATGTTTAGCCTGAAGAAGAGAAGGCTGAGAGGAGACATGTCACCCACCTATTATTCTATTTATTTATTATTTATTATTTATTTCGGTTTCTTCTACTCCGCCCTTCTCACCCCGAAGGGGACTCAGGGCGGCTTACAAAGGCACAATTAGATGGCAACACCACATAACAGTAGTAAAACAAAATAACATCAGTTAAACAGTTGAACAGTTAAACAACACTTCCTGCATTACAACCCTAAAACCAATAAAGCAATAAAACAATACAAACCTAATTACTCCTCATAGACGGTCGGCGTTTGCTATCTCATAGTCCAAATTCCAATTCCACATTGTCAGTCCTGTCAGTCCTAGTCGTTTGATTGTCCTTACCTAGTTGTCAGATTGCCCAAAGGCCTGGTCCCACAACCATGCCTTTACTTTCCTCCTGAAGGAGAGGAGGGATGTTGATGCCCTAATTTCTCCCGGGAGTGAGTTCCACAGGTGAGGGGCCACCATCGAGAAGGCCCTGCTCCTCATCCCCACCAACCTCACTTGTGATAGCGGTGGGGTCGAGAGCAGGGCCTCCTCAGATGATCTCAAACTCCGGGGTGGGGCGTAGAGGGAGATACGTTCGGACAGATACACTGGACCGGAACCGTACAGGGTTTTGTAGGTCAAAACCAGCACCTTGAATTGTGCTCCGGCAGCCAGTGAAGCTGACACAGCAGGGGGGTGGTGTGCTCCCTATATGACGCTCCGGTGAGTAATCTGGCTGCCGCTCGCTGGACCATTTGAAGTTTCCGAACAGTCTTCAAGGGCAACCCCACGTAGAGTGCGTTGCAGTAGTCTATTCTATGAGGGAGCTCTATCCGCTCTTCCCAGATTCAAACCGTCCTGCCAGCACAAGGGTTTATCCCATTGCACCACTGCCATCCCCCATGAGTTTTCTTAGCAAGGAATCCTCAAAGGTGGTTCCTTCCTTGAAATATGGCATGAATCAACCCACCAACCAACAGTACCTGCTATTCGTTGGTGGTCTCCCATCCAGATACTGGCCTGGCCTGACTCTGCTTAGCGTCTAAGGTCAGAAGGGATCAAACACCTTCTGAGTATTTAGGCACGGATCTGCTTCAGCCAACAAGCCTTTGCAAAAATTGACAAATTCAGGACACAATGTTCTCGTTAGCCCCGAAGGCAAATAATTCATAACAAACAAAGAGATCGAATGGAAGCGTTATCGGAACATCAATAAGACATGGCTTGTTCCTCACCAACTAACTAAAAGCATTTCTTGCATAAGTTAAATGCCTCTCCTGCCTCTCCTAGAGGTAATTTTGACACATCTGCTTGTTTATTTATTCATGTATTTATTTAATCTACCACTTTTCTCCAAATATGGGGCCCAAGGTGGCTTGCAAGGGCTGGTATCCTGTTAGTAACGTAGCCATGACTCCAACTCTTCCATAGCTTTTGAGCACCAGGTCTGTAATTAGAGGAAGACGGGTCCAAAGCCAGTCAGGGATTCCTTTCTTGCATTTTCTTTGGGCCTTTGAGATCCTCCCAAATGCATTTGAGACTAAAAGTAAGCAGCAGAGGAGAGAGGGGAAATAAATAAATAAATAAAACCGGCTAATTAGCAGGCAATTCCTGCCGGGTTCCTTGACTGCCGTTCCTTCTGAAGTATTCCTTCGCAGAGACAGATGCCAGCGTGACGGCTGTGTGCCACCAAAACAGATTTCTTGGTCACCAGATCAATGCAGACAGGAGATGTGTCTGAGGAAATGCAGATTAACTTCCATGAGGCCAGTTGGGTGAAACCTTGGCTTCTTCGGAGCTGATTTCAATGTTTATTTCCCCTTTCTTAAAGCATATTTTCACAGGTGCAGAATTAATGGTGGCTTCTGCTTGTTGTTCAGAAAGATGGTTCTCCTAATGCAGCCTGAAATCACATTGGCCTTTTTGGTAGCTGCAACACATTGTTGGCTCATGGTGGGCTATAATGCAGCCATGTTTTCACATATCTTCTCCACAGTCCCCAAATCCTTTCATTAGATACTTTTACCTTTGGTTTGAAGGTGCTTCCTCCCTCGCATCGCAACTCTCCTATTTCTTGTATACCAGGCATGGTAAACCTGGGTTTTGGACTCCAATTCCCACTCCAGGGTCTGGAGAACAAGCCCTATGAGGAGCGGCTTAAAGAGCTGGGCATGTTTAGCCTGAAGAAGAGAATGCTGAGAGGAGACATGATGAGGGCCATGTATAAACATGTGAGAGGGAGTCATAGGGAGGAGGGAGCAAGCTTGTTTTCTGCTGCCCTGGAGACTAGGACGCAATGGAACAATGGCTTCAAACTACAAGAAAGGAGATCCCATCTGAACATTAGGAAGAACTTCCTGACTGTGAGAGCTGTTCAGCAGTGGAACGTTCTGAACAGCTGTGGTGGAGGCTCCTTCTTTGGAAGCTTTTAAACAGAGGCTGGATGGCCATCTGTTGGGCATGCTTTGAATGCAATTTTCCTGTGTCTTGGCAGGGGGTTGGACTGGGTGGCCCATGAGGTCTCTTCCACCTCTATGATTCTATGATTCTAGTAGACTTCAACCTGGGGCTTCTCTCACCAAAACTTCTCATGCAAGGCCTTTTCACACTGAGGCCTACCTCACACTGAGGCCTTTCTCCCACTGAGACTTTCTCATACTGAGGTAACCTAACACGGAGGCCTTTCTCCAACTGAGGCCTCTCTCAAAATGAGAGCTACTAACCTACAGGCACACCTACTTATATTGAGCTGCAGCCTTTGCTGTGTCATTGCATCCTTTTAACACTTTCAGTGCTTGACTCACATTTTTGTAATGAAAAATACCAACTTAATTTTTAATATTTCTGACAAAACATACTAGGACACAGAGCAATGGCTTCAAACTACAAGAAAGGAGATTCCATCTGAACATGAGGAAGAACTTCCTGACTGTGAAAGCTGTTCAGCAGTGGAACTCTCTGCCCCAGAGTGTGGTGGAGGTTCCTTCCTTGGAGGCTTTTAAATAGAGGCTGGATGGCCATCTGTTGGGGGGTGCTTTGAATGCAATTTTCCTACTTCTTGGACTGGATGACCCATGAGGTCTCTTCCATTGCTCTCAATCCCTCCTGGATCGCAAGCACGATTGGCGGGGACGAGAGACCGGGCCTTCTCAGTGGTGGCCCCCTGTCTATGGAACTCCCTCCCCAGACGTATTAGATCGTCCCCCTCCCTCCTGACTTTCCGAAAAAGGTAAAAACTTGGCTTTTTGAGCAAGCTTTTGAGAATGCAGTGGAATAGATAACATGGAACTATGAATGATGGACATGGAATGACCAGATGATGTTACTGGAAAACGGTTTTAATAAGATGACATTGGTGACTACATGTTTTAATGGTTTTTATACTGTTGGCTGTTTTTAATCGCACTTTTATGAATGCATGGCATCAAATCGTGCCAATCTGTAACCCGCCTTGAGTTGCCATATGGCTATAAATGTCGGGCTATAAATGTCGTAAATAAATAAATATATATGATGGAGATGGGTATTGCTGGCAGGTGAACACATTGACCGTAAGGTTGATAATATACTTGTATCCTGTATTGTATAAAGGCTTTCATGGCTGGAATCACTGGGTTGCTGTAAGTTTTCTGGGCTGTTGAATGTTCCATAAGCATTCTCTCCTGACGTTTCACCCCCATCTATGGCAGGCATCCTCAGAGGATGTGAAGTCTGTTGGAAACTAGGCAAGTGGGGCTTATATATCTGTGGAATAATGTTCATGGTGGAAGAAAGAACTCTTGTCTGTTTGAGGCCAGTGTGAAGGTTACAATTGGCCACCTTTATTGGCATTTCATAGCCTTGCAGCTTCAAAGCCTGGCTGGTTGCTGCCTGTATACTATTTTTGTATTATTGTTATGTGGTTTGTTGTAACCAGCAAATAGCTATGTTAGATTAGATAAAGGCTGTCTTTAAGTAAAGAGAGTTCTAGCATTCAAGACTTGAGGGAAATGTGATTATCAAGAATGGATATAATAATAATAATAATAATAATCATCATCATCATCATCATCATCACTTTATTTGTACCCTGCTAACATCTCCCCAAGGGACTCGGTGTGGCTTACATGAGGCCGAGCCCAAACACAACAATACAAGCAATAATAACAACGATACAAGCAATTAAAAAACATAGACAATGAAATACACAACATTATCAATAAAACAACACATAATTAAAAACAGTGGGAAGGCCGAATGTAGAGTTAAAATTGGAAATAATGCTGGGACATGAACAAAAGGTGATACTGTTGTTTGTGGAAGGGCATACGAGCAGACTTAAAGAGATGTAAAGTTCTTTGGAGGAGAAAGTACTATAGGATCATTATTCCGGGAAGGCACACTGGAACAGCCACGTCTTCAAGCTCCTCCTGAAGACTGCCAGAGTTGGGGCCTGTCTGATGTCTTTAGTCGAGGGGCCACCACCGAAAAGGCCCTCTCTCTCGTCCCCACCAATCGCGCCTGCGATGCTGGTGGGATCAAGAGCAGGGCCTCTCTGGATGATCGAAGGGATTGTGTGGGTTCGTATACAGAGATGCGGTCATGCAGGTAGCCGGGTCCCAAACCGTTCAGGGCTTTGTAGGTAAGAACCTGCACCTTGAATTGGGTCCGGTAGATGAATGGCAGCCAGTGGAGCTCCTTGAACAGGAGGGATGACCGCTCCCTGTAAGGAGCCCTAGTTAACAACCTGGCTGCCGCCCGTTGAATCATCTGAAATTTCCGGGCCGTTTTCAAGGGCAGCCCCATGTAGAGTGCATTGCAGTAATCCAATCTAGAGGTGACTAAG
Organism: Anolis sagrei; assembly: GCF_037176765.1. Classification (NCBI taxonomy): domain Eukaryota; kingdom Metazoa; phylum Chordata; class Lepidosauria; order Squamata; family Anolidae; genus Anolis; species Anolis sagrei. The sequence continues at coordinate 9,728,801 of NC_090035.1, read as the reverse complement.
GCGTGGACCATCTTGGCCATTTCATTGGTGAGACGACATTTTGGCTTTCTCTAGAGCAGGGGTTCTCAACCTGTGGGCTCCCAGGTGTTTTGGCCTACAACTCCCAGAAATCCCAGCCAGTTAGGATTTCTGGGAGTTGAAGGCCGAAACATCTGGGGACCCACAGGTTGAGAACCACTGCTCTAGAGGTTGCTGGTGGCCTCCATGTTATGGTCATGAATCCACTCCAGGATGTCACCCAAGCATCAAAAAAAACCTCTCCAAGGTGCTTGAACTATCTTCAGAAACAGGTTCAGCACCTTGGCTAGCTCTTTGAAAGGCTGGCAAACCCCAGAATGGATTCACTTCCCCACTGAAAGGGACTCACCAGCTTCCACTGGTTTTCTCTGAGGGATACTGGTGATACAATGATACTTTTCCTTTTAGGTTCATCCTGTAGTGAATTACTCCCAGGTATGCATTGTTTATGAGCGCCCTTCCCTTTCCCTTCAGGTGGTTCTGCAGTCTGAGAAGCACTTCATAGAAACGAGTCCCCGTCGGATGCGTCTGAACAAGACGTAGTTACCTAACGCTTTGTTGAAATCACAATAAATTACACCCACTTCATGCCCACAATCCACTAAATTAGTAACTGGATCAGAGAGGAGGAAAAAAAGAGAAGATTTGTTGGGCAGGATGTAATTTTGACAAATCGTGCCGGTTTCTAATCAGTGCATTGTTACCGAGATACGTACAAACTGATTTCTTTCTCATCTGTTTCATTACCTCTCTCTCAGTGTCTCCCTTTGCATCAAAGTCAAACCAATCCTCCTGTAATTTTCCAGATCTTTGTTTTCCTTTCTTTCAGTGAGTAGCACATCATTTACCTGTCTCCATTCTTGTAACTCTTCAGCAGGTATTGAAAGCTTCCCATAGATGTAATAATGCAGAGATTGGGATACTGAGGGTAGATACTGCTCCAGAGAACTGAAAAATGAACCAGTTGATTCAAATTGCAAAAAAAGAGAAGAGATTGCACCTAAATGTTAGGAGACCACCCAGCTGTCCCAATTTGGCAGGGACAGTCCCAATTCATCCTTCGTTATCCCATTTTTCAGCTGCTTTTACAGCGTCCCAGATGCTCTCCCCTCCAACCACTTTCACCTTTATCATCAAGTTGATTGCTGCAAACTGAGTTCAAAATACAAAAGTAGTTAACTTTGCACTCAATTCAGTAGAATGCAGCCCATATTAATAACTATTGTTGTTATTATTGTTGTTGTTAGTAATAATAATTCTAGTGTATGTTCCTGGCATCGGCTACATGTCATTGTCATCACTGCTCACCTACTTTCCCCTTTCTCCTGCTCTGAGAAGGCCGTCGCCACATGGCAACATGTCTCCATAACACTTGTTCTCCTCATGTACAGGTCATCTTTCTTTCCCAGTGGTATCATAGATGGCCACTTCACCTAGCAACAGCCAATCCTTCACCTAGCAATGGATAATCTGATGGCATCACAAAGGGCCACTTCACCTAGTCACAGCCATCCCTTCGTCTAGCACAGCTAATCCAGTGATACCACAGAGGGTCACTTCACCTAGCAACAGCCAATCCTTTGCCTAGCAATGGACAATCCAATGACATCACAGAGGGTCACTTCACCTAGTCACAGCCATCTCTTCATCTAGCGCAGCTAATCCTGTGATATCACAGAGGGTCACTTCACCTAACAACAGCCAATCCTTCACCTAGCAATGGACAATCCAATGACATCACAGAGGGCCACTTCGCCTAGTCTCAGCCATCCCTTTGTCTAGCACAGCTAATCCAGTGATATCCCAGAGGGCCACTTCACCTAGCAACAGCCAATCGTTCGCCTAGCAATGGACAATCCAATGACGTCACAGAGGGCCACTTCACCTAGTCTCAGCCATCCCTTGATCTAGCACAGTCAATTGAGTGATATCACAAATGGTCACTTCACCTCGAAACAGCCAATCCTTCACCTAGTAACCAACAATCAAATGACATCACAAAGGAACACTTCACCTAATCACAGCCATCCCTTCAACTAGTACAGCCAATCCAGTGATATAGAGGGCCACTTCACCTAGCAACAGTCAATCCTCCACCTAGCAACAGACAATCCAATGACATCAGAGAGGGTCACTTCACCTAGCAACAGCTAATCCTCCACCTAGCAACAGACAATCCAATGACATCCCAGAGGGCCCCTTCGTCTAGCACAGCCAATCCAGTGATGTCATAGATGGCCACTTCACCTAGCAACAGCCAATCATTCACCTAGCAATGGACAATCCAGTGACATCACAGAGGGCCACTTCCCCTAGTCATACCCATCCCTTCATCTAGCACAGTCAATAGAGTGATATCACAAAGGGTCACTTCACCTAGCAACAGCCAATCCTTCACCTAGCAATGGACAAGCCCATCACATCACAGAGGGCCACTTCACCTAGTCACAGCCATCTAGCACAGTTAACTGAGTGATATAACAAAGAGTCACTTCACCTAGCAACAGCCAATCCTTCACCTAGCAATGGACAATCCAGTGACATCACAGAGGGCCACTTCACCTAGTCATAGCCATCCCTTCATCTAGCACAGTCAATAGAGTGATATCACAAAGGGTCACTTCACCTAGCAACAGTCAATCCTCCACCTAGCAACAGACAATCCAATGACATCACAGAGGGCCACTTCACCTAGTCACAGCCCACGCTTCATCTTGCGCAGCGAATCCAGTGATATCGCAGAGGGCCACTTCACCTAGCAATAGTCTTTGTGATACAGACGGACTAACATACATACATTCATTCATACATACAAGATTATTATGTTATCCAAAGCAATCCTTCCCAATAGACTCAGGCAAAAGCAAAATGCTGCAGCTCCTCTTAGAATTTGTGTCTTGTGTCTTCCTAGTTTTTGTCATTTGGTCACAGTCTGATGTTTGCCATGCATATCCCAGCTTTTATCTGTGAATTATTGTTATTATTATTATTATTATTATTATTATTATTATCATCCCACTTTTATCTCTCGACTGGAGCCTCTGGTGGCGCAATGGGTTAAACCCTTGTGCCGGCAGGACTGAAGACCGACAGGTCTCAGGTTCGAATCCGGGGAGAGCGTGGATGAGCTCCCTCTGTAAGCACCAGCTCCCCATGCGGGGACATGAGAGAAGCCTCCCACAAGGATGGTAAAACAGTAAAACACCCAGATGTCTCCTTGGCAACTTCCTTGCAGATGGCCAATTCTCTCACACCAGAAGCGACTTGCAGTTTCTCAAGTCTCTCCTGAAATGAGAAAAAAATCTCTTGACTGAGATGCGAAACGGCTTACATTAAGAAAACTATACTGTAGAAAACAATGCAACTTTTTGGAGTTGGAAGCAGGACCTCTCTGTGTGCCTTTCCCCTCCCTTCCATGGCCAGACCCCCTCCCCTTTATTAATTATGCCAGATAATAAAATACAATGAAAATCAGCCTCGGCCATGCCAGCAGGAGAAATTGTGCATGCAAATGGGATTTCAACTGGGCAGAGAAACCCAGTATTCTTGGACTGCGATGGTGGATTTGCCGGGATGCAGAATTTTAATTCCTTTAGCTCCAACCCAACCTTCCCATGAGATAAGGCACAAACATACAGATATACACACACACTTTGCTTCACAAAGAGATGGGGGTTTCGGGTTTTGCTTGTTTCTGCTCAGTCTTCCAGTTGGGAGCGTCGCAATGGCAATTCCAGGAGAACAAGCTCTGGGAAACGAAAATACATTTTTCCTCTCTCCAATCATATTTATGAAAATAGCAATTTTGGGCTGGCAAGAGTCTGTCACTCAGATGTGCAAGAGAAAAGGAGCTCATCCAATATCTATGACTATTTAAAGCTAGGGGTGGCTTGGAATTTGTTTAAGGCTTGAGCAAACTTTGTGTCATTTGGCGGTTTGCATATTCAGGAGGCAAGAAACAACTCCAGAAATGTCTTTGGTCCGGAACACAAACCTAATTGAGAAACTAGTATACAAGCATAACTCTATAAAGGGGAAAGGGGAAGACAGCAGGAAAGTTGATATCCTTTCCTTTCCAAACAAGAACTCTTTCTCTCTCTTGGGTTACATCTACACTGTAGAACTGATGCAGTTTGACACCACTTTGACTGCCATGGCTAAATGCTAGGGACTGATGGGAGATGTAGTGTGTTGAGGCACCAGCACTCTTTGCCAGAGAAGGTGAAAGGCCTTTAAGAACTACATCTCCCCAGATTCCATTGCATTAAGCCAGTGGTTCTCAGCCTTGCTAATGCCGTGACCCCTTAATGCAGTTCCGTATGTTGTGGTGACCCCCAACCATAATATTGATTTCGTTGCTACTTGATACCTGTCATTTTACTACTGTTATAAATCGTAATGTCAAAAAATATCCGATATGCAGGATGGATTTTCATTCACTGGACTAAATTGAGCACAAATACCCAATATGCCCAAATGTGAATGCTAGTGGGGTTGGGGGGAGGGAGGAATGATTTTGTAATTTGGGAGTTGTAGTTGCTGGGATTTATAGTTCACTTATAATCAAAGAGCATTCTGAACTCCACCAGCAATGGGTTTAAATCAAACTTGACGCACAGAATCCCCATGATGATTAGAAAACATTGGAAGGGTTTTGTGGGCATTGGCCTTGAGTTTGGGAGTTGTAGTTCACCTATATCCAGAGGAGTGTTGTGGATTCATGATGGATCTGGACCAAACTTGGCACGAATTCTCAATATGCCCAAATGTGAACACTGGTGGAGTCTGGGGAAAACAGACCTTGACATTTGGGAGGTGTAGTTATTGGGATTTATAGTTCACCTACAATCAAAGAACATTTTGTACTTGACCAACAATAGAATTGGGTCAAACTTCCCACACAGATTCCCAGTGACCAACAGAAAATACTATATTTTCTGATAGTCTTTGGCGACCCCTTTGACACCTCCTCACGACCTCCTCAGGGCTCCCGACCCCCAGGTTGAGAAACACTGCATTAAGCCATGGCAGTTAAAGTGGTTTCAAACTGCATTAACTTTACAGTGTAGATTCACCTTTGGAAGAGTGCTTTATAGATGACAGAAGATCAAGTAAGGTCTAAGCTACAGAATAATGGTCATGTTTACAATATTCAGAATGTATATACAAATGAAATGCTGCTAGCTGCTTTGATCCCTGTTTAGTGAGATGAAGTGGAATAATAATAATAATAATAATAATAATAATAATAATAATAATAATGGAACTTTGAAAAAGGAGATGGAGGGCTTGATTCGGGCAGCCCAAGAACAAGCCATTGTAACCAATGCTGTCAAAGCCAATTGAAAAGTCAATGACAGATTCCAAGTGTAGACTCTGCAAGGATCACCTTCTCAGCTGCTGCAAGAAGATCACGCAGATGGACTACAAGCAGAGGAACAACACCATTGACCAGATTTTTTTTTTGTCGTGTCAGGAGCGACTTGAGAAACTGCAAGTTGCTTCTGGTGTGAGAGAATTGGCCGTGTGCAAGGACGTTGCCCAAGGAACATCTGGATGATTTGATGTTTTTATCATCCTTGTGGGAGGCTTCTCTCATGTCCCCGCATGAGGAGCTGGAGCTGATAGAGGGAGCTCATCTGCCTCTCCCCGGATTTGAACCTGCAACCTGTCGGTCTTCAGTCCTGCCAGCACAGGGGTTTAACCCACTGCACCACCGGGGGCTCATTGATCAGATGATTCATTGGAACTTTTGCCACTAATCCCATCTGCCTGCGACAAAGAATGGGTGGGATCACAAGCCTGAAAGAAGTTATGGAAAATGAACACATCAAACTACTCTGAGACTTCCGAATTCAGACTGACAGAGTTTTGGAGCACAAGACTCCTGACCGTTGATGTTGCAATCCCAGGTGAAAGCAGGATTCATGAGAAACAACTGGAAAAGCTTACACGATTTGAGGATTTAAAGACCGAACTGGCAAAGACTCTGGCACAAGCCAGTCAAGGGGGTCCCAGTGGTGATTGGCACACTGGGTGCAATGCCTAAAGACCTTGGCCTGCACTTAAAAACAATTAGCACTGACAAAATTATCATCAGCTGCAAAGAGTCACCCTACTCGGATCGGCACACATTATTCATCGCTACATCACACAGCCCTAGACACTTGGGAAGTGTCCGTTGTTGTTCATTTGTTCAGTCGTCTCCGACTCTTCGTGACCTCATGGACCAGCCCACGCCAGAGCTCCCTGTCGGCCGTCATCACCCCCAGCTCCTTCAAGGTCAGTCCAGTCACTTCAAGGATGCCATCCATCCATCTTGCCCTTGGGCGGCCCCTCTTCCTTTTTCCTTCAACTTTCCCCAGCATAATTGTCTTCTCTAGGCTTTCCTGTCTCCTCATGATGTGGCCAAAGTACTGTCTGAAGTGTCTGATGTGCGATCAAATACCAGCATACTGTTCTTGTTTGCGGTGCATTAATCTTGTTATGTATCAAATAACAACAACAATGGCACATTGGGAGAAACTGTAACGGAAACCACAGTAGGGCAGCTGAAATGGACCTTTAGGTGACCAACCATAGAAGGTTCCCCATCCTTGCATCAGGAAGTAAATACCTTTAAGGCACCAAGTTGTGTCTGATCTTGGTTGTGAAGCAGGGTCAGCCCTGGTTGGTACTTGGATGGGAGACTGCCGACAGATGGTTTAGGAAGGAATTGGAAAAACACCTCTGAGTGTTCATTGCCTAAGGAAAACCTATGACGTTCATAGGGTTCCCATATGTTTGACAGGTGACTTGAAGGCATTTGCAGTGAGGCCGCTCTCTCGGGAGGAACGGGAGCTACAGACGCAATCCCATCTCTTGCAGCCCATAATGAGCAAGCGAGTGATGGTGTCGAGGCCCGTTAAGTTTAACATGCAAATGGTGATTGCTTTTTGAATCACCCACAGACGCAAAAAACAAATCGAGATTCTCAAAGGTGCCAAATTGGAAAGTGATGAATGACACGAGGATTTGCAAAATGCAAATGTTTCATGAGCTGAAAATACCCCATTAGGATCTGTGAACAAAGGGAAGAGGATACTTCACCAGTGATCCAATTTGCACAGCGAGTGCACAGAGACTATATTTAAGATGAACAGAGGGCGGTTTTGTGGTGCTTGTTGTCGAAAGGAGGGTGTGCATTTAGAGCGGGGCTCCATTCGGAGGCAATTAGGGAGGCAGGCCTCGGAAATTGGGTCATGACTCCGGCAAAGTGGCCCCTGGTTTGGAAAGTTGTCTTCACATAGTGCCTGAGTCAGAAAGGGCTTTGCTGGATAGGGGAATGCTGGGTCCAAAGAAATAACTTTGGCATCTGCTGCAGTTGGCTTTGTGTTGGCAGCACCAAGGACCGTTTTATAAGGGAGTGAGAGGGATGTACAAAGGAGGAACATGAGACAGAAACAGATGAATGGCAAAAAAGATGGATAGACAATGATAGAGAGACAACAAGAGAGAGAGAGAACTGTTAGAGGGATTATAGATACAACAGATAGATAGCTAGATAGCGAGACAGCTAGATAGCTAGATAGATGATAGATAGATAGATAGATAGATAGATAGATAGATAGATAGAGATGGGGAGATAGATAAACAGATAACCAAATGAATGATGGATAGGTAGACGGACAGCTGGATGGAGAAGAGAGAGAGAACTAGGTGGATGGATGGATGGATGGATGGGTGGAAGATAGATAGATAGATAGATAGATAGATAGATAGATAGATAGATATAAAGGCAGACAGACAATTGGATAGACGATTTGATGAATGGATGGATAAACAGGCAAGCAGGCAGGTAGACAGTTGGGTGGATGGATAGAGGAATGGATGGACAGAGGGAGAGAGGGAGAGAGGGAGGGAGAGACAACTGGGTAGGTAAGTAGGTAGGTGGGTAGGCAGAGAGAGAGAGAGAGAGAGAGAGAGAGAGAGAGAGAGAGAGAGATAGGGATGGGGAGATAGACAAACAGATAACCAAATGGATGATGGATAGATAGACGGACAGCTGGATGGAGAAGAGAGAGAGAACTAGGTGGATGGGTGGGTGGAAGACAGATAGAGATAAAGACAGACCATTGGATAGACGATTTGATGGATGGATGGATAAACAGGCAGGCAGGCAGGTAGACAGTTGGGTGGATGGATAGAGAGAGGAATGGGTGGATAGATGGACAGTGGGAGAGAGGGAGGGAGGGACAACTGGGTGGGTGGGTAGGTAGGTAGATAGATAGATAGATAGATAGATAGATAGATAGATAGATAGAGATGGGGAGATAAACAAACGGATAACCAAATGGATGATGGATAGATAGGCGGACAACTGGATGGAGGAGAGAGAACTAGATGGATGGATGAATGGATGGAAGATAGAGAGAGATAAACTCAGACAGACAGACAATTTGATAGACAATTGGATTGATAGATAGATAGATAGATAGATAGATAGATAGATAGATAAGCAGGCAGGCAGGCAGGTAGACAGTTGGGTGGATGGATAGAGAGAGGGGGATGGATGGATGGATGGATGGATGGATGGATGGATGGATGGACGGAGGGAGGGAGGGAGGGAGGGAGGAACGGACGGACAACTGGGTAGGTGGATAGATGGATGGATGGATGGATAGATAGATAGATAGATAGATAGATAGATAGATAGATATGGGGAGTTAGGCAAATAGGTAACCAAATGGATGATGGATAGATAGGTGGACAACTGGATGAAGGAGAGAGAGAGAACAAGATGGATGGATGAATGGATGGAAGAAAGATAGAGATAAAGACAGACAGACAATTTGATAGACAATTTGATGGATGGATAAGCAGGTAGGCAGGCAGGTAGTTGGGGGGATGGATAGCGAGAGAGAGAGACAGAGAGCGATGGATGGACAGGGAGGGAGGGACAACTGGGTAGGTGGATAGATAGATAGATAGATAGATAGGTAGATAGATAGATAGATGGATGGAGGGAAAAGGGGACAGAGGGATGGGATGGGGTGAGATAGGCAGACCGATATCTAGATAGGCAGATAAAAACAGCTGTAGTATGGAATTTTGATAAATATGGGAAATGATCCCTGGGAAAGCCCCTTCCTCAATTTCTAAGGATGGACTTTACATTTCTTTTCTTCCACAAGGTTGTACATATGGAAAGGGGCTTATTTTTCAAAGTAGGGTATCAGTAGCTTAGGTTATCATCCCACACTCCCTGGAGAGCATCTCAGAGGGCCTGCTTTGATCTTAGTTGGATTTCTCACCCACCTTTCTTTTAGCAGAAGGGCAGTATTCATGGCCTTTCTTATCCCTACTTTATCCCCTGCAATTCGGTGCAGTTGGGTTACACTCGTGCCTGGCTAACAGTGAGTTTCAGCACCCAGAAGGGATTTAAAGCTGTTTTGGTCAAGTTGTTGAACACTACACAATGCTTTTCTTTTTCCCTATGGTTTCCCAGGTGCCTGTAAGCCGCAGCTTCTAGAATCCCACAAAAGTAGCTGAGGGGTTCAGAGAACTTGCAACATCCAAGTTTCCAGTCTAATGCACAATCCATTCCATCTCATTGCCACTTCAATACTAAAGACTCTGTGGAAAGTCCTTTGGTGAAGTTCTTGCCTTCTTCTCCAGCCCAACTTTCCCACCATTGCTGCTCCAAATGCCCAGAAAGTGGAAAGAGTGAGGAATGGCAGAGCATGACATGGAAGTCACTCAGTTTTTGCACATGGAAAGGGGAGTGTAGGTTCCATCTTGCTCCTTTATCTCAGGGAGCCAAATGCTTGTGTTGGCCATGGCTGGCTCCTCAACCCAACACCTGTTCAGATTCAGGCCATTTGGCATTAATTGTTCCACTGCGTAGCTTGCCCTTATGCAGCAGAAGGAAGAGCTGGTGGGTAGGTGGCAGGATTAGAGCGTGATCCTTCGTCACCTGTAATTAAAAGCTTGCTCTGAGCAAAATGGGGTCATGGATCCGAGGATCTTGGGAGCAGAATCAGGCCATTTGATATAGGCATCCACTGGAGAGAGCTGAGGGATGCGGCTGGCACCAAGTTGTCCTCCGAGGAACTCAGTGATCACAAGGAACTGAGAACGTTGAGGCTCAAAAGGTAGAAAATACACCATGCGTTACACACTCTCAACCCCAGAAAATCCAGTGATGGATTCATTTTAGGGTTGCCTGAAGTCAGAGAGGACGTAAAGGCACACAACAACTCATAAGTTGACATCTTTTCTATCCTTCAACTATGGAATCAATCTCCATGAAAGGAGGAGTGTGTTGCCACTTCTGCTGTGATACTACACCTGAGCCTACCTGGCACAGTCTTTTCCCAATCTGTCTCTGAAGAAAGGATTACTTAAACATTCATAGCAGACTGATTGTATGGCTTCCATATGATGGGGAAGGGACCACTTCCCCTGGAAAGAGGGACTTGACAGGTCTCCTGAGGCCAGAAACAGTTTGGCACTGAAGCAAATGAGAAAGCCCAAAATGTGCCATTAAATGATTGAGTGCCAAACAGGGTCAAGAGGACAAATACAAAGGGTTCTCCAAACTGGCTTTCTCCCAGTGCCTCCTTGCTCCTTCTAGACTGGCCTGTTTGGGTTTCAAAGCCCTGGGCTGCCCAGCAACAAGGCAAGCAGCCAATGGAGAGTTGAGCGTGAAATGGGAAGGCTTTTTCTGCCAGCTCCACCTGCTTCTCAAGAACATCGAATCTTCATTTTGAGCTGATCCTCAAAAATATACATACATTCTCTACTTCATAATGTCATTGTCACAAAGGGGCGCCAACATTTCAATCCAAACAGGAATCATCTGACCTCCAGTTTTCCACATTTGGTAGACATTTTATGGACCACCTCCAAGATGGTTTAAGAGTCATGTCTTCTCGCTTAACCCCTAGAAGCTTTCAATAACAGAGTTTTGTGAGGAAGACGTCACAATAAGGCAGTGCTAGGCTTTTGTTGCAATGAAGAGATAAATCTGGGAAAATCTTACTGAATCCAATGTCCCAGACTTGTATTTGGGAGAAGTGATGTTTGCCAATATCAAGGCAATATCAAATTTAGTAATAGGAGCCAGGTCCAGAGTAAATAATGGGAACCATGATAGGGGCTTCCCGCCAGAGCCACAGGTGGCACAGGAGTTCAGCCCTGAGGCCAAGGCCATATACATTGCGTAGGCTTTCTTTTTCTCCTTACCAATGGTGCCTGACAGCCTCTTGAATCATAGAATCATAGCATTGGAAGAGACCTCGTGGGCCATCCAGTCCAACTCCATTCTGCCAAGAAGCAAGAAAATCACATTCAAAACACCCCCGACAGATGGCCACCCAGCTTCTGTTTAATAGCCTCCAAAGAAGGAGCCTCCACCACACTTGGGGACAGAGGGAGAGTTCCACTGCTGAACAGTTCTCACAGTTAGGAAGTTCTTCCTCATGTCCAGGTAGTTCTTCCTCATGTCCAGGTAGAATTTCTTTCCTGTAGTTTGAAATCGTTGTTCCATTGCGTCCTAGTCTCCAGGGCAGCAGAAAACAAGCTTGCTCCCTCCTCCCTATGACTTCCCCTCACATCTTGATATATAACCCTCATCATGTCTCCTCTCAGCCTTCTCTTCTTCAGGTGAAATATGCCCAGCTTTTTAAGCCACTCTTCATAAGCTTGTTCTTCAGACCTTTGATCATTTGAGTCGCCCTCCTCTGGACACATTCCAACTTAGAGCCAACATCTCCCTTCAATTGTGGTGCCCAGAATTGGACACAGTGCGATTCCAGGTGTGGTCCGATCAAGGAGAAATAGAGGGGCAGCATGACTTCCCTTGATCTAGACCAGTGGTTCTCAACCTGGGGTCCCCAGATGTTTTTGGCCTACAACTCCCAGAAATCCCAGCCTGTTTACCAGCTGTTAGGATTTCTGGGAGTTGAAGGCCAAAAACATCTGGGGATCCCAGGTTGAGAACCACTGGTCTAGACACTAAACTTCTATTTCTTGGCTAAACGCAAATCCAAATCCTGGTTTCCAGTGTCCAAAGCCCTGCAGTCCAAGGTCATATACATTGCATAGGCTTGCTTTTTCTCCTCACCAATGGTGCCCGATGGTCTGTGAATCTGTTCCAGTTTTAAGGGAGTTTTAAGGGAGTTCACCAAAGTAGGATGTGAAATCTCGGATGACTTCTTTAAAGATACTCCACTTTGGCAGGAAAAACAAAATGCAAAGATACAGAATGGGGGACGCATGGCTCGAGAGCAGTACGTGTGAAAAAGATCTTGGAGTCCTCGTGGACAACAAGTTAAACATGAGCCAACAATGTGATGTGGCGGCAAAAAAAGCCAATGGGATTTTGGCCTGCATCAAGAGGAGCCTAGTGTCTAGATCTAGGGAAGTCATGCTACCCCTCTATTCCGCTTTGGTTACACCACACCTGGAATATTGTGTTCAATTCTGGGCACCACAATTCAAGAGAGATATTGACAAGCTGGAATGTGTCCAGAGGAGGGCGACTAAAATGATCAAGGGTCTGGAGAACAAGCCCTATGAGGAGCGACTTAAGGAGCTGGGTATGTTTAGCCTGAAGAAGAGAAGACTGAGAGGGGATGTGATAGCCATGTATAAATATGTGAGAGGAAGCCACAGGGAGGAGGGAGCAAGCTTGTTTTCTGCTTCCCTGGAGACTAGGACGCAATGGAACAATGGCTTCAAACTACAAGAGAGGAGATTCCATCTGAACATGAGGAAGAACTTCCTGACTGTGAGAGCCATTCAGCAGTGGAACTCTCTGCCCCGGAGTGTGGTGGAGGCTCCTTCTTTGGAAGCTTTTAAGCAGAGGCTGGATGGCCATCTGTCAGGGGTGATTTGAATGCAATATTCCTGCTTCTTGGCAGAATGGGGTTGGACTGGATGGCCCATGAGGTCTCTTGCAACTCTTTGATTCTATGATTCTTTAAAGTTCAGACTAAAACTCGGAGTGGAATCATTCTGCCATTGTCAGCCAACTGTTGGGAAAGTGGAGTGACTTGTTGTCCACCCAATGTGCCACATCCCTGTTGTATTCTCCAGTTTCTTTTGCCCAGTAGCTGGATGGATCATGCTTTCTCCTTTTTCCTCTGCCCTTTGGGGGCAATGCCATCACAGCTGAGCTTCTCCCCCTCTGCTCCAGACCTCCTCCGTGCTTTTGCCTGTCTTTTTTCTCCATCATGTCCTTCATTTCCCGGCTTCCCTCCCCTTTCGCTGCCCGTCTCTCTTCTGATTTGGATCTCTCCATGTGCCCGCATCCATCTGTGTGTGTGTGTGTCTTTGTCCCTGTGTCATCCGATGCGCACACAAACATCCACGCACAGTTTCCGCTCCTGCCTCTGCAGCTGGCCCCCTTTGCTCTGCAAAATGTATTCTGCAAGGCCTTCTTCTTCTCTCCGCCAGTGAACTGCTCGACTGTAAATCTGACAGTTAAAGTGGGTCAGTCAGTGAGGAGGGAGGTGGCCCAGGGAATAGAGAGAAGGAGAAAAAGAGAGAAAGAGAGAGGCTAGGCAGAAACGCCAAGGCGGTGATTGGCAGCCAGAGCGGAGAGGTGAGCAAAAGGCAGCCGGAGAGCAGGAGAAATGGAGACATGGAGGCAAGAGGCCCGGGGACAGGCATTTCCCCCCTTAGCCCTTTACGATTTTAATGGACACTTAGCTAAATACAACTAATAAATCCCCACGTCTCATGGCTCTTTGATATATAATTTTTTTAACAGTGGAGGGGGAGACATGCCCACAAAAGAACGAAAGAAAACAGCCTATGGCACGAAGCACTCCGAAGAGATGGGTCTCTGAATGGAACTGAAATGTCACAAATCAGTGGAAATTGCTCTCCTTTAGAAGCAAGTTGTCCATTTCTGGCCTAACTAGAGTTCTTTCTGGGGGTGGGGTGGGGGTTAAATGCCCCTGCCCCAAAAGCCATTGAGGGGAATTGGAGCTGGAAGAAAGCTTAAAGGTCATTTAGTCCCATCTACTATAGAGAGGTTAGAAATCCTCTACAATTGATGTGGGACACTAAAGGGTTGGCTGACAGGAGACCAGAGCGTCCACCTTACTTACTTACTTAGGTGTTCCCTCGTTGACCATAGGAGCCGTAACACTGGGGTCAATGGCCTTTACTAGGCTTGGGCGATCAAGAAAAAAGTTGGTTCTAAACTCATAGAATCATAGAATCAAAGAGTTGGAAGAGACCTCATGGGCCATCCAGTCCAACCCCATTCTGCCAAGAAGCAGGAATATTGCATTCAAATCACCCCTGACAGATGGCCATCCAGCCTCTGCTTAAAAGCTTCCAAAGAAGGAGCCTCCACCACACTCCGGGGCAGAGAGTTCCACTGCTGAACGGCTCTCACAGTCAGGGAGTTCTTCCTAATGTTCAGATGGAATCTCCTCTCTTGTAGTTTGAAGCCATTGTTCCATGGCGTCCTAGTCTCCAGGGAAGCAGAAAACAAGCTTGCTCCCTCCTCCCTGTGGCTTCCTCTCACATATTTATACATGGCTATCATATCTCCTCTCAGCCTTCTCTTCTTCAGGCTAAACATTCCCAGCTCCTTAAGCCACTCCTCATAGGGCTTGTTCTCCAGACCCTTGATCATTTTAGTCGCCCTCCTCTGGACACATTCCAGCTTGTCAATATCTCTCTTGAATTGTGGTGCCCAAAATTGGACACAATATTCCAGGTGTGGTCTAACCAAAGCAGAATAGAGGGGTAGCATTACCCTATTACTCAATTCGTTTCTAGGGTGCGCTAGCGTTTCTAAATTCTGAGGACTTCCGAAATTTAAAATTTCAAAATTTTGAAATTTCCGAAATTTCGTAAATTACGAATCGATTCGTTAATGGCGGACGCAATTGCGCAATATGCTAAAAAAACCTCCAAATGGGACAGGGGGAACTTCTGAAGCTTCCCTCTCCCTCTGTTGTTGACTGTTGGTGTGATAAAACACAATTATATTATATTATATTATATTATATTATATTATTATATTATATTGTTGTATATTATATTATAATATTATTATATTATATTATTGTATATTATATTATATTATATTATTATTATATTATTATATTATATATTATTATATTATATTATGTTATTGTATATTATATTATATTATTGTATATTATATTATATTATATTATATTATACAATTATAATATAATAATATAGTAATAAAATATATAATATAATAATATTATATAATATATACAATACTATAATATAATAGTATTATAATAATATAATATAATATATATTATAATATTATTATATTATATATTATAGTATAGTATTGTATATTAGAGTGAGGCAAGAAGAAGCATGAGGAAAGAGGAGGGAAGCAGCAGAGCAAAGGGACCGGAAGTGGGGTAAATGCGAGATTGTAAAACTTGCACCAGACATAGGAAAATAATTACGAAATAATTACGAAAATTGGAAAAATTGTTTCGATTCTTAATTACTCCTCACACTATTCCTGCATGGTTCGATATTGGATCGTAAGCTAATTTAAATACGAATTAATAACGAATTACGAAATTAACGAACTGGATCGCCCAAGCCTAGTCTTTACTATTATGATGTCACAATGGGTTAAACCCTTGTGCTGGCAGGACTGAAGACTGACAGGTCAGAGGTTCGAATCCAAGAAAAGTGTGGATGAGTTCCCTCTGTCAGCTCCAGCTCCCCATGTGGGGACATAAGAGAAGCCTCTCACAGGGATGGTAAAACATCAAAAGCATCCTAGCTTCCCCTGGACAGCCAGTTCTCTCCCACCAGAAGCGATTTCCAGTTTATCAGGTCACTCCTGACACACACACACACACAAAATTTTGTATTATTTCTATCAACTGTCCCTGTAGTTAGATTTCACAGAATCATAGAATAATATAATTTATTTATTTATTATTTCGGACAATTATATCCTGTCCTATCTCAACCTCCGCAGAGGGACTCAGGGCAGCTAAAAAACCATGGTGCGCACGACAAAAAACATAAATATACAACTTAAATAACAATATAGCAATAAAACAGTATAAAACAATATAAAAATAAAATCCTGGAGTTGGAAGAGACTGTGTGGGCCATCCAGTCCAACCTCTTGCCAAAAGCAGGAAGATCGCATTCAAAGAACCCCTGACAGATGGCCATCCAGCCTCTGTTTAAAAGCCTCCAAGGAAGGAGCTTCCACCACACTCCAGGGCAGAAAGTTCCACTGCTGAACAGCTTTCACAGTCAGGAAGTTCTTCCTCATGTGCAGGTGGAAACTCCAATATTTCCTGTAGTTTGAAGCCATTGTTCCATTGCGTCCTAATCTCCAGGGCAGCAGAAAACAAGCTTGCTCTCTCCTCCCTATGACTTCCCCTCATATCAGGAAAAAAACCTTTTGTGACTTGTTTTCATTACCTTCATGTCACCTGTTGAGTTTTGGCAATACCATGAATCTCATCGTTTTGCCCGTTCCTTCTTCTGAAATTCAGCCTTTGAGGGATGTCTCAAAAACAGCTCTGCCTTGTAAATCAAACTAGCCCACTGGGATTTGAGGTCGACTTGCAGTGAGGATGCGAAGATCTTTTAAGAGGAGTTTCATCAAATCTGGACCACATCAAGTTTGTGCTTGTTATTACCCCCACCTCCCCACCCCAATTTCCAGATGTTCTTGGCTGGACTGTAGCTCTTTGAAACCATATGACTGAAGTTCCATTAAATTATCCTACGCCTGATCTTAGCATACCCTAGCATTGGGCCCTTTATTGAATTTGCTAGGTCCTTCAGTGCAACTGGATGGGTTGTTTACAGGGAAAGCAAACCATAGAATCACCTGGAGGACCTAGCAAAATCACAGATTTCCCCAGACACAGGCCCTTAGCCAGGATTTTGTTTTGGGGGGGGGGGGGGGTGAGTTCGGTTCAGGGGGGGGCTGAGTCTGAGTGAAAGAGGGTCTACCCCAGCAAACCTTTTGTATCGTTACCCCAATACCCCCAGGCATATGGGATATATTGAGTATAGTGATCAGATCATGATATGAATAAACGTAGCAGTTTAAATAATGCACCAGTAAGGCCTTCTCGCGAACCACCATCAGAATTTCAGGGGGGGGCAGAAGCCCCCAAGCAACCCCCCCCCCCCCCCCGGTTACATGCCTGCCCAGACATAAGGATATTAGAAGCAAAGATGAAGTACTGTGACCACATAATGAGAAGACAGGAAAGCTTGGAGAAGAGAATGATGATTGGGAAAATGGAAGGAAAAGGGGAGAGGGCAAGATGGATGGATTACCTTGAAAGGACTGGCTTGAAGGAGCTGGGGATGGCAACGGCCAACAGGGAGCTCTGGTATGGGCTGGTCCATGAGGTCACCAAGAGTTGGAAGCGACTGAATGAATAAACAACAACAACAACCTCCAGACATGGATAGGTGAGACCACATATTTGGGCTCTATGGTGATGGAGGTCTTAGGACTTCATCAGATGGATCAAGGGGAAAGCGGAGGGAACTGTCTTAACCCATTCCCTCCCATCTTTTCCCATCTTGAGGGATGGCCAGCCATCCCATGTACTTACCCATCTTTCCTCTGCTTTCTCCTATTCAGTACCTGTTTGGAGTCAGCTAATATCTGGCTCCTGAAGATAGGCTCCGGACTCCGTTTCCATGCGCTTAGGAACCAGAGCCCCATGAATTCCCACCAGAAATGCACTCACGTCATTTGACTGCCTCCATGAGACTCCATTTCCCAAGTGCATGGAAACAGAGCCTGAAGATCGTCTGATAAGGTCATTTATGTCTACTGAAATCCATGCTTGCGTGGCTCAGAGAAGATCTTCTGGGAAGGCTCTTCTCTCCGTCACCACTGGAATGTCCAAGTTGAAAGCACAAGAGATGGCCACCTAAGAGTAGGTCTACCCAGCTCCCAAATCCTCCTCCAGGCCTTCAGCAAAACCCAGCCCACTTCCATCCTGAGGCCTTCCTTGCAAACTCCACAAGCTGGTTTTTTTCTGATCTATGCAAAGGTTGTAGGGACAGCATTTGCTATTGCCTGTCAGCCGTGTGGGGTGATAACGGGTGCCGAGATAAAAGGACAGAATGGATTTCGCTTTCCCGGTGACAGCTACATCGGATTCTGGTCGGTAAGATAAGATATTAAGTATTGGAGTGGAGAATATTATGGGATCAATTTCCTCCCTTATTCTCACATGGGTTGTGAAATGTAATTTCATCATTTCAGACCTTAGTCTGAGAAGGTGCAGGAGGTCATTAGTCCCTCGTCCTCCGCCTTAACGTGAACGAATCTCTTTAACTGCAGATTTCCTTGATCCACTTTGCCTGTTACGAGATGTTCATCACACACCATATATTGGAATATCCTAGCCGCAAAAATGATTACATAAAAGACACCTTTCACTTTTGCACCAGTTAGGGATGTAGGACCACTGCAAAAGCAGAAGAATCATGTAGAGCTGTCATTTTTTTCAACCTTGGAGAAGACATCTCAATGAATGTCTTGGTCCTCCAGCACAATTCTATGGTCAAGTCCTTACATTGGCCCATAGATTAGCCGACTCAGAGTTTTGGGGGTCAAATTTTGGACTAGAATTTCTAGATTTATACATAACACAGCTCAAGGAATCTACATGAGTTGTCAAAGGCTTTCATGGCCAAAATCAGTGGAGGAGTTGTTTGCTCCCTGTAGCCAACCCCATTTATCAGTATGTCTGCTGCTCTTAGGACCAACTGAAGTTTCTGAGCACTTTTCAAAGACAGCCCCATGTTGAGCGCGTTACAGTAGTCCAACCGGGATGTAAACAAGGCGTGGATCATAGTGGGCAGATCTGACTTCTCCAGGAATGGCAAAGTTGGCACACAATCTGTAACTGTGCAAAAGCATCCCTGGTCACCTGCTGATACCTGGGTCTCCAGGTTCAGAAACGAATCCAAGAGTGAAACCCCATAGTCTATATAAATATGTGAGAGGAAGTCATAGGGAGGAGCAATCTTGTTTTCTGCTGCCCTAGAGATTAGGACACAGAGCAATGCCTTCAGACTACAGGAAAGGAGATTCCACCTGAACATTAGGAAGAACGTCTTCTCTATAAGGAGAGCAGTTTAGCAGTGGAACTCTCTGCCCTGGAGTGTGGTGGAGGTTCCTTCTTTGGAGGCCTTTAAGCAGAGGCCGAATGGCCGTCTGTTAGGGGTGCTTTGAATGTGATTTTCCTGCTTCTTGGCAGAATGAGGTTGGACGGGATGGCCCATGAGGTCTCTTCCAACTCTGGGATTCTATTGTGAACCTGCATTTTTAGGGGAAGTGTCACCCCACCCAACACAGGCTGAATCCCTATTCCCAGATCTGTCTTATGACTAACAAGGAGCTCCCCTGTCTTGTCTGGATTGAGCTTCAATTTGTTTACCCTTATCCAGTCCATGATAGCTGCCAGGCACTGGTTTAGCATGGAAACCACTTGCTTGGAATTAGGTGGAAATGAGTGATAGAGTTGGACATCATCTGCATATAGATAGCACCACACTCCAAACCTGCTTGAACATCAAAGTAGCTGCACGCAATAACATCCTGCAGAAACTTACTGGGAACACATGGGTGCAGATGCAAAATTAATAAGAACATCAGCCCTGGCCTTGTCTGACTGAACTTCTGAGTATGCCTGCCCTGTTTAGCATAATTCTGCCCATGCAAAGCAGGTGAACATAGCATTGAATGCAGAATAATCACAGGATGTCTTAAACCTACACCTGTTGATAAACTCTACAAGCTAGCTGGCATTGCCCCCCCCCCCCCCACCGCCCCCGATATGCATCGGGAAGTTGCTGCTAAATGTGAGAGAAATAAGGTTGAACACTATGAAAGCCACCCACTCCATAGCTACCAGCATCCTCCCAGTAGACTCCAATCAAGGGAAAGCTTTATGAGAACTACCACTCCTCTTGGAGTCCCCCCAGCAACAGCAAGGGTATCCTTCTGGGCAGCCAAACCAGGAAATCCCAACTGGATGGCCCTCCATGAGGGTCTTCCTCCAGGGGCAAACCAAGAATGGGCCACTTGGAAGTCCCTGACAGACTCAGAAGTGGAGTGGGCAGATCAAAAGACAAACTGGCGAAATAGCACTGCCTAGAAGAATCCCACACCTTGTGTAACTGTGGAGCAGAACAGACAACTCCACATCTGTATGCTTGTCCACTATGCCCTGCCTCATGTACAGAGGAAGAATTCTTGGAGGCTACAGACAATGCCATTGCTGTTGCCCATATTTATTTATTTATTTAGAACTTTTAGATACCGGTCTTCTCGACCTCTGGGGAGGGATTCAGGCCAGTTTACAACAAGATTCATAAACAGTAGTTTAAAAAACATCACACCCTATAACATACTAATACATAAAATACATTAAAAGCAATCATATAATTACATAAAGCCAAGTCGTCCAAAAAGAAGTCACAATTCATTACCATCCGTCCATGTGGTCAAAGGTTCTTGATTCACTCATAAAATGCTAAATTCCAGAGCCAGGTTTTCACCAATTTTCTAAAAGTCAGGAGAGAAGGGGCAGTTCTAATCTCCAGTGGGAGAGAGTTCCAGAGCCAAGGGGCCACCACCGAGAAGGCCCTGTCCCTCATCCCCACCAGACACACTTGCGAGGGTGGTGGGACCGAGAGCAGGGCCCCTCCAGAAGATCTTAACAACCTTGATGGTTCATAGGGGAGAATCCGTTCGGACAGGTAAAATGGGCCGGAGTCGTTTAGGGATTTATAGGTCAACACCAGCACTTTGAATTGTGCTTGGAAGCTAATTGGCAGCCAGTGGAGCTGGCACAACAGAGGAGTAGTATGCTCCCTGTACCCCGCTCCTGTTAGTAATCTGGCTGCCGCTCGTTGGACTAGTTGAAGCTTCCAGGTAGTCTTCAGAGGCAACCCCACGTAGAGAGCATTGCAGTAGTCTATATGGGATGTAACCAGAACATGGACCACTGTGGCCAAGTCAGACTTCCCAAGGCACGGGCGCAAAAGATATTTGGCCACCTGTGTGCCTTCTATTTTTATCAGTTTTATACTAATTTATGCAATGCTTTTGATACAAAATAATAATAATAATAACTCCAAACCTCTGGATGACCTCTCCCAGTGGTTTCATGTATATGTTGAACAACATGGGGGCAACACAGAACCCTGAGGGACCCCACAGGTCAGTGGCCAAGGAGTCAAACAGGAGTCCTCCAGCATCACCCCTCCAGAACATCCCTCTAGGAAGGCAAGTCTGACTTGGCCATGGTAGTCCACGCTTTGGTTACATCCCGCTTAGATTACTGCAACGCTCTCTACGTGGGGTTGACTCTGAAGACTGCCCGGAAGCTGCAAGTCCAACGCGCGGCAGCCAGATTACTAACAGGTGCTGGGTACAGGGAGCACACCACTCCGGTGTTACACCAGCTCCACTGGCTGCCAATTAGCTTCCGAGCACAATTCAAAGTGCTGATGTTAACCTATAAAGCCCTAAACGACTCCGGCCCTGTTTACCTCTCCGAACGTATTCTCCCTTACGAACCATCAAGATTATTAAGATCGTCTGGAGAGGCCCTGCTCTTGGTCCCACCGGTCTCGCAAGCGCATCTGGTGGGGACAAGGGACAGGGCCTTCTCAGTGGTGGCCCCTCGACTCAGGAACTCTCTCCCACCGGAGGTCAGAACTGCCCCGTCTATCCTGACATTTAGGAAATGGGTGAAGACGTGGTTGTGGAGACAGGCTTTCGATGAATGAGACAACACCCTAGGATTTTGGATGGAAGAAGATGTATATTTGATTTTAATATGACGACTGACCACCGTAGTTTTAAATATATTGTTATTTTATATGTGTTACTGTAATTGTGAACTATGATATTTTACTGATTGTATGTGTTTTTATGGTTGGAAACCGGGCTGAGTCCCTAAATGAGGTGAGAAGATCGGTATAGAAAACTTTGAAATAAATAAATGAAATACCTTCAAGCCCCATCCCAGAAAGTTTACCCAGAAGGAGACCATGGTCAATCATATTGAAAGTCACAGAAAGGTCCAGGAGAACCAACAAGGACACACTCCCCCTTCCCAGTTCTCTGTGTAGGTCTTCCACCAAAGCTGTCTCTGTCACATAACCAGGCCTGAAACCAGACTGAAATGGATCTAGATAATCCACTTCATCCTGGAACCCTTGGATTTTTAATCCTGTTTCTGGGGTTATTAAGGGCACTGATTCAGAAAATTGCATTGGATAGACCACATTAGTTCTAGTTTCTTCAAAATGTGTGTGTTGAATCATAAATCGGTGCTTTTGGTATGAAATAAGTAGATTTTCTTGTACTACACTTTTCTTTTAATGTTTAATATGTTTCCTGCATGCTTAAGAGGTATTAATTTAAACACTACATTTAAAAAATATTCTGATGAGCGAGCCGAGGGAAGAGTGATATATGGCATATGTTCTGTATCTCAAAACCTAGAGATGATAGGGGGAAACTGGTGCCATTTTTGGAATCAGCAGGTCGATATAAACAGAAACAGAGCAAATATTTGGGGCACCAAATTGTGTGTTGGCCAGCAGTATATTACATACAGTACCTTGGTTATGTAGCAACATAGCGCATGGATTCTCAACCTGGGGGTCGGGACCTCTGGAGGGGTTGTGCGAGGGTTTCAGAGGGGTCGCCAAAGACCACCAGAAAACATATATTTCTGATGGTCTTAGAAACCCCTTTGGTAGAAAAGGCTGAAGATCTCTCCACCTGTCTTTCTCTTTCTTTTTGGAAACAGACGATGAATCCTTCCACCAAAGGCCCTCCTCCACTGTGATTGGCCAGTCTCTCAGCAAAGAGAAGGGTTGTTTATGAGACTCCAAGTAGAGAGGGGAGAGCAGACATGCTCAGCATATGGCAGCGTGGTGTGCATGTTCGGGGCGAGGGAGAGCATGCGAGGCTGGAGGGAGGCTCATGCCAACAAGTCCCTTCAACGCACGGGAGTTCTGTGTGAGAAGTTTGGCCCAATTTTATCATTGGTGGGATTCAGAATGCACTTTTATTGTAGGTGAACTATAAATCCCAGCAACTACAACTCCCAAATGGCAAGATCTACTTATGAAATCTATAAAGTTGTAGGTGAACCACAATTCACATCATGCCAGGTTAAGCCCCTGAAATTCATCAGTACTTCCAAGTTTGTCATGTTGGGTAAGTTTGCTCTAGATCAGCATTTTTCAGATTTTCCCATTTCAACATCTTTAAACTTACTCACCCAACGACGCACAGTGCTCACATCAACACAATCCCCATAAACAGCTTGCATTCTCTGATTAATCTCCTTTGGGGTGACACCTTCTGCTGTCAAGAATTCAATGACTGCACGTTGCTTAAGTCGCATTGACCAACCGTCTGTGCAGGATTCCATACTTTGCACTTTAACAACACAACCGTTCAATGCTAAGACTTCCTGCCAACATGGAACTGTAGAGGAGAGTCTACTGAACAAGCCAGTACCTGCTGCATACCAGTACTGCCATCTGTTGAGGAGTTACAGCTGTCACAGTAGAAGTTGACACTCTGTTTCCTCAACCAGCATCAGCATCCTGGGTATCCATCATGCACAGATCTTCCAGTAGCCAAGCAAAACAATAATGTGACCCACATGTTCTTGTGAAATGCTGATTGTGCTTGAAATTTCTCTCTGAGTGATACGACGATCGTCCTGAATCAATCTGTCAAGCTTTTGCTTGTGAAACTCAGTGGTTGCTTTCACAGGACATCCAACTCTTTGTTTGTCACGCAAGTCAAGTGTTCCAACCTCAACATCCTTAAACTTACCCAACAACACACAGTACTCACATCAACACAATCACCATAAAAAGCTTACATTCTCTGACGAATCTCCTTTGGGGTGACACCTTTTGCTGTCAAGAATTCAGTGACTATGTTGCTTATGTCGGTCGCATTGACCAATTGTCTGCGCAGGGTTCCATATTTTGCACATTAACAACACAACCGTTCAATGCTAAGACTTCCTGCCAACATGGAACTGTAGAGGAGAGTCTACTGAACAAGCCAGTACCTGCCACATACCAGTACTGCCATCTGTTGAGGAGTTACAGCTGTCACAGCAGAAGTTGACACTCTGTTTCCGCAACCAGCATCAGCATCTTGGGTACGCATCGTGCACAGATCTTCCGATAGCCAAGCAAAGCAACATCCTTAAACTTACCCAACAACACACAGTACTCACATCAACACAATCACCATAAATAGCTTACATTCTCTGACGAATCTCCTTTGGGGTGACACCTTCTGCACATTGCTTAAGTTGCATTGACAGACCATCTGTGAAGGGTTCCATGCTTCGCACTTTAACAACACAACCGTTCAATACTAAGGCTTCCCATCAAAATGGAACTCCAGAGGAGAGTCTACTGAACAAGCCAGTACCTGCCACATACCAGTACTGCCATCTGTTGAGGAGTTACGAAGGTGGAGGCATTATTTTTCATTCAACCCTCGTACATGGAAATTTCATGCAGACCATATTCCGCTGAAAGATGAGACTTTGGGTTTTGTTTTGGGGTTTTTCTTATGCAAGAAAATCTAACTAGAGTGGGAGGAGGAGATCGTTGGACAGCTTCCACCTCATCCATATTCGCAGAACTCCAAAAGGTCCCCATTATTTCAGAATCACTTGATGGATGGATGGCAAGCAATGCGCAGGAGGCATCCAACTCCCGGGGCTCAAGGGGAGTTTCTGCCATGCAGAGGCACCCAGGCGCTCAGCTGCGGAGAAGCCGCGTTTGAAAGGCAATTCTCCGGCCTCATTATAAGTCACAAATATGCATGAGGCTTTTAATGGGTGAAGCTGGGCAAATACAAAACGCGTCCCTTTCCAACTGGCAGGATTAAGTAGGAGATGGTAAGAGACAGATGGGGAGCCCAGGGACCGTCCGGATGTTGAGGGACCCTTAATTGCATTGTGGCCAGCGGTCAGGGATGATGGGACATGCCACTCAATGACCTAAAGATCCCTGATCTAAGACTTCTGGACACATGAGAACATCCCCAACCCAGGAAACATTATATTACACAACCTAAGATTTTTTTCTTGGTTTCTTAGTGTTTAGGCCTATTCTGGGCTATTTAGGAAACTGATTCAGAAAATTGCATAGAATAGACTAGATCAGCTCTCGTTTCTTAGATATGGTTTTCTATGGGCAAGCAGGTGACGACTAGTAAAGGTAAAGGTATCCCCTTGACATTAAGTCTAGTCGTGTCATACTCCTAGGGGTGATTCTCATCTCCATTTCTAAGCCAAAGAGCCGGTGTTGTCCGTAGACACCTCCAAGGTCATGTGGCCAGCATGGCTGCATGGAACACTGTTTTTGTTGTTGTTCATTCGTTCAGTCATTTCTGACACTTTGTGACTTCATGGACCAGCCCAGGCCAGAGCTCCCTGTCGGCTGTCACCACCCCCAGCACTTTCAAGGTCAATCATAGAATCATAGAATCAAAGAGTTGGAAGAGACCTCATGGGCCATCCAGTCCAACCCCCTGCCAAGAAGCAGGAACATCGCATTCAAATAACCCCCAACAGATGGCCATCCAGCCTCTGTTTAAAAGCTTCCAAAGAAGGAGCCTCCACCACACTCTGGGGCAGAGAGTTCCACTGCTGAATGGCTCTCACAGTCAGGAAGTTCTTCCTCATGTTCAGATGGAATCTCCTCTCTTGTAGTTTGAAGCCATTGTTCCGCGTCCTAGTCTCCAGGGAAGCAGAAAACAAGCTTTCTCCCTCCTCCCTGTGGCTTCCTCTCACATATTAATACATGGCTATCATATCTCCTCTCATCCTTCTCTTCTTCAGGCGAAACATGCCCAGCTCTTTAAGCCGCTCCTCATAGGGCTTGTTCTCCAGACCTTTTATCTGGAGAACAAGCCCTATGAGGAACGGCTTAAGGACCTCCAAGGTCATGTGGCCAGCATGACTGCATGGAGCACTGTTTTTGTTGTTGTTCATTCGTTCAGTCATTTCCGACACTTTGTGACTTCATGGACCAGCCCAGGCCAGAGCTCCCTGTTGGCTGTCACTACCTCCAGCTCCTTCAAGGTCAATCCAGTCACTTCAAGGATCCCATCCATCCATCTTGCCCTTTTCCTTTTTCCTTCCATTTTCCCCAGCATCATAGTCTTCTCTAAGCTTTCCTTTCTTCTCATGATGTGGCCAAAGGACTTCATCTTGGCCTCTACTATTCTTCCCTCCAATGAGCAGTCGGGCTTTATTTCCTGAAGTATGGACTGGTTGGATCTTCTCGCTGTCCAAGGCACTCTCAGAACTGGAGCACTGTTAGCTTCCCACAAAAGCGGAACCTATTGATCTACTCACATTTGCATGTTTTCAAACTGCTAGATTGGCAGAAGCTGGGCCTAACAGCGGGAGCTCACCCACTCCCCGGATTTGAACCAGTGACTAGTAGATGCCATATATTCTGCATCTCAAAAACTAGAACTGATGGGATGAAATGTGCCATTTTTGGAATCGGCAGGGCAAATACACCCAGAAACAGAGCTAACATTTGAGGTACCAAAATGTGTGTTGGCCAGGATTCTTAATGACTGATATTCAATACTGCAGGTGTGGATTCATAGCCTAAAGTTATGGGTCTGTGTTTACCAAGGCTACATAGTCTTATGTGTAACCTATGTTAATCCCATCACAGCCCCCCTTAAGATCCAGCTTCCAGATCAAGTGAAGGTGATCCATTCAGTTTTCGATCAGGATGCAAGGATCCATCTCCCTGGAACAATCAGAAACAGGATCCCAGTTGCAAGCTCGCCTTGAAACCTTGGTGAGAATAGAATGGAATCAGAAGCTGAATGGACCTCCTTTGCCCAGTATGGATACTGGTCCTTAAGGTGGACCAAATGGGATGAGCCAAGGCATGATCCTTAGTTTCACCTCCATAACTAAGCAGCTCGATACCTGCAAGAGTCATGTGTGTCTAGAATCATAGAGTTGGAAGAGACCTCGTGGGCCATCCAGTCCAACCCTATTCTGCCAAGAAGCAGGAAAATTGCATTCAAAGCACCCCCGACAGATGGCCATCCAGCCTCTGTTTAAAAGCCCCCAAAGAAGGAGCCTCCACCACACTCCGGGGCAGAGAGTTCCACTGTTGAACAGCTCTCACAGTCAGGAAGTTCTTCCCAATGTTCAGATGAATCTCCTTTCTTGTACGAGGGTTGAATGAAAAGTAATGCCTCCACCTTCGTTACTTGGGTTTGGAGGGGTATACTTTAATAAATCAAACGCAGAAATAATCCTTAGAATGTCCTCTTTAACTGCCACTATTCACCTTTCCACATAATCACCAGACAATTGGATACATTTCTGCCAGTGATGAACAAGTTTTCTGAAGCCGTCACAGAAGTCAACACTCTGTTTCTGCGACCAGCATCTCACAGTTCTCTCATCCTGGGTACCCATTGTACACAGATCTTCTGATAGCCATTAAAGCAATAATGTGACCCACACAGAGACCAAACAGACTACACAGAGAAGCCATTGAAATCCATAAGCATGTGGACAATTTCAACAGAGAGGAGGAAACCATGAAAATGAACAAAATCTGGCTACCAGTATTAAAAAAAACTCTAAAATTGCAACAGCACAACAACAGAAAGGAAGCAAACAAGGACATCTAATCACCTCTCAACAAAAGTTTGCTCTAGGCAATGTCAGCCCATTACATGCTAATCAATGTGGTCAGTTGAAACATTCATACCTAGCTCCAGCAGACAAGAGCCCTTTGTCTCACCCCGGTCATTCCACAGATATATAAACCCTTTTTCCTAGTTCCAATAGACCTCACTACCTCTGAGGATGCTTGCCATAGATGCAGGCGAAACGTCAGGGGAGAATGCCTCTAGACCATGGCCATATAGCCCGAAAAAACAACCCAGTGATTCTGGCCATGAAAGCCTTAGACAATATAATGTGACCCCCACATTCTTGTGAAATGCCGATTACGCTTGAAATTTCTGAGTGATATAACGACTGTTCTGAATCAATCTGTCAACCTTTTGCTTGTGAAACTCTGTGGTTGCTGTCACAGGACGTCCAACTCTTTGCTTGTCACACGAGTCAGATTTTCCCACCTCAACATCTTTAAACTTTCTCGCCCAACAACACCCAGTACTCACAGCAACACAATTACCATAAACAGCTTGCATTCTCTGATTAATCTCCTTTGGGGTGACACTTTCAACTGTCACGAATTCGATGACTTCATGTTGCTTAAGTCGCATTGACTGACCCTCTGCATAGGGTTCCATACTTCACACTTTAACAACACAACCATTCAATGCTAAGGCTTCCCACCAAAATGGAACTGTAGAGAAGAGTCTACGGAATAAGCCAGTGCCTGCAGCATACCAGTACTGCCATCTGTTGAGGAGTTATGAAGGTGGAGGCATTACTTTTCATTCAACCCTCGTGGTTTGAAGCAATTGTTCCAAGTCTCCAGGGCAGCAGAAAACAAGCTTACTCCCTCCTCCCTATGACTTCCTCTCACATATTTACTCAAAAGAAACCCTTGTTGATAGCTTTTCCCCAATTACGTGCATATAGGACCAGTGGCTGCTGCTGGCTCTGGTGTCAGTGAGGTGGCCAACCTGCTTTGGTTTGTAGTCCGAACTTTAAGGAAGCTATCCCAGATGCTGGGCCTATTATAAGGTTCAGCATTGCCTTCCAAGTTCAGGCTCAAACCCAGAGCAGCATCAGAACCGTTAAGTTCCATGAACATGAGGAAGAACTTCCTGACTGTGAGAGCCGTTCAGCAGTGGAACTCTCTGCCCCGGAGTGTGGTGGAGGCTCCTTCTTTGGAAACTTTTAAACAGAGGCTGGATGGCCATCTGTTGGGCATACTTTGAATGCAGTTTTCCTGCTTCTTGGCAGGGGATTGGACTGGATGGTTCATGAGGTCTCTTCCAACTCTTTGATTCTGTGATTCCATCATTGTGCAGAACTGGAGCTAAAACACTGACATATTCAGAAAGCAAAGCAAAAAAAACCCATAAAACCAAACCACTGCACCATGTGAATGGGAGCAATAACCGTACAGAAAAAGAAACCATCTTGGCAATATTCCAGCTACAATATTTTAGATTTACGCCACAATGGCAGTGTAATACAGCAGGGAGGTCGGTCAGTGATGAATGGCTTTGAAGCTGAGGATGGACTATGTGTTTTAATTGATTAATTGGTTTGTCAATTGCATTGAACCACACTGGTCATCAGTAATTCAGAAATATGAGTGCGTACGCTGGGAGGGATTTAGGGGAAAGCTATCCTGCTGTTTGCATGGGGCATCACCATTAGTGCTGGCCCCACCATTAGGGTGGATATGTTTTGTTTTTAGAGTACATTTTCCAGAATCCGTATCAGAAAGAGATTTCATAGAATCATAGAATCAAAGAGTTGGAAGAGACCTCATGGGCCATCCAGTCCAACCCCATTCTGCCAAGAAGCAGGAATATTGCATGCAAAGCACCCCTGACAGATGGCCATCCAGCCTCTCTTTAAAAGCTTTCAAAGAAGGAGTCTCCACCACACTCTGGGGCAGAGAGTTCCACTGCTGAACGGCTCTTACAGTCAGGAAGTTCTTCCTCATGTTCAGATGGAATCTCCTTTCTTGTAGTTTGAAGCCATTGTTCCATTGCGTCCTAGTCTCCATGGAAGCAGAAAACAAGCTTGCTCCTTCCTCCCTGTGGCTTCCTCTCACATATTTATACATGGCTATCATATCTCCTCTCATCCTTCTCTTCTTCAGGCTAAACATGGCCAGCTCCTTAAGCTGCTCCTCATAGGGCTTGTTCTCCAGACCCTTGATCATTTTAGTTGCCCTCCTCTGGACACATTCCAGCTTGTCAATATCTCTCTTAAATTGTGGTGCCCAGAATTGGACACACTATTCCAGGTCTGGTCTAACCAAAGCGGAATAGAGGGGTAGCATGACTTCCCTAGATCTAGACACTAGGCTCCTATTGATGCAGGCCAAAATCCCATTGGCTTTTTTTGCCGCCACATCACATTCCTGGCTCATGTTTAACTTGTTGTCCACGAGGACTCCAAGATCTTTTTCACACGTACTCCTCTCAAGCCAGGCATTGTCCCCCATTTCTGTATCTTTGCATTTCCTGTTTTCTGCCTAAGTGGAGTGTCTTGCATTTGTCCCTGTTGAACTTCATTTTGTTAGTTTTGGCCCATCTCTCTAATTTGTCAAGATCATTTTGACTCCTGCTCCTGTCCTCTGGAGTATTGGCTATCCCTCCCAATTTGATGTTGTCTGATACTTGATGATCCTGCCTTCTATCCCTTCATCTAAGTCATTAATAAAGATGTTGAACAGGACCGGGCCCAGGACTGGTCAGAGTGATCTTAATGCAGCTGAAACTCAGCCAGCTGCACCACAATCCCGGATGGCCATCTGTCGGGGGTGCTTTGAATGCAATTTTCCTTCTTCTTAGCAGAATGGGGTTGGACTGGATGGCCCACGAGGTCTCTTCCAACTCTAGGATTCCATGATTCTAAGTCATGGTGAGATTGAAAACAAGTGATGAAAGCAGCACAGAGGGAAACATCCCATTGTGGCATGAGAATCAGAACTTTGGGGGAAATTGACTTCTTTGGGACTGCAACTCCCAGCATCCCCCAGCCATCGTGGATTGTTTTGTGTCTCAAACTTATGGTTCCTTAGGATGGACTCTCTGCCCCTCACAATCAAAGGCTGTTTTAGCTGACAATGGCACATTCGCCGTATTCCCCGGAGCCTGGCACCATATCACTTGGAGTGAGGCCGAGCTTGTTCTCCTTATTCATACCCCCTTAAGCAATTTCCTAAGGACCAGCCTCCAAACCCTGCATTAAAAGGGGGCCCTTCTCCTTTGATTTATGGATATCAGCCCTGCCAGGAGGCAAAATACACAGCGCCGCTGCATAATCCCATCGCTGTGAAATTGATTTCACTTTTTTATTTTTCCTCTTCCCGCAGAGGCTCCTTCCCTTGCTCATTCTCTCACCCTTGGGCCCCAATTCAACTGAGGCGCATCCAAGTCTTGTTCATTTCAGTAGATCCACATTCAGTTATATCATAGAACCATAGAATCACAGATTTGGAAGAGACCTCGTGGGCCATCCAGTCCAACCCCATTCTGCCAAGAAGCAGGAAAATCACATTCAAAGCACCCCCGACAGATGACCATCCAGCCTCTGTTTAAAAGCCTCCAAAAAAGGTGCCTCCACCACACTCTGGGGCAGAGAGTTCCACTGCTGAACACTCCATACAGTCAGGAAGTTCTTCCTCATGTTTAGGTGGAATCTCCTTTCCTGTAGTTTGAAGCCATTGTTCCATTGTGTCCTAGGCTCCAGGGCAGCAGAAAACAAGCTTGTTTCTTCCTTCCTATGATTTCCTCTCACAAGGCCAACAGAGAACAAGGACAAGCACATCAAAATTAGTTTTGTTGAAATCCACAAGCATGTGGACAATTTCAACAGAAAGGAAGAAACTATGAAAATGAACAAAATCTGGCTACCAGTATTTAAAAACTCAAAAATTACAGCAGCAAAACAACAGAAGGGAAACAAACAGGCACATGAAATCACTCTCAACAAAAGATTCCCCCCAGGCGCTGCTAAGCCATTGAATGCAAATCAAGGTGATCAGCTGAAACGTTCACACCTAGACCCAGCAAACAAAAGTCCTTTGTCTCACCCTGGTCATTCCACAGATATATAAACCCATTTTTCCTACCTCCAACAGACCTCACTACCTCTGAGGATGCTTGCCATAGATGCAGGCGAAACGTCAGGAGAAAAATTGCCTCCAGAACATGGCCATATAGCCCGGAAAAACCTACAACAATCCACAGTTTTGTTGCTACTTGGTAACTGTAATTTTGCTACTGTTATGAATCATAATACAAATATCTGGTAGGCAGGATGTATTTTCATTCAGTGGACCAAATTTGGCACAAATATCCATTATGCCCAAATTTGAATACTGGTGGGGTTGGGGGGGGGGGGGTTGATTTTGTCAAAGAGCATTCTGAACTCCACCAACGATGGAATTGAACCAAACTTGGCACACAGAACTCCCATGACCAACAGAAAATACTGGAAGTGTTTGGTGGGCATTGACCTTGAGTTTGGGAGTTGTAGTTCACCTACATCCAGAGAGCACTATGGACTCAAATAATGATAGATCTGGACCAAACTTGGCACAAATACTTAATATAGCCTACCATCAAAGGGCACTCTGAGCTCCACCAACAATGGAATTGAACCACACTTGGCACACAGAACTCCCATGACCAACAGAAAATACTGGAAGTGTTTGGTGGGCATTGGCCTTGAGTTTGGGAGTTGTAGTTCACCTACATCCAGAGAGCACTATGGACTCAAATAATGATAGATCTGGACCAAACTTGGCACAAATACTCAATATAGCCTACCATCAAAGGGCACTCTGAGCTCCACCAACAATGGAATTGAACCACACTTGGCACACAGAACTCCCATGACCAACAGAAAATACTGGAAGTGTTTGGTGGGCATTGACCTTGAGTTTGGGAGTTGTAGTTCACCTACATCCAGAGAATACTGTGGGCTCAAACTATGATAGATCTGGACCAAACTTGGCACAAATACTCTTTATGCCCAAATATGAACACTGGTGGAATTCTCCGAAAATGGACTTGACATTTGGTAGTTGTTGCTGGGATTTATAGTTCACCTACAATCAAAGAGTATTCTGAACTTCACCAATGATAGAATAGGGCCAAACTTCCCTCACGGAACACCCATGACCAACAGTAAATACTTTGGTGACCCCTCTGATACCTCCTAGTGACCACCCCCCTTGGGGTCCTGACCCCCAGGTTGAGAAACACTGTCGTATAAACATACTGTCTACCAGAATCGACAGTACTGGGCAGGATGGACCAAAAGTGGAGGAATAGCATCCATCAGACCCCAATGCTTAGGAACTGGCAGGCTTTCAAACTCATGTTTCATGACTATGGTTATCTCCTGGAGACAACCCATGAGACTGAAGTCATTGGCCTTAGTCTTGAGACCTGGCACCTCTATTATCCTTGAAGGACCATCTTCCTTATAATGAGGCCCATTAAAGCCAATCCACACAGCCAAATCATATCAGAATTAGTGTCATTCACAACACTGGTATACGTATATGAGAGAGGTTCCTTCCCCCGCCCCATCATGTTGCCTCAAAGCAGCCTTCTGTCCCCATCAGTCACAATTCCATGCCATACACCGCAACACCAGTCGCTTTAAGGCAACAGTCGAGACGCCAAGGAGAGGCGTCCGCTTGCACTTCTCCGGCTGCGGCTCTGTTTTGTCAGTGTCTTGACCACTCAAGGATTGAACCTCTCCGCCCGAGGGCAGAATGAAATGACATTAGCTCCACAGAAAACTCCCTTTCTCCCTGGCCTTCCACCAACTCCAGCTGTTTGGTTTAGCTTAAATGATGCGTTGTGCGTTGGTGTGGCTCACAGTTCTGGAAAGCTGAACCACTCAACGATTTTTTTTTCATCTGCCACTCAGTCCTCTCTGAAGGAAAGGGAAAAGAGGGGACTTGGAATCTATGATGTATTAGGTTTCAAAATTTCATAGAAGCACGGAGTTGTATGCATTCAAACTAATTCATATATAAACCTGCAATATCTTCTTTGAATATGGCATCTGTGGTTCTGCAGTAAACATGAAATATGCAATGATGATGACCACAGTGAAAGAAGTTCAAAATAGACTTGGATATGTCAATGGACACAAGCAGAAGCTAGTTGAGAGCAAGGGCAAGTGAAGCCAGTTCAGAGCAAAGACAAGCAAAACTAATTGAGAGTAAAGACTAGTAAAGCCAAATGAGAATAAGGGCAAGAAAAGCTGGGTGAGAGCAAGGGCAAGTCAGGCCATTTGAGGGTAAAGGTAAGCAAGGCTAACTGAGAACAAGGGCAAGCAAAGCTAGTTGAGAACAAGGACAAGTCAGGCCAATTGAGAGTAAAGATAAGCAAGGCCAACTGAAAACAAGGACAAGAAAGCTAGTTGAGAGCAAGGACAAGTCAGGCCAATTGAGAGTAAAGATAAGCAAGGCAAACTGAGAACAAGGACAAGCAAAGCTAGTTGAGAACAAGGACAAGTCAGGTCAATTGAGAGTAAAGGTAAGCAAGGCAAACTGAGAACAAGGACAAGCAAAGCTAGTTGAGAGCAAGGACAAGTCAGGCCAATTGAGAGTAAAGGTAAGCAAGGCAAACTGAGAACAAGGACAAGCAAAGCTAGTTGAGAACAAGGACAAGTCAGGTCAATTGAGAGTAAAGATAAGCAAGGCAAACTGAGAACAAGGACAAGCAAAGCTAGTTGAGAGCAAGGATAAGTCAGGCCAATTGAGAGTAAAGGTAAGCAAGGCAAACTGAGAACAAGGACAAGCAAAGCTAGTTGAGAACAAGGACAAGTCAGGTCAATTGAGAGTAAAGGTAAGCAAGGCAAACTGAGAACAAGGACAAGCAAAGCTAGTTGAGAGCAAGGATAAGTCAGGCCAATTGAGAGTAAAGGTAAGCAAGGCCAACTGAGAACAAGGGCAAGCAAAGCTAGTTGAGAACAAGGACAAGTCAGGTCAATTGAGGGTAAAGGTAAGCAAAGCTAACTGAGAACAAGGGCAAGCAAAGCTAGTTGAAAGCAAGGACAAGTCAGGTCAGTTGAGAGTAAAAGTAGGCAAAGTCAACTGAGAACAAGGGCAAGCAAAGCTATTCAAGAGGAAGCAGAAGTCAGGCCAATTGAGAGTAAATGTAAGCAAGGCCAACTGAGAACAAGGACAAGCAAAGCTAGTTGAGAGCAAGGACAAGTCAGGCCAATTGAGAGTAAAAGTAGGCAAAGTCAACTGAGAACAAGGGCAAGCAAAGCTATTCAAGAGGAAGCAGAAGTCAGGCCAATTGAGAGTAAATGTAAGCAAGGCCAACTGAGAACAAGGGCAAGCAAAGCTAGTTGAGAGCAAGGACAAGTCAGGCCAATTGAGGGTAAAAGTAGGCAAAGTCAACTGAGAACAAGGGCAAGCAAAGATATTCAAGAGGAAGCACAAGTCAATTGATAGTAAAGGCAATCAAAGCCAACTGAGAACAAGGGCAAACAAAGCTATTTAAGAGCAAGGATAAGATACGCCAATTGAGAGTAAAGGCAAGCAAAGCCAACTAAAAACAAGAGCAAACAAAGCTATTTGAGAGGAACTATGGCAAGGGCTGTAAAAAATGTTTCTGAAAGACAGAGGGATGCAGCTTTGGAATGTAGGCTTAGCTCTGTGAAGTAATCAATTTGGATAATGGCGGGCGGGGGACCGATACAAAGTGATATTTCATGTTATTATTGCTGTGAATAGAGAAATCTCCCTCTCTCTTTCTCTATCAATCACTCCATCTTAAAGATGCACACAGGTACCCCCCATTTGCCAGTTCAGTCACCTTTTGCCATCACACCTGGCGGTCCGACATCTGGCATCCACGTCCTCCCACACCTGTCAACCTCATGCCGTGCTGAACCTCAGAACTGAGACATCGGCAGTGAAAAATCTGAAGGAGGAAATATATCAGGGCTCCAAAATATAGGGATCTCAGCAGTGACGAAACACCTGTTATTCACCTGCACTTTGGTTGCAATAGTTGTGGCTTTGCTGTGCGAAATAGGGACCCTATTTATAAACCAAAGTGTAATGACTGAAAGTTGTTTCTGTACATCTAGCGGCAGCGTATAAGGCCTAAATCGTGCTATCAGTAATGTCTCCCCATTCAAGGTTTTGCTCTTTGGAATGTGGAAGAAAAGGAAACTGGTAGTCAATAATCCAGGCCTAAGTCTCTGAGGGCTTACCTCTTGAATAGGTGTCTCTGAATTAAAGTTGCCAGGTAGCTTGAAAAAACCTACAACAACCCTATAAGACAGCATAGGATTGTTGTAGGTATTTCAGGCTATATGGCCAAGTTCTAGAAGCATTCTCTCCTGACCTTTCACCTGCATCTATGGCAGGCATCCTCAGAGGTTGTGAGGTTTAGGTTGTTGTAGGTTTTTTGGGCAATATGGCCATGTTCTGGCAGTATTCTCTCCTGATGTTTTGCCTGCATCTATGGCAGGCATCCTCAGAGGTTGTGAGGAAGCCTGCCACAGATGCAGGCGAAACGTCAGGAGAGAATGCTTCTAGAAGATGTCCATACAGCCCAAAAAACCTGCAACAACCCAGTGATTCCAGCCATGAAAGCCTTCGACAATACATTGTGAGGTCTGTTGGAAACATTTTCATAGTTTCCAACAGACCTCACAACTTCTGAGGATGCCTTCCATAAATGCAGGCGAAACGTTAGGAGAGAATGCTTCTAGAACATAGCCATATAGCCCGAAAAACCTACAACAACCCAATGATTCCAGCCATGAAAGCATTTGACAATACGTTGTGAGGTCTATTGGAAACATTTTCCTAGTTTCCAACAGATCTCACAACCTCTGAGGATGCCTTCCATAAATGCAGACAGAACGTCAGGAGAGAATGCTTCTAGAACATGGCCATATAGCCTGAAAAACCTACAAAAACCCAGTGATTCCAGCCATGAAAGCATTTGACAATACATTGTGAGGTCTACTGGAAACATTTTCCTAGTTTCCAACAGACCTCACAATGTTTGAGGTGCCTTCCATAGATGGAGACAAAACGTCAGGAGAGAATGCTTCTAGAACATGGCCATACAGCCCGAAAAACCTATAACAACCCAGTGATTCCGGCCATGAAAGCCTTTGACAATATGTTGTGAGGTCAGTTGGAAACATTTTCCTAGTTTCCAACAGACCTCACAGCATCTGAGGATGCCTTCCATAGATGGAGACAAAAGGTCAGGAGATAATGCTTCTATAGCATGGCCATACAGCCCGAAAAACCTACAACAACCCAGTGATTCTGGCCATGAAAGCATTTGACAATACGTTGTGAGGTCTATTGGAAACATTTTCCTAGTTTCCAACAGACCTCACAACCTCTGAGGATGCCTTCTATAGGTGGAGACAAAATGTCAGGAGAAAATGCTTCTAGAACATGGCCATACAACCCGAAAAACCTACAGCAACCCAGTGATTCTGGCCATGAAAGCCTTTGACAATATGTTGTGAGGTCTGTTGGAAACATTTTCCTAGTTTCCAACAGACCTCACAATGTCTGAGGATGCCTGCTGTAGATGCAGTGAAATGTCAGGAGAGAATGCTTCTAGAACATGGCCATATAGCCCGAAAAAACCTGCAACAACCCAGTTATTCCGGCCATGCAAGCCTTCAACAATACATTGATATCTTATACTTGAATATCAAATACTTTGTCCATTATGGAACTGGCAGGTGTCCATTATTCTATGAGATGTTCCCGATGTGAAGGTTGGAAAACTGTTGTATGTGCTTGCGTGTATACTTTTCCCAAGCTACGCTGAAGGGTTGAAGTTGTATCTGACATTCAGAGGAAACAAGGAACTCAAAAGACAAGTGGGTTTTTGTGGGAGGCA
This sequence comes from Anolis sagrei, assembly GCF_037176765.1. Lineage (NCBI taxonomy): Eukaryota > Metazoa > Chordata > Lepidosauria > Squamata > Anolidae > Anolis > Anolis sagrei. Next base: position 9,691,141 of record NC_090035.1, on the reverse strand, counting down.
GGATGCTGGCCCCATATTTGTAGATCCATATCACTGCTCTCCTGTCGGGGAACGGCGTTTTTAATTTACTAAAAGCCTTGAGTTACACGGGCCTGACTGCTGTATCACGGTAGGCAATCGTGCTCCAATCCTACCGGGACCCATTATCATCTCTCTCTCTCTCTCTCTCTTACACATACTCTCCCAGCCTCCCCTTCACATCTGATCTTACTGTTTCCTTCCAACTCTTGCAACTGCAGCTGAGATGCAAGAAGGGAGGGGGAAGTAGACACCTCTCTCTTCATCATCCTGCGAATGTGCCTGGCTGGTTGATAGAGAGCTTGACATCCCATTAGACCCTCTCCTACTTTCTTCGGCGCAATCTCTGCTTTCCAGAACTCGGTTTCCAGGGCCCGGCTCTCCATGGGGTCAGTGGAACATGACGGCTGTTTTGGTTGGATGATTTTGGGTGTCATGAAAGGGCATTTACATTGCTTGTTATCATTGTGATATTACCGTTGTACCCTCAATGGGATGGAAAAGGAATAATAATGAGAGGATCTGGAATCACAGGTGAATAAATGATTTGACCCGCTTTGGATACTGTGTAAGTGGGCTAGGGAGGATTGGTAGGAATTTACAGTTGGATCTCAGCCAGCAAAGTATCTTGAGACATTCCATAATTATAGCTACCATCTTCTGGGTCAGTGGTTCCCAACCTTTGGTCCTTTAAGTGTGTCAGAAGGGTCACCAAAGGGTGTCAGAAAGGTTACCAAAGACCACCACAAAACACAGTATTTCCTGTTGGTCATCAGAGTTCTGTGTGGAAAGGTTGGCCCAATTCTATCATTGGTGGGGTTCAGAATGCTCTTTGATTGTAGGTGAACTATAAATCCCAGCAACTATAACTCCCAAATGTCAAGATCTATTTTCCCCAAACTCCACCAGTGTTCACATTTGAGCATATTGAGTACTTGTGCCAAGTTTGGTCCAGATCCATCATTGTTTGAGTCCACAATACTCTCTGGATATAGGTGAACTACAACTCCAAAACTCAAGGTCAATGCCCACCAAACCTTTCCAGTATTTTCTGTTGGTCATGGGAGTTCTGTGTGCCAAAATGGTTTCAATTCCATCACCGGTGGAGTTCAGAATACTCTTTGATCAATGGCTACCAAATCCTTCCAGTATTGGGAGTTCTGTGTGCTAAGTTTAGTTCAATTCCATCATTGGTGGAGTTCAAAATGCTCTTTGATTGTAGGTGAACTATAAATCCCAGCAACTACAACTCCCAAATGTCAAGGTCTATTTTACTCAAACTCCACCAGTGTTCACATTTGGGCATATTGAGTATTTGTGCCAAGTTTGGTCCGGATCCATCATTATTTGAGTCCACAGTGCTCTCTGGATGTAGGTGAACTACAACTCCAAAAATCCAGGTCAATGCCCACAAAACTCTTCCAGTATTTTTTGTTGGTCATGGGAGTTCTATGTGCCAAGTTTGGTTCAATTCCATCATTGGTGGAGTTCAGAGTGCTCTTTGATGGTAGGTGAACTATAAATCACAGCAACTACCACTCCCAAGTGACAAAATCAATGCGCCTCCAACCCCACCAGTATTCAAATTAGAACTTATTAGGTATTTGGTCCAGTAAATGAAAAATACATCCTGCAGATCAGATATTTACATGACAATTCATAACAGGAGCAAAATGACAGTTATGAAGTAGCAACAAAAATAATGTTATAGTTGGGGGTTACCACAACAGGAGGAAATGTAATAAGGGGTCACGGCATTAGGAAGGTTGAGAAAAACTTTTGTAAGTGGACTAGGGAGGATTGGTGGGAATTTACAATTGGATCTCAGCCAGCAAAGTATCTTGAGACAGTCCATAATTATAGCTACCATCCTCTAGGTCAGTGGTTCCCCAACCTTTGGTCCTTTAAGTGTGTCAGAAGGGTCACCAAAGGGTGTCAGAAAGGTTACCAAAGACCACCACAAAACACAGTATTTCCTGTTGGTCATCAGAGTTCTGTGTGGAAAGGTTGGCCCAATTCTATCGTTGGTGGGGTTCAGAATGCTCTTTGATTGTAGGTGAACTATAAATCCCAGCAACTACAGCTCCCAAATGTCAAGGTCTATTTTACTCAAACTCCACCAGTGTTCACATTTGGGCATATTGAGTATTTGTGTCAAGTTTTGTCCAGATCCATCATTGTTTGAGTCCACAATACTCTCTGGATGTAGGTGAACTACAACTCCAAAACCAAAGGTCAATGCCTACCAAATCCTTCCAGTATTGGGAGTTCTGTGTGCTATCTTGAGAATTCCATCGTTGGTGGAGTTCAAAATGCTCTTTGATTGTAGGTGAACTAGAAATCCCAGCAACTACAACTCCCAAATGTCAAGGTCTATTTTCCCCAAACACCACCAGTGTTCACATTTGGGCACATTGAGGATTTGTGCCAAGTTTGGTCCAAATCCATCATTGTTTGAGTCTACAGTGCTCTCTAGATGCAGGTGAACTACAACTCCAAAACCAAAGGTCAATGCCTACCAAATCCTTCCAGTATTGGGAGTTCTGTGTGCTAATTTTAGTTCAATTCCATCATTGGTGGAGTTCAAAATGCTCTTTGATTGCAGATGAACTATAAATCCCAGCAACTACAACTCCCAAATGTCAAGGTCTATTTTCCCCAAATTCCACCAGTGTTCACATTTGGGCACATTGAGGATTTGTGCCAAGTTTGGTCCAAATCCATCATTGTTTGAGTCCACAATACTCTCTGGATGTAGGTGAACTACAACTCCAAAAATCCAGGTCAATGCCCACCAAACTCTTCCAGTATTTTCTGTTGGTCATGGGAGTTCGATGTGCCAAGTTTAGTTCAATTCCATCATTGGTGGAGTTCAAAATATTCTTTGATTGTAGGTGAACTATAAATCCCAGGAACTATAACTCCCAAATGACAAAATCAACCCCCCCCCCCAAAAGAAACAACAACAACACCAGTATTCAAATTTGAGTGTATTGGGTATTTGTGCCCATTGAGTCCAGTGAATGAAAATATTTGAATTTGTTATGCTGTTGTTTATTGAGGGCCTTGGCCTTTGTAAGCTGTACTGAGTCCTTCGGGAGATGTTAGCGAGGTACAAATAAAGTTAGTAATAATAATAATATTTAATAATAATAATAATAATAAATACCTCCTGCATATCAGATACTTAAATTACAATTCATAACTGTAGCAAAATTACAGTTTTGAAGTAGCAACAAAAATAATTTTGGTTTGCTTGTCCTTGTTCTCAGTTGGTCTAGCTTACCTTTAGTCTCGATTGGCCTGACTTGTCCTTGCTCTCAACCAGCTTTGAAGTATGAAGTAGTAATGAAAATCATTGTATGTTTGGGGGTCCCCTCAACACAAAGAACTGTATTCCAGGGGTCACAGCATTAGGAAGGTTGAGAACCACTGGTTTAGGACTTCAATTCTGAGAAGGGTCTTGGAAGATGGAAACTAGCATCCTCAAAAATGATAGCTAGTGAATTTTGGGCAGTTTTTTTTTTGTCGTGTCAGGAGCAACTTGAGAAACTGCAAGTCACTTCTGGTGTGAGAGAATTGGCCGTCTGCAAGGACGTTGCCCAGGGGATGCCCAGATGATTTGATGTTTTTATCATCCTTGTGGGAGGCTTCTCTCATGTCCCCGTATGAGGAGCTGGAGCTGATAGAGGGAGCTCATCTGCCTCTCCCCGGATTTGAACCTGCGACCTGTCGGTCTTCAGTCCTACCGGCACAGGGGTTTAACCCACTGCACCTATTTTTGGGCAGTGAAACCATACTATGTGAAGTTTACCAGGACCTATCCATGATGCTGAAGGGTTCAGCACCTTGGAGAGCTACCACAAAACCCAGAGTGGCTCCTTCTGGATTCAGTGTGAATTATAATTAAACCAAAGGCAAGCTCTGATCCCCCACAGGTATCAAGGCTTTGCTCCCAATCTATTCCCCAACCATGAGTCAATCCCTGAATCCCAGGCTTCACTCAAAAGCTTGGAGAATTTGACAAGCTCTGGAGAAGGAGATTAGAAGAGGCCTCCGCAACCCTCAGCTGCGAGAGCACAGCGAGACGCGGTTTCAGGAGAGGACAATTAGAAACAGAGCGTTGGCCCTGAAAAAAAAGAGAGGAAAAGCTGTCTCCCTGGAACCTTTATGCAAACAAGAGATGGTGCTCAACGGGCTTTTGCTTGGCATGAAGCAGCAGACCGGTAGAGCCTCACCACACCTCATCTGCACCCAGCCAAGCATGCCAAGGATCTGCTCATTGGCTACCCAGCAACCGAGTGAATCAGAATTGCCTGCACACAATGCCCACCGCCTTCCTTCCTAATCTCTCGGTGCCTCTTCATTGACTCATGGAAGTCTACCACTTTCCCGTGCCAGACTTCTCAGACTGAACTAAATGGCCTCTTCTGGAAGTCAGTCAACATTTCCCTTCTGGATTAGATTGCTGAGCTCCCCTGCACTCTCAGCCCCCAAATTAATTACTTTCCATTAATTAATTTGCATTCACCCATTGCAATATTTACACCCCACCCTTTCATAGAATCATAGAATCAAAGAGTTGGAAGAGACCTCATGGGCCATCCAGTCCAATCCCCTGCCAAGAAGCAGGAATATTGCATTCAAATTACCCCTTACAGATGGCCATCCAGCCTCTGCTTAAAAGCTTCCAAAGAAGGAGCCTCCACCACACTCCGGGGCAGAGAGTTCCACTGCTGAATGGCTCTCACAGTCAGGAAATTCTTCCTCATGTTCAGATGGAATCTCCTTTCTTGTAGTTTGAAGCCATTGTTCCGCGTCCTAGTCTCCAGGGAAGCAGAAAACAAGCTTGCTCCCTCCTCCCTGTGGCTTCCTCTCACATATTTATACATAGCTATCATATCTCCTCTCAGCCTTCTCTTCTTCAGGCTAAACATGCCCAGCTCCTTAAGCCGCTCCTCATAGGACTTGTTCTCCAGACCCTTGATCATTTTAGTCACTCTCCTCTGGACACATTCCAGCTTGTCAATATATCTCTTGAATTGTGGTGCCCAGAATTGGACACAATATTCCAGGTGTGGTCTAACCAAAGCGGAATAGAGGGGTAGCATGACTTCCCTAGATCTAGACACTATGCTCCTATTGATGCAGGCCAAAATCGCATTGGCTTTTTTTGCCGCCACATCACATTGTTGGCTCATGTTTAACTTCTTGTCCATGGGACTCCAAGATCTTCACACGTACTTCTCTTGAGCCAGGCATTGTCCCCCATTATGTATCTTTGCATTTTGTTTTTTTCTGCCTAAGTGGAGTATCTTGCATTTGTCACTGTTGAACTTCATTTTGTTAGTTTTGGCCCATCTCTCTAATCTGTCAAGAATGCTGTCCTGTCCTCTGGAGTATTGGCTCTCCCTCCCAATTTGGTGTCATCTGCAAACTTGATGATCCTGCCTTCTAACCCTTCATCTAAGTCATTAATAAAGATCCTGAACAGGACCGGGCCCAGGACGGAACCCAGCTGATGGCACTCCACTCGTCACTTCTTTCCAAGATGAAGAAGAAGCATTGGGGAGAATCACCCTCTGGGCTCGTCCACTTAACCAATTACAGATCCACCTCACCGTAGTTTTGCCTAGCCCACATTGGACTAGTTTCCTTGCCAGAAGGTCATGGGGGACCTTGTCGAAGGCCTTACTGAAATCCATGTACGCTCCATCCATGGCATTCCCCGCATCTACCCAGCTTGTAGCTCTATCGAAGAAAGAGATCAGATTAGTCTGGCATGACTTGTTTCTGATAAATCCATGTTGACTATTAGCGATGACCGTATTTGTTTCTAAGTGCTTGCAGACCACTTCCTTGACAATCTTTTCCAGAATCTTGCCTGGTATCGACGTGATTTCTATTGTGGGATCTCAAGTTGGTATACAACGTGATGATGAAATGCTTTCAGAAATAACTGCCAGACTTCTTTTGTGGTGAGCGGACATTTTTGACCATGTACTAAGTCTCCGAGGTATCTCAGCAACAGACATTTCTCCTTCCAGACTTTGCCTTGACCTAAAGAAAGAAATGCATTGCCTCCACTTCCTCGTGCTTTCTCTGTCTCTGGAATCATTAAACTTAATAAGGGCCCAGTTGGTCCATTGCAAGGTTCCAGTTCCCTCTCCCAGTTTCTTTTCCCATAACAATCAGTGGATGTTCTGCATTAGCTGAGCATGGTCATCTCTTGCTGGACATGGATTTGTTTGTTTGAGAGAAGGGAATTGCCTCCTCCTAACACCCCCTTTCTATCCATCCCCAAACATTGCATTCCTCCACATTTGCTGCCTGGGATATCCTTGCTTGCATTCTGGCCGTGCTATTTCCATTAGAAAAGGCAAAGCACATGTCCATGAAAAATGGAATTACTGTATTTATTGATTTATTGGACACATTTAATGCCCTGACTTTTAGAGCTTCTGCTTTCACAAGGCAGCCGGTCCATTACTACACTGAAAACAATCACATGTGGAACAAGTATCTTTTAAAAACAAACCCCCAAACGTAACTAGAGGATAAAAGCTGTTTCAAAGGAATCTCTTAAAATGATCCCAGATCCCTGCTAAAGCGAATATTGTACATTTTGGAGTAAATTTCCCACTTGTGGTGACTCCTAGGAAAACATATCCTAAGGCCTCTCTTGGGACCATTTAGAATCATATTATCATAGAGTTGGAAGAGACTTCGTGGGCCATCCAGTCCAACCCCATTCTGCCAAGAAGCCGGAAATTGCATTTAAAGCACCTCCAACAGATGGACATCCAGCCTCTGTTTCAAAGTCTCTAAAGAAGGAGCCTCCACCACACTCTGACTTGACCAAGGATACTCAGTGGGTTTCCATGACCAAGTGGGGATTTGAACCCTGGATTCCCAGAATCCAGCATTGACACCACTGCACTATTCTGCCTCTACCTCTCCTGACAAGCAGTATTCATCTATTTTATCTCTTTGCCTGATACACGCGCAATATTGTGGAAATCTCCCAAAGCAGCCCTTCCATTTGGTACCTCCCTCCTTCACTTTCACCTCCTCGTCCAATCCCCAATCTCAGTTCCTTGCTTGCTTTGTCAATTTTTGCGACTAACCGGGAGATTAGCGTGCTCCTGCGGATCAATTCCCTCATCCAGTGGTCTTTCGGCTATAATTAATGTTTGCTGTATAATTGGATTGATTTTTTCCTTAATGTACTCGGGCAGATAGGAGGAATTTATAGACTAAATTCAGGAAGGTGAGGGTGGACAGATGTTGATATTGCAAAGGGAAGGAGCCGGGGGAGGCCGACCCTGGAACGGAAAGGCTGGACATCTCATCCAGATCAAAAGAGAGACGCAGAAAGAATGATGAAGCAGAGCCAGGCCTACTTCCACTGGATGGATAGTTTTGTTCTCAACAGCATTGGCTCAGATCTTGAGGCTCAACCTAAACTGTGCAGAGCTCAAGAAGGTTAATTGAACTACAAATCCCAGAATTCTTCCGTCATCTATCCAGGGAATGTTTGAACTTAGGGCTGGACATCTCATCCAGAGGAAAAGAGAGAGGGGTGCGGAAAGAATGATGAAGCAGAGCAAGGTCTACTTCCACTGGATGGATAGTTTTGTTCTCAACAGTATTGGCTCAGATCTTGATGCTCAACACAGCAAGACCTGGATTGTTCAGAACTCAAGATGGTTAATTGTATGGACTACAAATCCCAGCATTCTTCCATCTATCCAGGGAATGTTGGAATTTGGGGCCAGACATCTCATCCAGAGGAAAAGAGAGAGGGATGCGGAAAGAATGATGAAGCAGAGCAAGGTCTACTTCCACTGGATGGATAGTTTTCTCAACAGCATTGGCTCAGATCTTGATGCTCAACACAGCAAGACCTGAAATGTTCAGAACTCAGGAAGGTTAACTGTATGGACCACAAATCCCGGCATTCTGCCATCTATCCAGGGAATGTTGGAATTTGGGGACAGACATCTCATCCAGAGGAAAAGAGAGAGAGAGATGCAGAAGAATGATAATGCAGAGCAAGGTTTACTTCCACTGGATGGATAGTTTTGTTCTCAACAGCACTGGCTCAGATCTTGATGCTCAACACAGCAAGACCTGAACTGTGCAGAGCTTGGGAAGTTTAATCGTGCAGATTACAAATCCCATCATTCTGCCATTATCTATCCAGGGAATGCTTAAAATTGTATGTAGTTGCCTGCCATCAGATTGTGTTTGGTGCCGCCTTGGATGGGAGACTACTAATGGACCCTGTTATTACCAACTCTGCTCAGGCCTTCCGTGTTCCTTAAGTCAACCCACATATATTATGGTTTTCCTCCTGTTCTATGGCCTTCAATACAAAATCAATACAACCCTCCCATAGCTGTTGTGGATATGTTTCCAGGCTTCACATGGATATTAGAGAAGGCTTTTGAAATGAAGGGCTACAGCCCCAAAAACAACAGTCACAACATGCCTTAAGAATGCAGGAGGTAAACGTTCATATCTGGCTGGCATCCTGTTGGTGACATGTGCCATTTAGTGGCTGACGGAGAGCATTTTGGAATTTCACATTCAAGGCAATATGGATTTCAGCTCCCACAATCCCTGAACAAGAGACACGGGACTTGGGGGAACTGAAGTCCATAGGATCTGAAGGACCTACATTTGGGATTCATGTCCTTTCAGTTGAAGACGCAGTGGTGGCGCAGTGGAAGACCGACAGGTCACAGGTTCAAATCCAGGGAGACGTGGATGAGCTCCCTCTATCAGCTCCAGCTCCTCATGCGGGGATATGAGAGAAGCCTCCCACAAGGATGATAAAAACTTCAAATCATCCAGGCGTCCCCTGGGCAACGTCCTTGCAGACGGCCAATTCTCTCATACCAGGAGTCACTCCTGACACAACAAAAAAAAGTTGAATACCACAGGTCAGAGTTTCCCAACCTGGGGGCCGGGACCCCTGAACAGGGGTCATGAGGGGGAAACTGACACCGAATCCTCCCAACAAAAGCCCTCCTCTGCTGTGATTGGCCAGTCTTTCAGCCAAGGGGAGGGCTGTTTCTGAGACTCTGGGGGAGAGGAGAGCAGGTGTGCTCGACACATGACAGCATGGTGTGGATGTGCTGGCGAGGGAGAGCACATGAGGCTGGAGGAAGGCTTGCACTAGTGAATCTCTTCAAGGCAAGGGGGTTCTGTGTGGGAAGTTTGGCCTAATTCTATCATTGGTAGGGTTCAGAATGTTCTTTGATTGTAGGTGAACTATACATCCCAGTAACTACATCTCCCAAATGTCAGGGTCTATTTCCCCCAAACTCCACTAGTGTTCACATCTGGGCATATTGAGTATCCGTGCCAAGTTTGGTCCAGATCATTCATAGTTTGAGTCTCTGGATGTAAGTGAACTACAACTCCAAAACTCAAGGCCAATGCCCACCAAACCCTTCCAGTATTTCTTGTTGGTAATGGAAGTTTAGTGTGCCAAGTTTGGTTCAATTCCATCATTGGTGGAGTTCAGAATGTTATTTGATTGTAGGTGAACTATAAATCCCAGCAACTACAACTCCCAAACAACAAAATCAACCCTCCCCCCCCCCCCAAACCACACCAGTATTCAAATTTGGGCGTATTGTGTATTTGTGCCAAATTCGATCCAGTGAATGAAAATACATCCTGCATATCAGATACTTTCATTAAGATTCACAACAGTAGCAAGATTACAGTGATGAAGTAGCAACGGAAATAATGTTATGGTTGGGGGTCACCACAACATGAGGAACTGTATTAAGGGGTCAGGGCATTAGGAAGGTTGAGAAACACTGCCATGAGTAGTCTTTAGGTTCTTCTCCTTCCAGTTCATTTGAGAGGTCTTGCTCCATCCATTTGCATTGATTGTCCACTTCCAAGACCCTCCCTGCTTCCATGGTGATCACTAACTCCATTGTGGTTAAGCAAGGTGCCAAAATGGGGGATACTTGGGAATTTTGCCCCTTTGCTCCCAATGCATTCTTTTCCTCCTGCTCTCTATCATCCCTCTTGCAGAATGAGGGCACAAACACTGCTATTCATCTTCCAGATCTATGATCCCAGCTTGGCTCTCATCACTTGGTGTTTTTTTAACCTGTCAAACCAACAAAGATTATGAGCCAGCTCTTGGCTCCGCTTGTAATTGTTGACTTTTAAGGGAGGCAACGTTTTCTGCGGTGTGTTTTTTCTTTCTTTCTTCTCCCCTTCGGGCTTTCTCCCCCCTTCTTTGACAAACTGATGTCACCGCCATCATCTTTTAGAAAAGCCAAGCAATGTTTTGCATCCCCGTTTTGTGTTTTTGGTTAATTATATGCCCTCTGAGTCCCTCGTGCCGCTTGAGCGGCTCAAACCCAGCCCACGAAAGCAACCGCCATTAACCCAGCGAAGCGGCCGAGACAATCAGGTATGGAAAACAGGCTTGTCGAGCGCAGGTGTTCGGAAACAGCCACAGATGTTAGACATTTTTCAATTAAAAACTCCTAAATTAAAGTGTTCTTTAAAAAATTAATTAGACAAGCTTCTCTAACTTGGCGAACACAAAAAGGTAGCGGTAGTCATTACGAACACGTTGGGGCATCTCTTTTCCATGCCAAGTCCCAAAGAAAGCGCTTTTAAAAAACGAATCAAAGGTAATAGTTGACTAAGTGCCCAAGGCGGACAGTTGTGAACCCAAGGCAGCCTAGTGTTTCATTCTGGGAGCAAAAAGGTCCACATGCTTTTGTTTTCAACCAGAGGTGAGTAAAGCGTGGCCTATGTCACCTACATCCCACCTCAGAGTCTAAGATCATCCGGGGAGGCCCTGCTCTCGATCCCGCCATCCTCACAAACATGTTTGGTGGGGACAAGAGACAGGGCCTTCTCGGTGGTGGCCTCCTTCCTGTGGAACTCGCTCCCCAGCGAAATTAGGTCAGTTCTGGGACCAGGCATTTGTGCGGCAGGCATGACAGCACTTGTAATGTTATGAGAATTGACTATGGACAGGCTTTGAATAGGGTCTTTGCTCCTGGGGTTGTGCCTTTGCTCCTGGGGTTGCCCTTGAAGACTGTTCGGAAACTTCAACTAGTCCAACGAGTGGCAGCCAGACTGCTCACCGGAGCAACATACAGGGAGCATACCACCCCCCTGTTGTGCCAGCTCCACTGGCTGCCGGTTCAGTTCCAAGCACAATTCAAGGTGCTGGTTTTGACCTACAAAACCCTGTAGGGTTCCGGTCCAGTGTATCTGTCCGAACGTATCTCCCTCTATGTCCCACCCCGGAGTCTGAGATCCTCTGGGGGGCCCTGCTCTCGACCCCACCACTGTCACAAGTGAGGCTGGTGGGGACGAGGAGCAGGGCTTTCTCAGTGGTGGCCCCTCACCTGTGGAACTCACTCCCGGGGGAAATCAGGGCATCATCATCCCTCCTCTCCTTCAGGAGGAGGGTGAAGACGTGGTTATGGGACCAGGCCTTTGGGCAATCTGGCAATTAAATAAGACAATCAGGCGAGTAAGACCAACAGGATTGATGAAGTGGAACTGAAAACTAGAACTATGAGTTAGCGAACGCTGACCATGTAAGAGGAGGAATTGGGTTTGTATTGGTTTTATTGATTTTATTGATTTTATTGGTATAATGCATGAACTGTTGTTAACTGTGAATTGATGTAATTTTGTGGTTGGATTGTTCTGTGCTGCAGGCATCAAATTGTGCCTTTGCTCCTGTAAGCCGCCCTGAGTCCCCTTCGGGGTGAGAAGGGCGGGGTAAAAGAACCCCGAAATAAATAAAATAAATAAATTTGGATGCTGAATTGGAAATGGCTATATGGTTGATAATAATGTTTTAAATTGATTTTAACCTAATGTTTTATTCATTGTGTAATTGTCTAGTTATATTTTGCTTTTGTATGTGCGGCATCGAATTTTTGCCGGTCGTAAACTGCCCTGAGCCCCCCTTTGGGGGTTGAGAAGGATGGGGCAGAAATGTTGGAAATAAATAAATAATGAATACGTGGTGCATCCCTACCCCAGACTCTCCTTCTATGGGCCCTGAAGCTCTTGCTAATCCCTGAAAGTATTAGAGTTCTCTCCTGTTTCCTTTGTTTCTTTCACATCTTTGGGTACATCAAGAGCACAAAAGGGAAAGGCCCTTCCCAGTACGGAAATCAGCTTGGCACAAAAGCAAATGGGAGCGGGTCCTGCTTTTTGGCATCACAGTTTAATCTTTTTTAGTAAACCCCCATCAAACAAAAAGTAAACCCTTATTCCCTGAAAACTACTCTCCTCTTCCAGGAGGTCATTGCTCTCCTTTACCTGGAAGTGGGAAGCCTCCTTAAAATACCTTGGAGAGTGTGCGACTGGCTGGCTGATGCGGTAGATCCTGGGAGAGAAAGCACTTGCGTCTACAGCCAAGTACCTCCCCGAACTTGCCACCTTGCCTTGGAAAGAAAGTGCATGCAGGCCTAGAACGTGTGAGCGCCTGCCAGTGCCTGCAACTGAGCACCTCCTGTAGAGCAAGAAACAAAACTTGACTCCTTGCCTTGGAAAGAGAGAGTGTGTGTGGTGTACAGGTCCAGAAAGAGTGTGCACCTGACAGTGCATGGAGCCGAGTGCCTCCTCTAGAGTAAGAAACAGAACTTCCCTCCTTGCCTTGGAAAGAGAGAGTGTGTGTGTGGTGTGCAGGCCCAGAAAGTATGTGAGCCTGCCAGTGCATGCAGCCAAGCGCCTCCTCTAGAGTAAGAAACAGAACTCGCCTCCTTGCCTTGGAAAGAGAGAGTGTGTGTATGGTGTACAGGCCCAGAAAGTGTGTGCGCCTGACAGTGCATGCAGCCAAGTGCCTCCTCTAGATTAAGAAACAGAATTCGCCTCCTTGCCTTAGAAAGAGAGAGAGAGTGTGTGTGTGGCGTACAGACCCAGAAAGTGTGTGCGCCTACCAGTGCATGCAGCTGAGCACCTCCTCTAGAGTAAGAAACAGGCCCAGAAAGAGTGTGCACCTGCCTGTGCCTGCAGCTGAGTACCTCCTCTAGAGTAAGAAACAGAATTTGCCTCCTTGCCTTGGAAAGAGAGTGTCTGTGTGGTGTGCAGGCCCAGAAAGTGTGTGCGCCTGCCAGTG